>NC_072013.1:28849549-29149549 GCF_027791375.1 Indicator indicator
TCCTGTGGCAAGCACAGGTCTCCATGCAGCAAGGATGGCAGCAGGGCTTGGCACTGGTAACCAAACAGGAGGCCAGGACAAACAGCCAGGTTGTTTGCTGTGTGTCCCGGTAAGCAAACAGTGCTGGCAATCCACATTACCTCAGTGGGGGATGTCGCAAGAAATGCAATGCCCTGCTAGCCAAGCCTTGTAGCAGGGGCAGATGGCCAAGGGGCAACGAAACACCCTGACATCCTGAGATACTTGCACATGTGGGGCAGGTCACAGAACCACAGAGTTGTTTCGGTTGGAAAAGACCTTTAAGATCATCGATGCCAACCATTACCTAACCAAGTCTGGCACTAAACCATGTCCCTTAGCACCATATTTCTGCATCTTTTAAGCACCTCCAGAGATGGGAATTCAACCACCTCCCTGGGGATGTTATTACAGTGTTTGATAAATCTTTCAGTAGAGAAGTTTTCTCTAATATTCTATTGAAACATTTCCTGGTCTTTAACCCTCATTTAACAGTGCCAGAGTGTGGTTCCCACAATGCTCACAGCACCTCAACTCTGGACTCAGTGGCTGCATTAGTGCCTGGCACAGCTATTGCCTTTTAGTTCCATGCAAAGTCCTGCAGCAGGCAGTTAGGGAGAGGGATCACTCACTCTCCTCCCTGAAGAGGTACTGGCAAGTGTCACATAGTGCTCTGCATAATGCTTTGCTGGGCTCAGGCTTTGAAAAGACAATGGTGCTTCAGGTCATGGGTGAGCTTTTCATCACCATCATCAGAAATACAGGATTAGAGCCCAGGCTAAGCACCCTTCTTCAGAAGTTCAGATTCAGATTTTTTGAATGACACCTAAAGCTGCAACAGAAGAAAGCAAACAGAAAAAAAAAAAAAAAAAAAAAAAAAACAAAAAACAACCCCAGCACCTCCCAAAACCATGACCCAAAGCTTTCTTCTGAAAACCCAGGCTCTCACCCCATAAATAAAACGCTGAGCATGCTTCCTGCTAGCTCCACCCTCTCACTCACAGCATGGTCATCATTTCATAACACCCAACTAGCAAAGAAATCTTCATCTTTCCTAGCAAAGCTGGGGGTCTCCGATGCACAGGACCCCCATGCCTTCAGCCTCTTTGCTCTTGGCTAGCACAGATGGGCTATGGCTTGAAGGAAGACTAGTGGGACGTCTTTGATGCCTCTGGAAAAATCAGCAAAGTTCAGGGGGGAAACCAACCAAAACAGCAGCAAAAAGAATGGTGGTGGAGTGTATGGATCCCCACACTACAACACAGCAGACACTGAGGAGATTCCTTGGTTGCACAGGATGTTCCACACTCCCTGTCCCCTTCCCATCCATCATGCCAGTACAGGCAGCTGACCTGGGGAAAAGCAGGAATAGCTCCTGTGCTGGCAGTGCCTGACTCCTTTCATGGGAGAAGTCGGCCCCACCATGGTGCTGAGCAAGGGACAGCATCTGCTCTCCCCAGCAGTGGTGGAAGGAGATCCTGCCAATGCCATCACCAAAGCTGGCATTTCAAAACCGTGGTAACACTCTGCTCACACAAAACAGACCCGCAGTAGGCACATCCCTACTCAGGCAGAGCCAAGATGATTTACTCCAGGTTCAAGTGCTTGACTGGGTGCAGAAGCAACTTGGCAAGCTGGGTGAATGAATAACAACCTCCCCAAACTGAAACAATACACAGCACAAACATGATAAAATCAGCTTCTCAGAGATAGATGGCATTTATACTTTCTCCTTGGCACAACACTGCTCCTCCCCAAACAGGAGCTGAAATGCCACTGAATCACAGATGGGCAAAAACACAAAAGGAGAGGGAAGAAAATAAATGAGACAGTGCAAAGATCATGTAGGTACCAAGCAAGGCATGTCTGTGGGCTGGCATGGCTTAACGTGGATTTGCAAAGAACTATCCAGTGACTGACCTGCCTGTGAGTGCAAGATGCAGCTGGACCAGACCTGCTCCTAGATTACTGGGGATGGAAAGTCCTTACGCTGGCGAAGAAGTAAGGGGAAAAAAAAAAAAAATCAAGCAGAGGCTTTAGCCCCTGGAGAGCACAGCTCATGGAGTCATGGGCCTTGCCGTTATCTGACCACTTAAGCTTCTCCAACAGCATAAGTTAAATACCTTCTGGGTTACGGCAGCCAGCACCAACCATATTTCCCGCAGCTGGCAATGCAGGGAGCTGCTCCATGGCTGGGGTTCATCACTGCTCTGCTCCAGCCCCACACTTCCCACCCAGCCATAACTTCCTAGCCACCTCCAGTGGCTTTGCCAGCAAAGAGAGAGAGCAATAGCTGGGACATGGTGGGAGTCTGGGAATGTGTTACCAACACACTGGTCAACACATGGGGAAAACAGGACATGTGTGCCATGGGCTTCTTGTCATAAATGCTTGCTGCTAAATTGGCTCTACATCAAGATATTGTGCTCCATCTACAGAGTCCCTTGCCCATGGGAGGACAGGTAGTGAAAGACAGGGGACTCACCAAGAAAGCCAATAGCTCTGGCAGTACCCTTGGAGCCTGGTGAAGAGCTGCTGCCATGCCTCAGACTGCCCTGAGACCACCCAGCACTTGCTCCAACCAACATGGCAACTTGTCCAGCCCATGCCCTGGCCCCAGTCAGCTGCCTAGACTCCTTGGCGGTGCAAGAGCCACAGCCCATTGCATCATCCTCGCTCTACTGCCCTGGGACAGGTTTCTATCAGCCAAACCTGGCAGCATTCCCTGGGGGATCATCACTAGCTGGTCCCAGACAACTGAGAGGAGCTGGCGCAATGTTTGCCCTATGTCCTGGAAAACACCTGACATTTTGAATCATTTCCTGGTCCCAGGTCATGCCAAAGACAAGATTTTGCCCAGTTTCTGGTGTTCTCCTGAGACAGTGGGAGCACTATCCTCCAAGACCTTTGTGCCAGCTCCTGCCTGCTTGCAAAGATTTGCCCCAGAGGGACAGGGTTGATAGGTTTTCAAGTGTTTGGAAAGGGTTGCTATGGGCACATATTCAGCTGTACCAATTCCAGGCAAGACAAGTTTACTTGGATTCCTGGGAGACCAGAAATGAATCACAGAATTACAGAAAGGTTTAGGTTGGAAGGGACATTTAAAGATCATCTAGTCCAACACCCCTGCAGTCAGCAGGGTCATCTTAAACTGCATCAGATTACTCAGAGCCTTGTCCAGCCTGGCTTGAAACGTTTTCAGCGACGGGGCATCTGCTACCTCTCTGGGCAACCTGGGCCAGTGTTTTTCACCACCTAAACTGTAAAAAAAATTTCTTCCTTGTATCTAGTCTGAATCTCTCTTCTTTTAGTTTAAAACCATCACCCTTTGTCCTGTTACAACAGGCCCTGCTAAAAAGTCTGTCCCCATCTGTCTTCATCTTCCCTTTATTATTGAAAGGCCACAACAGGGTCTTCCCAGAGTCTTCTCCAGACTGAAAAACCTCAACTCTCCACCTTTCTTCATAGCAGAGGTGTTCCAACTCTCTGATCATTTTTGTGGGCTCCTGTCCAACAGGCCCATGTTTTCACTGTGGTGAGGACCTCAGAGCTGCACCCAGCACCATGGGTGGGTTCTCACCAGGGCAGAGATAAGGGGAAGAATCACATCCCTGAGCCTGCTGGCTCATAGCTTTTGACGCAGCCCAGAGTCTTTCTGGGCTGTGTGCACACACTGCTGGCTCATAAACGAAAGAAGAAGTGGAGCAATTAGCTTCTGAGGACAGGATGGAGAGGTGACAGTTCAAGGGCAGGGTGGTGGTTTCTCAGCAAAGCAGGGCCTGGGTGCTGCTGGGAATGCCTCGGTAATACTGCAAGAGAGAAGCTGGTCCGGAAGAAGTACCTCCTCTTGGCCTGGAGTGCACTCAGAGATAATGCATCTCTTTCTCCACAGCAACCTGTTGCTTTTCTCCTGGGCTTGAAGCTCTCTGTTCTCCTGGCCACCTGCAGCAGAGTGGTCTGTGGCTCTATCACCAGCTGAGGCAAGCATTAGAAGCAGATGCAAACCCCCTTCATATAAAAATAAAGCCATCAGGAGCTTTTGGCCTGAGGGAGTCTATGAACTCCTGTGGTGAATGGACTGGTACCAGAGCCAGCTGAGGACCTTGGGCTGCCCAGTTGGGCATTGCTGTATTGTACCCATCAGTTTTCAGGCCTGCCTTTGTGGGGCTTTCTATTTTTGCCCTTCTGCCTAATCACTTAAGCTGCTTTCCAGAGTAACTACAGCACTTGCAGCTTTCATTGACTTCCTCCAAAAATGAGAGTAAGGATTGCCAGGAGAGAGGTGTCAGTGATGCTTGCACATGGTTTTATTCATATGGATGATCCACAGGCTTCAAATGATGCCAGGCAGGTGAAAGGCTAGCAGTGCCCAGATGGCATCTGCTAATGTTTATTCTGATGGCGACTAAGAAGAAAAAAAGATCTGACAGAGAAGAGAGCTGTTTGTTTACAACTCTCTCCACAGAGGAGAGGCTGAACTAGAGAAGCCAAATCACTCTCCCCTCTACAATAAACAGTGGGTGTTGTGTTTTAAAGAGCATCTCCTTGTGCCCTCAATGGTCTATTTTATGTGTCGTGGCATGGAAAGGAGCCCAAAGGTGAAAAGGCTTAATTAGTAATACTTCAAGCTGATTACTATGGCCCATATATAGGATGACCTGCATCTACTATCACTTAGCATGGTAATGACTAAGTACAGCATGTGGTTTAAATATCTCCCTAATGCTAAAGCTAAATGCATCCATAGCCCTAACCCTCTAATTGACTGATTATAAATATGATAGATTAGCTTTCCATCTCATTATATGTATCTAATCACGGGATGAGGGTGTGCATACCCTTGGACACATGGTTTTTCATTTCTTCTGCCCTACAACAGCAATTAAAAGAAAATTACTTGTCTGCTCAGGTTTGTTGCAGGCTTATCTTATACCCTATCTCAGAAAGCTGCTGGATTCTCTTTATGATAATAAAAATAAGCTGCAGAACCTTGCTTCAATGTGGACATCAAACATAGGTGTTGTCTGTGTGACCTTTGCCTGACGACCCTAATTTGGTGTGGGGCTCTTGCTGCCTGTGGTCACTGCCCCATAAACAACCAGCTCACAGGCAGCTGTGCCCAGCAGGAAAGGCTGGGAACAAGGAGCAGGGGAAGGTCTTGGCACAAACAATAGCTTAAGCTTCAATTGCTCATTTAGATGGTGTCTAAAAGAAGTTTCCTTATTCCAGCAACCAGCTGTACAAGGTGCCTTTTCCTGTGGTCACCAAGCCCAGTTGCAAGGTCTTGCACATCAGGCAGCCTCCACTTCCTTAGAAGCTGCTACCCATGGCCCCAGCCTGAGGACATAGGTGGGCGGAGGACTAAGGCAAAGTCCCTGAGTGACCTCATGTGCATCATCCAGCCCAGCTGAGCACTAATAAGCTTACAGCATTTAGGCTTTCACTCCAGGTCTGGGTACCTCAAGGCACCTCCTTGCTTTGTATCCGAAGTATCAAGTATCCAAAGCAGGATGCTATGGGCCAGATGCCTGATGTTGAACTCCAGTTGCTGTTAGGGGCTCCTAAGCCATTTGTTAGTGCTCAGAGTCCCTGCAATAGACTTGTGCTCCACCAAAATGAGAGGAACCTACATGAGGTCACCCTCAAAATTTGGGCACCACTCACAGGCATCCTAGAGACCTCGCTCTGACACAGGAGGCAGGTTACATCCTGCTAGGAGGAGAAAGCGTTTGTCCATACCTCCCTGCCCTTCTGCCTGGCCTGGCTAAATGAGAGAAGGGGCCACCATCTTTTTGCCCAAGACATAACCAAGGATCACCCATGTCTAACAAACCTCCATTGTTAGCATGCCCATGGGTGCTCTACTTCCTCTATTTAACTCAATATAGAGGCTATGGAGCCAAAATGAAGGCCCAGATGCCTTTTATGGTCACACTGGCTGATGGTCTATATGTAGTCACAGAGTAAATCACTACAGGCAGATGAACCATGTTGTCATTTCCCCTGAAGTGGCTCTGGCACTGATTGCAATTTGGGGATTTTTCAATCTCAAACAAATAACTGAGCTCCACCAGAATGGCCAAGAGACAGCCCCATTTTGAATTACAACATCCCCACCAGATCAGCACCAGCAGAGCTCCGCTCTGCGTGTGTGAGGGAAATGCCTGCTGTGGGCAGGGGACTCGAGGCCATGGTGAATTGTTGCAGTGCAAGGAAAATTAAAGGAGCCAGGGTAACAGATTAGAAAAGGCATCCCAAGCTGGCAGGGAAAACTCTTCCTCATTAGAAGCAAACCCAAAAGACAGTCTTCAGCTGCCAGGGAGTAATTTATATGTAGCCTGTACATGGGAAATTTTTATGGGTCTGCAGGAGGGCCTGCTGAAACTTGGTAGTGTAGGTTCCCACAAATGGAAAGATTTTGTTAAAATCCAGACCTAGCTGAGCAAGTTTAAAAGTCACATTTGTCTTTTTTTCTCCAGTAAGAACTAAGTTTTAAGCTACTAAGATTTGCATTTGAAAGGAAACGTCATCCTGTGCCACATGGCTCACTTGACCACTTTCTTTAGGCAGCTGGAGGCAGGTTTTCTCCAGTGTCCAGGGAAGTGGAAGAAGCATTGAGCTGAACAAAGCCACCACCCTGCCCTCTCCTTGGAGAAGGGGTTAGTGACAAGCAAGAATAAAGGGCCTGAGAAGCAGCAAAGAGAATGGTTGCCCCAGGGAGAGCAACATGTTCAGATATGTCTATGAGATAACAATACTTAAGCTCAAGCCCCAGAGCATGTTCACAGAGCTTAAAAATACTGCTGAGTCTGCTCTAGGTGAAATACTTACTCCCTTGTAATCCTGCCCTCCTGCCCCAAGTCAGAAGGTTTGAGCTACTGATGATCTGGCCTTCACTCCAAGTTTGGGAGACACCAACATCCCAGAGGAGACACTGTTGGCATTTTCAAACCCAGCAACGCAGTTCTTAGGGTGAACATGACATCATGTAACAGTTCAGAAGAAATCTGTGGTTAGCACCAAAGCCTTAAGGTTCTTAACATCCTCTTTCTGCTAAAACCTGCATTTGGGAAAGAATGAAAGACTTGTGCAGAAGGTATCCCTGGGCAGCAGACAAGCCTATAACAACTAGGAAGTCTAAGACTGCTTCCTGTCTGAGACTAGAGGCAGATAAAATTGCCTCTCACTCCAACTACAGCACAACTTGGTTAGTCTTCAAAAATGGCTTTATTGACAAGCCTTGCAATGTTCTATCTTGACATGTGGTGGCTATGTTGGTGGTGTTGCTATTGTTGCAGTGGTTTGAAAAATCTTGAGTTCTTGTTCCTGGCATCAAGTGAGAGGAAGGTGAAATGGGTTTTATTTAAGAAAAAATTATTTTACTTCTTACTGTTTTAGGGAAACTGAGGCTCTGACCCCAGTCTACATTAAACAAGCCAGGTGATGAATTAACCCCTTATTTGAAGGAGGGAAGGAAGCATTGGAGGAACTGAGTCACTACTTTTGAACAGTCGTGAACTCACTACTAAAATCTCTCATCCCAACTTTCATAAGACTTGTTGTTCATAAGACAATCATAGGAGCTCAAAGCTAGAGCAGGAGAGCTGACACCACAGGCAAGTTAAAACTGTTTCAGGGCTAAAACCCTCATGCTGCTAGCAGTGCAAGCCAATGCAGCAAAGCCTGTCTCCAATCCAAACTCCAACCCTGGGATAAAAGGGTTCGGGAATGTTCCTTAGCAGTTCTGCCTGGCAGCTTTTTGCCACAATGGCTTCTATCATCCTCAAGATTCATAGAATCTGAAGTCCCTGAGTGTCCTTGATCAAACTTCCCTCATCTAGGCAAAGTCATCTGCCTTTCCCAGTGTTGATGAAAGCAGAGATAAAGGGCAACTTTCTCACATCTCCACTAGTTGCCTATAAGTGTCCATAAGTGCTTCTAAAATATACTCAGTCCACTTGGTCACAACCCAGAGCTGTATCCCCCTTTTCTTAGAGGACACCCTGTGTACCTTTTCTTTTTTAACTTCTAATACAAGATGTAAGAGGGGACCCTCTCCCACAACTTCCAGTTGTATACAGACACTGCTGTATCAGAGACCCCACCACCTCATTCAGGACTCCCAGGTAGCCAACCACCAACACAACTTGCCATTCTTCCACGCTTTTTGACCTCCTGGTCTTCCTACAAACTTGCTCCATCAACAGAACACTTCCAGGGGTGATGCAGAGTGCTGTGCCCAGGAGAAGCAGGATGGGCAGCCGAGTGGGTGGGGAATGGCAGAACAGGCTGCAGAAGGCAAAAGGTGATAGGCTTGTGCAAGGACTGATGGACAAGTTCAGAAATGCTGTTGAACAAGCCATACACACAGCAACTATACATCATACAAAAGCCTTCCCCAGCCTTCCTCTCCTCTTTCTTCACTCTTGTGCCTCCTGCATACCCTCTTACCTGGGTTTTGAGTCAGGGGAGCAAGGGACTGCACCATGGTGGCTATACATCAAGAATAGAAAGAGGTGGAAAAATACATAAAAGCCACACTCTGTTCTCACATTTTTATCACCCATCTCTTAGTGCTTGGCCTTTTCCTCCAAGCTCTAATGTCTGGCTTCACATCAATTCATGGACTTCAGCTTTCATCTAAAAAAATATAATTAAGACATTTCAGCTACTATTTATGTGGAGAAGTGCAAGTCAGAATCCAAAGTATTCATAATCCAGCTGTTAACAAAAAAAGATACTTGGACATTTATTATTTTGGAAAGCTCTTGATTTCTGAGTGAGCTGTTTTTTTTTCAGACAACTTGACTCATCATTTCTGAATGCTTTGGTTTGGCAACTCCGTGTATATTTAGTAATACAAACTCTGACTAGCAGCTTCCAATGAGAATCCCAATTACATGATAAGACAGATTTTCATCTCATGCACGTCATTTCCAAGTATCAAGAAATGTTCTTAATAGCAAGAATTGTAAAAGCTATGAAATTATCTCCCTGGGGAGAAGCAGAAACCTCCTGACTACTCACTTGAGCAGCTGAGCAAGCTAGCAGAGTGCAGGCAGCAGCGAATGGCTCTTTACTTGCTGGCCAAGGGACAGAGCAGACAAACCCTGACATGTTCTCCTCTTCATTTGCCCTGGCTCTGGGCAATGCTAATCAAGTCCTTGTACCACAGACGCTGGAGCCTCTCTCATATCCAACTGGAGAAACAGCAGCTTCTGCAGGAGGTGCATGCAACTTCAAGGGAAAACACTTCACAAGGCGTAAGAGACTTGTGCCAGTCTTTAAGAAAGCATTCCAAGCACCTTCATCCAGCAGCTAGAATTGCCTTTTTTTTTTTTAAATTAAATCCCTCAGGCACTTGGGATTCTGTCAGATTTTTTTTCCATTGCCTATCAAGCAGTGGTATTAAAAATTGTCTTTGACAGCACAGCCAGGCAGAGTAGAGGGGGGATGATTTTCATCTATTCATTCTCGACCATCTGCTTCTTCCCCTCAACTTTCAAAGGCCTTGAATGAGATGTAGACCACTGAATTTTATAGCTAAATTTCATGAACCTCTTTGAAAATGAAAGGACTGTGCAGAACACAAATTTAGAGACATCAAAGGCACCTTCCCTTTTTATGCAGGCACTAAAAACACAGCAAAAGGAACTAATTATAATTTGCTCTACTGCCAGTTTTCACACTGGAGCAAATACAAGGATTGTAAACCTCATGAACCCATGGCTGCCAGCTTAATGCACTCCTAAAGCCTGAACCAAATTAACAGACTAAAAACCATCTTGCATCCACTCAGGCAAGCAATGAAGCCAAGAGTGCTGGCAGGCTATCTCACAGAAAAACTCTTTTGCTATCCCTGCTTTGTTTCAAAAACAATAATCAATATTTCTTTACATTTCAGTGGCAGTGTAAACACTAATTCAGCTTTTTCAAAGCCAAAGCTGTTCCATAGATACTTTTTAATGAGCTGATCTTCATCCAAACTGCCAACAGAGTCTGGAGGGAACATGATTGAAATGGCAGCTCCTCGTAAAAAGTATGGGAGAGTTCAGGGATCTTGGCCAAACATGGTTGACTCAAGATCTGCTGACTCGAGTGGCTGACATCATTATATAGACATGTGAGTTGCAGGCAAGCAACAGAGGGGAAGAGATGGCCTAAATTATGAAGCATGATCCAGGTGAATTTATGAAAACCAAGTAATCTGCTACTTTATAGTAGAACATTAGCTCATAATCCAAACAGGGATCTGCAGAGGTGCTTTGCAATGAGGGTGATGGTAGGGTGGAGTGACCCTGATGCCACCTGAAATCAATGAAAAGTGAGGCTGGAGAAGGATCTCCCTGGACCAAAGCAGGTACTGGCTGTTCAGGACAGGAGCTTTTTTCCACACCCCAGGGTGGCCCTAGACACCATTTTATATCTTCCACCACAAGCAGATTTACAGTTCACAAAAGTCCCAACAGAGCACCTATGGAGATTTCCTAGTTTCCATCCCCCAACTGGGACACAGCTTGGTGCATATTGCTACATCAATAAAGGTCTCCAAATGTGACTACTGCACATTCTCCATGCTGTCAGTGACACAAGCAAAGCTGCTCAGATCCTGGGGCCATGCAGATGAGATAATATTTTGATGCTAAAGGTAACAGTCTGGCACTGGCTTCTCCATCAGAAATGCCCACAGGAAGAACACAACCAGTTAAGCCCTGGGATAATACCAACATGCTGTAAAAATGCAATCACTTACTGCTCTCCACTGAACTCCAGGGAAGGAGAAGTTGCTCATAATCCTTGATAGTGGGAGAGTCAAAAAGCACAAAATTCAGACAGTTTTGGTCCTCTCACTTGTGGGGGCCAGCTTAGCTGCACTTACCTCCTTCCAAGTGAGCACTGCTGCAGTCATAATGCTGGGAAAGTGGGTGGGAAACCCAGTGAAAAGTTGCCTACAGGACAGGTGAGCACCACTCTTAATTCACACCTGAGTGAGATGCCACAGCAGACCACTCATGCAAATGCACTCATCCCTGTACCACTTCTTCCTATATGGCAAAGCAATTCAACTTATCCTGCATGACTGGTTCTTGGATCATTTCTCTGGATATTTGCTCTTCCTTCTTCCTCTTAGACTACAGTGTCTGCCTTTCCTCCTCTCTTGCCCTGTGTTGAAGAATCTGGGCATCTACAGACTAGCAAGAAGATGCGAGGTTCACTGGCTGCAATGTGGCCAGTAGATGCCCATGGAAGGCAGGGAAAACCAAAGGATGAAGCTTGAAAGAGCAGATGCAGGAAAGAGATGGAGAACTGGTATAAAACACGAGCACAAAATCAAGAAGAGGCCTAGGGTAACTGAACCTATGTCCTGCTTATCAAGCAGTTCAGTGAGTTGCCTAGAAGTAGAAGGGTCTTTATTAATAACGTAGAGAGGGTATGGATGGGAAGGGGTATCACTTGTATGAAAATCTTAGCTTTGATTTCTTTTTCTTGGTCTCTCAGAAGGTGGGCACGTACATACTGGTGGATCTGTGCTGTAATGTAGGTTGTACCTGTGTAATTTCCTTAACAAAGGCTGATGTTCCCCAATGTCACCTCCACAGCTGCAGCAGTACAAGGTCTGTGCAGAAGTGTGTCTCTCTGCTGCATGTTGCCCTTCTCTCAATCTAAAGCATGCGAATAGTACTGTATGAGCATGATCAGTTTTGCAGGACGTTTGAAATCCTTTCCCAGTAATTCTTATCTGCAAAGGAAGAGGCTGACATACAGCATCAAGGCTGCCAAGGAGTGCAAAGGTCTGCCAACTTCCAGAAGATGAGGGACAGCCCAGAACCATCACCTAGAGTGTCTGGTTGCTACAAATCACTGTTGCAGAGGCTTCCGGCTGCAACTGATAAGAAGTGCCATGTGAGTAACAAACTCCTAAATCCAAACCAAGTCACACTCTTTCGTAGATAAGGTGTATTGTTCTCATGGGAGAAAGTTGTCCTTTTGAGTTACCTGTGGGCCAACAACTCTGCTTTCAAGCAGCTGGCCAGCTCAGCAGCTCCCATCACAATAGTGCTACAAATAATACAAGCGCTACCACTTTGGATCAAAATTTTAATGAGGCACTAAACCCACAAAAGGGTCTCTGTGTAGCATAATTAAATAGAATGGGCCTAAATAAACAGTAAGGTTTTACAAGTTACATTATAGTTGAAGCCAGCTGGGAAGCAAAGAAAGGAGCATTGAAGATGCATGATGTAAAAAAGCATTTCACAGAATGCAAACACTAAAACTTTTCATATCGCACAAACAGGAACACACTATGAGCATGTGACTTCCCCTGGGTTTGGAAGGATCTGTGTGGGGCACAGGGCATTTGGGGTTTTCCTTCTGCTAGTCAGCACGATGAAATATTTCACAGGGAAACCCAAACAGTGGCAAAGAGAGCCATTTGTCCTTCAGAAAGAAATAAATACTGAAGAAACAGGGAAAGTCAGTAGGAACATCTGGTTCAGTCAGGCCATGGGGTGCTGGATCATGGCTCCAAAATGCCAGACAGTGCTGGGACTCCTCAAAATAGTCTTGCAAACAATCAGAACTGTGACAAGTCTGTTTGGCTCAGAGCTGCAAGACACTTGTTTCAAGCTCACACCGACTCCTTGAATCTACTGCAAGCAGCAACACTCAGGCTGAGCCAACTAGCTCAGCATTCAATTCTCTTTCTGCATCGGCTATCTACAATATCAGCTTTGTTCCACCCAGTCAATATTTGATCCAAGAGCTGCATGAATCCTACAAACACAAGAAGGTTTCAATTTCACATTAAGGTAATGTCGACAGTGGTGCTGCTGTATTGCATAAAGTCAGTGCACTGTTACTCCTTGAGAATGAAATTTCTGGTAAACTCTGTTTTCATTTCCTTTCCCCCCAGTCCTTTCAGCAGCCCTTCCCCAGAGCTGTAGCTACTGCTGCAGTTCTGGGCTTGTGAATGAAAAGTTTCTGAATTCATCTTGGTTTATCATGGGAAGAATTCCTTCTTCAATGGGAGTCAGGATGGGCTCCTCTTTTATAAAATCAGGATCAAAGTTGCTCACGTCATCTTTGGACTTCTGTCAAATGGAAAAAAAAACAAAGGAAAGAGATGTTGTGAGTATGTATCACCTGCTTGATCTTGATTCTGCATCCTTAGTATAGTCATAAGTGTAATAACCTAGGCTGAGCTTACTGAAAGCTTTTTCTGGCATTGGACTGGGATCAGATGAATGCCCTCACAGAACCAGTGTAAAACCTTTCAGAGCCTCTGCAGGCTTCTGACAGGCAAACCCCTCTCTGATTTAACTGACACCACCTCTGAAGGGTTGCCTGCCCAGACATGGCAGGGCACATAAGTCAGTTCCTTTCCTCGAGTGACAGCACAGACCCAGGCATTTGAAGCAGTTATCTGTTGTGTCCTGAAAACTGCACAAAGTCCCTCCTTATCTGCAGAGTGTCCCAGCTGTGTTTGGGAGGAGAGTGGGGGTATAAGCCACTAAACTCTCACAATAACAAATTGATGGGCTGTGGGAAGACAAATGGCTTGCCTCCAGGTACTGGATGCCTTGCTATGCACCAGAAAGTGTGACTGTTCACAATGCGCACACACAGAGTTTGTGGCACATTCTGACAAGGCATGTGCTTGTCCCGTATCCAGAACAAGATATTGAGACTGAAGTCTAATGTCCAGATCATGAGGTACTGAGGATGCTCCCTTAGTCTTTGTTTTGGGTTAAGAAACAACTCAAGGGCCTGATCTTGAGCTGTCACAGCTTGCCTGAGTGCCTGATCCTGCACCTAGTGAGCTTCACAGAGCAGGACAACGTCACTAACACTGTGAGTTTGCAGAGTGACCACAACATGAGACAAAATCACCCCAAGTCACAATTTCAAAGACAAGGAAGCCACAGAGATAGTCTTGGAAAGGCTCTCCAAAGGATGTGGAAAAGCACATCCTTTGGGCTATGTGGCACCCATCAGAAAAGGGGCAACACTGTCCCTTCTGCAGCCTGTTTGCCATTTGAACCACTCAGCTCACAGTGGCCTGAGCAGGAAACACTCTGCTGGTGCTGTACAGACAAAGAAAAAAAGACAGCTCAGTTGGGAAGAAGGGGGTGAAGTGGTAAAATTGAGAATTACTGACCTGCATTTTGTTTGGTATAAGGTGAAGGTAGTTTGAGGCCTAATCCACTGCAGATGCTTTTACAAACCTGCACCTTTCGGCTGAGCGACTTTTGATTATCAAGCACAGAGGGGAAAAGTGACGAGTAGGACATAATGTGGCCAACCAACAGACAAGCCAAGACCAGAGACCTCACCTCCTTTCCTATCTCACAGGAATAAACTTGCTTACAGAGCCCAAAAGAGGGGAAGATAAAAAAAGAAAGAAACCAGGATCCCTCCCTGCCCGCCTCCTTCCCACATACAATTCGTGGCCTGAACGGTGGCTCCATCTGACGCTGGTTCAGCAGGTCCCAGTCCAGATCTTTGAAGTAGGGGTGCCGCAGAATTGCACTCTCACCGCCCAGCCCCAGGCTGCCCAGCCTCATGTTGGGGTTCTTCGTCATGAACTGCAAAACAAAAAGGGCTGTTTGTTTCCTCCCATCCAGAAGGGACACAGGAGAAGGACCTATTAGCAGTCACACAAAAGCTTGTCCTCAGCTTTCCTGTTGAACCCAATTGCTGGCCAGACTTCTCAACTCCATTGTACTGGAACCATGTGCAAGGAACTTGACTCATTCCCTAGAGGAAGAAGTCGAGGTATATTTCAACTTGGTCCTTTTGCTTTTGGTCAAATACTTGGTTACCATAGTATAAAAAAAAAGTTCAGTTGCATCATTTGTAACAAAGATTTTGGTGGCTATTTACTTCAGCATTAATTTCTCTGGAATACAAACTTGCTCTCAAACGTGCTCACCAGCCAGCCAGGCTTTGGACGGCAGTCAGTCCCGAGCTGTCTCTTTTTCCTAAACTTCAGATGGCTGAAGCACAGCCAGAAGCCTGCACTCTCCTTCCTGTTGTCTCAGGAAATAGGAAAATGAGCAAGGTACTGGCTTTCAGAGTCCCCTCAAATTCTGAGCAGCTGAGAGCAGACAGGTGACTGTCTTCTCTCTCCATGGAAAAACACTAAAAAAATATTTATTTTGTAATATTTTTACTCTGCTACTAGTGAACAAAAATCTGAAACCTCAGCCAAGGGAGCAATGAGCGAAGCCTCACATCACACACACAGTACAAGAGGCCCTGACAGGTGCCCTCTAAGTCCCAACAAGAATGATGAAGTGTGAGTGCTGCGGGTATTTCTTAAGGACAAGGGAAATATTGGGGGAGGAGGAGAATCCTTTCCTCTGGTAGGAAAAGAGCTAGTTGGCTTGTTAATTCAGGATTACAGTTCTTAAAAATTCAGTAAGGACCAGCCTTTCCTCTCCTCTCAAGTATTTCTAATTCATTAGAGAAATCAGGTTATGTTTAAACTGAAAAAGCAGCTGCTTTTATTTGCCTTTTGAAACAGCAGCATAAAGCAAGCTCCACTCTGGTGGAGGTGTCCAGACGATTTCCTGGAAGATGAAAGAGCATTATGTTTAGCAAACAGCTGAACTAGCCAAACCAGACAATTGGTCACTGTTTCTGCAATGACCAAGTCTGCTGCATCTCAGCAACAGGGAAATGAAAAGAAGTGGAGGTGCAAGTGAGAGATCCGCTTCATTCTGACTGTAGAGCTTTTCAGAAAGCACTAATTCTTCTAGGATGAGCAGATAAAAGGTTCAGTCATTCCTTACCTAGGGAAAAGATGGGGGAAGAAAGACAACTACCAGATTTATCTTAGAAGTCACCCCAATACCCCATCCTGAGGGAGCTCCAGAGCCAAAATATATGAGGCATCTGCAGCTGAGAATTTGTAGGACTCCAGATTCTGCTGACATTACCACAAAAACCTCAGCTCCATTCTGACCTCCTGAGACCTTCAAGGATGTGTGCTGCCATGGGATTCCCTAAAGCAGAACTGGCTTCCACCATTCCACATCAGTAGAAAGAGCTGCTGAGTCCATCCAGATTTCAAAGAGCAGTCACCAGGAGAGGAGCAAAGCTAGCACGGCTATCTGCAGCTGGGGTCTTCCCATGTTTCTCTGGGCTCTTCAGACCTCACTTATGTAGCATTTTCCGGGTTGAACCCAAGGACAAGCAGACCTCTGTCTCCCCAACTCTTTCAACCTGTTCTTCTCCCTTTCTACCAGCAGAATCCAAACACAATTTGTTTCCCAAGAGACGCTGCTCCAAAATTTCTGTGGGATACTGATTCCCAGACAACATCTTGGTTTCCAAATAAGAAATGGGTCAAGCCAAAATCTCTAAGACCTGCTTCAGACAAGCCTTTGCAAGTCTTGAACTAAACTTCTTTGGTTTGCAAAACAGGCCAGAATTCTCCTGGCAGCCCCATCTTTCTCCAGAAATTCCCTGCCTAGCTGCTTTGTCCCCACAGATGGATATCTGCACCTCAGTAGCTCTTATTTGCATTACTGGAACACCTAGAAAGCTCAAACAAGATCAGAGCTTGCTAATGCTGGGACTGGCATGGACCAAAACAGTCCAAAAAGACAAGACAAAAACGAAAGAAGACCTGGGAATAAGTCCCATGTCTCCTGACTCATGACCCACCACTGCATCCATTACACCAGCAAGCTTCTGCTAAATGTAGAGAGGAGGGAAAAAACATAACGAAAACAAATAATCTCTACAAAGGGCAGGTAACATGTTTTGTTTGGGTTCCTACTCGTGCTCAACCATATAAGACCAAAACCTAAACTGGACTGCCTGACCGGTTCAGAGTCCTGGGATATAAAAGTTTGTTTACATTCCTGTTTGCTTTCTTTATTCCACATGATGCCAAAATTGTACCAGGCAAAGGCATCCAATGCAACTAGCTGAAAGCCAACATAAATGCATTCCTGGCTGCTGAAAACATGCTTCTTATTAGGACAATGAGGATCAAGCAAGGGCCATCCCTTGAGGTGAGCTGCTTGGACACTCAAAACAAAATGACTGTTCATATTCGTCTGGCCAGCTCCGATTTGAGTGTTGGACCCTCAAATTGAGAAGTACTAGCTGGATAACCAGGCACCATCTACTCCACATTGAATGCCCAAAGGAGACAGGAAGAGAGTGAAGGCTTCAAATTCCCCCACTGCTGGAACACATCCTCCTGGTTGGCTGCTGAGAGCAACTTCAGGCTGCCACAAAACCCCTCTTAATTAGTCAGTGAGATGACCTCTAGGACACCTGCTCAAACAGCACCTTCTCCGTCTGTCAGGCATGAGCTCAGTGCTGCTGCTCCCTCTTGCTCTGTAAGAAGAGGGCTTTGAAGCACAAGGGTATCAAGCGCTAGAGTGACCCACAGCACCATAAACCACTCTGAAGAGGTTTATCTAAGCTTGTTTCCCAGATACCACAAGCACCTAATCGCAGGCTAGCAGGACTTCGAAAGCCAGTATAAATCATACACTCTACAACGTGAAGAGGCCTCCCTTTCATGGTCAGTCACACCCATACTAGCCTGCTTCAGCAAAAGGGTGAGACATCATATCAAAGGACATTTGGTCTCTTATCAGTAACTCCCATCCCTGATAAATTTATTGTATGCTGCACTGAGGCCTCAGTTGCATTGGCACAAGGCAACCAGCAGCACAAATGTTGCCTTTGAACAGCACCACACGGCAGGTGAGATACGACTCCACATTCCAGGCAGCCGCAGCACCCGGGTGGGTTACCCAGCCTGTGGAGGTACACACACACCTCTGCACCTAGGGGCTGTCACAGAAGATGGGAGATTGGCTGTTGCTGCTCCTCCTCTACATAAAATCTCCTGGTCAGTTTCGGAGGCAGCAGGTCAGTCACAGCCAGGTGAAGGTGCGGTGTTCTCTCTGGGTAGTGGCTCCAGTCTTTTACCTGACATTTGGGCTGAAAAGCAGCAGTGCAGACAGTGACTCCAACAGAAACCGGACTGAGGTTTTGCACTGGAACACAGTTCCCTGCCTTACTGTAAGAGCTTTACATAAGTAAAGGACGAAATGTTTGAAGGCAGTTTCTACTAAAATAAGCAACTAACCTTCTCAAGCACCTACTTGAATTCACCGGAAATTACTGCACTGACAAAGAACTGGATAAAGTTTTAGTTTGTGTTGTCCAGTACATCAGGAAAAAAAAAAAAAACTATAATGACCTCTAGAAGGCTCAGAAGCCCATGAATTCTTCTGTCTCTGCCTTAGGCAGTACTAACTTTTCTCTGCTGCACCAGGGAAGCATCTAACAACTTGTCTCATGCCACTTATGCTGATGGCACTTCCAGAAAATAGAAGAAAGAACTTAGGATTTCTGAAGAACTTAATTACAATCTCAGTCTCCATTGCTGAAATAAGTAGCTGGAGCCCATACCTATGTCTTGAACTGTATAAGAGGAGGAATAAAGCCCAGTGCCCACAGCACACAGACACTGCCCTCTGCACACGAGAAGGCTCCACAGGGGAAAGGTTTCTGCAGATCTTTTACCTGATCACTTCAGCAGCATTCAGAAACAGCTGGAAATGTTTAACAAAGTTCTGGCTATTCCTGGCATCCACAGGAAGGCCAGAGTTTGACTCTTGCTTCATAAGTTGAATAGCTTTAAATGTCCTTCCAAGTCCAACCCTCCAATGTTTTTGCGGGTGATGAGAGATGATGTTCAGCAGAAAGGTTTTTTTGTGGCAAAATGTCACCTCCTAATATTTACTAAGTATCTCTAATGTTGTGTGATAATCAGAATCCAGCACAAATCTCAATCTCTGGCACACAAAGCTCAGTGAAGAAACACAGAAAAAAACCCAATAGTAACAACAAGGCAAACCAAAGATATTCTTGAGCAAAAAGAAACACGTAATCACCCAAATCTAAGATGCTTCTCAGCAAAACCAAAAGAAAGATTACCCAATCTTAAACTTGAACCAGGCCATCAAAGCTCTTGCTCTGTGAACACAAACAACCACGGAGAATTATCTTATTCCTGGTATAGAGGCCCTTGGGAGAATCCTCAGATTGTGCCTCTTTGGGCTACAATAGTTTGCCAAGCAGCAAACTTGAGCCTGGCTCTCACTGACCTCAGCTAACCCTCTCAGCAGCTTCACAGCCAAAACCAGCAGCTGGAATGAGCCAAAACCATGACTTCATGAGATTCATTTGAAAACATTTACTGAAAGAAAATGCAACAAGCCATGACAAGAAATTAAAAGCTGGAGATTTGTCCACAGAGAGCCCATGAAGTTACAAGGAAAAAATGCAGACATAGTAGTGCCAACCGTTAGGGGAAAAAAAAGTGTCAACCCTGGAAGCTCAGCCCACAAGCAGGTGAGAGAGAGCAGGGGATCTGCACTGGTCCTGTCTTCACCCACTACATGGCTTGGACTATGATGGGATGGGTTCCATGTCCCTAGCATGGTGGGCAAGGCTGTACCGGCCTTCTCCAGTGCTGCTCACATGTAGCATTGCCATTTCTGTTTCAAGAGGCTGGGTCTGCAAACCAGTCTAATGGCCTGGAAGTTGGCAAAGTGATGGTTACACAAAATAGATGTTTCTAAGAATTAATTTCCTTGAATTTACAAGTTCCCTTATTACTGGAATCTCTGACAGGTTTTACATACGTGCTATTTGAACCAGAAAGATTGATTTCCAAACTAATATGACAGCGACTAGATTGCATGAAATTACATCACATTCTAGGAAAACACTGACAAGCCCAGAGCCCTTCATAGAATTAATGCTCTGCAGGAAGAGGAATACAACTTCCTGCTCAGACATTCCCTTCATATTGTCAGCCATCTGGATGAGATAAAAAAGCATTATTTCTTGTATTGAAGAGTATCTTAGAT
This sequence comes from Indicator indicator, assembly GCF_027791375.1. Taxonomy (NCBI): domain Eukaryota; kingdom Metazoa; phylum Chordata; class Aves; order Piciformes; family Indicatoridae; genus Indicator; species Indicator indicator. Next base: position 28,869,481 of record NC_072013.1, read on the forward strand.
GCACCAGCTCCTACCAGGACTCTGTTGCCCTGGGCTGGGCATATTTACCCTGTAAGAGAAAGGCCATGCTCCTGAGTAGCTCATCTTTCAAATGCAAGCACATGGCAGAGATGGAGGCTTCCCTCCTTCCTACATGCAGGGACAGAGACTCAGAGAAATTAATTACTTCACTTTTCCAGGACCCCAAGGACAGCCTGTCACAGATTCAATGGCAGACCCTCAGTCTCACCTCCTCTCCATCACACCACATGCCTCAGAGACCCCTATCCAGGCCTGTGCCAATGCAACAGTCTAACCCAAACCACTAAAGGAAAGCAAGATTTCCCTGTTCATGCTCTTAACATTTCCAGCCTGTTGGTGTTTCTCCCATGTCGCTACCAAAGTAAAAAGCAGTAGCAGCACAGATTAGTGCCCCACGGTCTCCCCTCTAGTAATGAGTGAGAGCAAGGAGATCAGGAGATACCCAACACACTCATCTTCATTAAGATTCATGAGCTAAACTAACAGGGCAGAAATTAACTCGAAAGGAAATAAGATTTCTCAAAGATCTATTTGATCTCAGACAAAAGGGAATCGTTATATAAATAGAGCAATTACTCTAATTAAGACTTCCCTCCATGAATCTCTCCACTGAATGCTGCAGTTGCCGAAAACAGTTTGGCTGCCTATTATGTAAGACAAACAAACCTGCAGTCTGGGGTTTCATTAGCCTTCACCCACCCCAAAAAGAGGAGAAGAAAGATGGCTCGATGGCTCTGTCTGCTAATGTCTGTATTATTTTTAATGACTGGAAGACAGGAGGCATTAGCATAGCAGAGAGACTTTTTTTTTCCTTTTCTTTTTTAGTACAAAGCTGCTTGTTTTGAGACAGTTTTGTCTTTTGCTCTCTTGGGCAGGGCTCCCATCACCCTCCATCACAGTCCTGCCTGGGCAGCGCTCACTGCCATGCCTCACTTCTTTGTACAAAAGCTTTCCAGGGCTCAGACACGCAAATATGTTATGGGAAGCAAGGGAGTCAGCCCAGCCTCCTTTCACTAAATGGTGTCACCTGAGGCTCCACTGCCCTGGAATCAAAGTGGTCAGAGAGCTGTCCCATGGAAGTTCTATCTACAGCAGCTCATCTGATACTTGGTAACTTAAACTGCAGTGATTTGGCAGTGGGTGTGAGCCAGGCATTTGGAAGCCCAAGTCCTACTGACCTTCAGTGATGATTGTGCTGCTCAGAATAGGACTTGGAGTCACTGCGGTGCTCTCAAACACTCCTTCTGTTGTACACTGGGGATCTTCTCTGATTGCAGCCATTAGAGGACACATGGCCTTTCAGCTTTCTACCCTCCTCACAGCAGAACCGATTGCTAAAAGCCCTGATTTGTACCAATGCAATTCATTGTGGTGCTGAGCCAGATTGTGACCCACCCATGCACAGGGTGCTACAGAAAACTGTGAGCAGGTGAAATCCTTCATTGCAGAGAAGGTCCACTGAGCACAGTGCCAGGTCTTAAAAGTTCAAGACTGTCCTGAAAAGAATTTAAGGAGGAAGGAAGAGAATACGATCTCTGTTATTTCCTTTTCCAGATAAAAGAAGAAATGGGAAGGGAGGTAAAAACCAATCTTCAGCCATGCTCCTGAAAGCCAGGAGACTGTAACAATGAGCATGAGAGCAGTCACGTGTTTAAAGTGTCAGCCGCAGGCAAGAAAGACAAAATGTCAGTGCAGTGGATATTAAGCAGACAAATTTGATCTCTCCTTCCCCTAATGCAGTGATGGCTGCTCAATGCTGCCCAGTCAAAGCCCGAAGAAAGGAGAAGGATTAACTGTATTGCAAACAGTGCTAAGCAAGACAGACAAGCAAAATAAACCAAGGTAGATAGAGCAACTCACACGTGGGAGAGAGACATCTGGCTCCAAATCTCCTGCTGGTGTAAACCAGAGTAACTTTGCTGACTATCACCAGCAGAGAAGTTGCTCCAAAATATGGCTATTAAATGTTGCCTATCTGTTCCACACTGTGCTGAAATCTCTACCTGTTTCCCTGTCTCTCTACACTCATCAACAAACACTAATGCAGAATGAAAAGGCCACAGGTATCAAACGCAATTATTATCTTTGCTATTCCTGTAATAAATAATAATAAGCAGATATTAACTTCAGTTATTAGATATAAAAAATACTGAACAGAATTTATTGTCCCAGCATCACTCCAGAAACCTGTGTTTTCAGAACTGATGAGTCAACCTCAGTTCCCACCAGCTGCATGGGCTGCTCAGACAGTCTTAAACTCCGGCTGCTGTTTTTAAATTACCCCAACTGGACTAAGAGCTACAACGTGGGGATATGCAGATCAATTACTAAATCAATGCATCAATCTGAGTAACAGAAACATGGAAGGAGAATGAGCATCACACCTAACAGGCTGGGGGCACGATCCCACTCTCATTCTAGACAGTGGTAAAATCTCCCTAGGGTTGCATGGGAAAACAATTAATCCTTTTCTGATAGTCATGTCAAGAGGAACCAGGAATCTATTACACAGCCCTGGGTGGCCTATTTACATAGGGTCAAGTACAAAGGGGACTAAAGAGCCACAGACAAACCTGTAAAGGCCAATTAAGCAAAAAAACCCAAACAAAACCCACAGGAAAATACTTCAAAGGATTTTTTTTTTATGGTCTTGGTTGTATTTCAATTCTTTTACTTTTAAAGTTCCTGAAAAGACACATCATGTCAGACAGTTCAAAGCTGGAAGGCCAAGTAAGACCTATAGCCCTGAATAGCTGGGATAGTTGGAGATTTGTTACCCCTACAGAAGTGCTGAGACCTCCCAGTTAGGTGGGCTGGCCAGCCTCTGCTATGGCTTCACAGCAAGAGCTGGTCCCATCAGTCAGCAATCATTCCCTACTCCAGGTAGAACCTAGGTTCTCAAGGGAACCTTTGAGCCTTCCCCCAAAACTGGAACTTCACCAAAATGCCTTTGAGGGTCTGTAATCACAGAATTGAGCAGAGAGCCTAGGCCACAAGTCTTGGGCTCAACCATGGTAATTGCTTCTGCCCAACCACCCAGGAGCAAGCAGAAAAAGAGGGAGAAGACAAAGTCGGCACAGTGAATGCTCCTTGACGTTTCGCCCCAGTCCCGGGCAGAAAGAGGAGGATGAGTCACACCTGACATTACAATAGGCTGGGTTAGGAGCTTTTGTTACAAAGCAAAGCTGACCCAGCATGCTGAGGGACTTAAACAAGCAGATAATTTCATCCTGTTGGAAAGAGAAAGGTAAAAGACCTAATAACTACTTCAAGATTCCTTTAGCCTTGGCAAGCTGTGTGGAGATGGCTTTAGTTTTCTTTCATAGTGAATAATTTAGAAGCATGAGACTATTACTGTGGGGAAGAGAAGCACTTTGGAAAGGGGTGTGATCAATCCATAGAAGAGATTAAAATCACTGGGGAAAGCTGTTTGTTGTTTGAGAGTTAGGAGGTAAAGAGTAAGAGACAGCATGTTACAGAGATGGATGTGCAAGCTCAGGCAAAAGAGATAAGAAAGTAATCTGGTGTAGCAGAGCATTGGCACTTCACCACAGTGTGTTAATGGCCAATATGGTCTAGACAAGAGATAATTTAAAACTGCAGAACTCCTTCCCAGTTGGGAAGCCCAGACAGGCTCCAGAGTCCTGCTTTTGCTGCAGAAGCTCTGGATGCAACTAGGAAATGAAAGATGAAAGCCTTTCTAAAACACAAAATAAAGAAAAAAATATTTACATGGATCTGGCATAGAGTTTCACAGAGAGATTCAAATATTGGCCTGACTCTGACAGCCAAAACTTAATCAAACTATGCAAGAGGATTTATGGAGCTTGCCAACTCTGAAGAGATGCCAAAGAGAATAATTTATTGGCATATTTGAAAGCATTTCTAATATCTGCCTTTGTTAGCAGGCTCCTCAGCTCTGAGGCTAAAGCAGTGAGCTCATCTTGTTCTCTCTTTGATTTCAGTGGGTCCAGCATTGTGTTGTTTGTTTTTCTTTTAATCTTTGCCTAAAAGTATCTTCCCAGCATCTGGTTCATTCAGAAACAAGCTCGTTTTGGCTATTCCAGCACTGCATGTGAAACAGATTATCTGCCTTTTCCTGTCTGTTGCAAAGAAAGAACCTGGCACAGATCTGTAGAATGCGAGTGCAAAGGAGAGACTCAAGCCTTGTGCAGAGTGATGTAAAGGAAATGTAGGCAACCTTGCACCAGCAGCATCTGGCTGCCTTGTTTCAAACCTTGCGAGTGTTCAGGGGAGGCTTGGGGAGCACAAACATGGGGATTTGGAATGACTCACACAGTAGCCAAACTGACTGCCCAGGACTTCAGGAAAAGGTGAGCCATGAAGGCAGCTGGAAGCACATACTCACTGAGCTTGGATGTGCCAAGCAAAGCACAGCCCAGGTGTTTTATGTGCTGCTCGCACACAGGGAGGACACAGACACTACTGTGGTACCTGAGCAGATGACAAAGTTCTGATCAGTATCCAGGGATGGTGGACCTGAGCAAGTGTAGTGTATGAGGAAAATAAAATTCTCCAAAGAACAGGTCAGAAGATCTCATCCTCCACACTGATGCTGAGGCTAAGAGCTGCAGCAAGTAGGCAGCTTGGACCATCCGCTTCTCTCCTGAGCTTGGACATCCCTGCCAGCAGTCGAAACGAGCTCTGGTTCAGTATGGAGCACTCATCACCCAGCCAGCCTTTCTGAAAATAAGCTGCAGTGCACATAAATGGGGTCTTCATCATGGATTTGGGCAATCATGACAGCATATCCCTACAACGGGTAGTTCACTCCTCCTGCAGTACAGCTAAATGTAGTTTCCTTTCTTCCCTTCAGTTTAGCCTGGGTGGAGTGCCCTGGGGAAATTTCTGTATCTCTCCAATCTTATTTCTTCTCAGCCTATTAAGGTACATGCAGCACAGCACAAGTCTCCAAGAGCTCTGCTTGAGCTGTTATCCTTCCTGCTGCTGGATTGGACTGTGCTGTGCGCTGACCACAGGGGACATTAGAAGTTTCTGATTTTTTTTTTTTGAAAGGCAAGAAATAACCACCTAAACCCTGTACTCCTCAGGGTTTCCTGGATATATCTCACATACACACCCACAAACATAACAATCAAATTTCTCTCTCACTAGGAGCGTGATGGTTTGAAACTGTCTTTTTAGTTTTTCCTTGCAAAGTTCAAAACAGAGAAAATGAAAGAGTGTAAATAAGTCACTATTGGGTGTAAGAGAGCAAAATACTGATTGTTCTAAACACTTCCACATTGGATAGATAGAAATGTTTAAGAACTATTACCCAAAACAAAGTGGGGCGCTCTGCACATTCTGCGTTCGGCAGTGGGGGCAGTTGCTGGGCTGTCTGGCTGCTGTTTTCTTCTTCTCTTCTGGCTGAAGATAACACACTGACCTTGACAGCTAAGTTAACAACTTTCTGCTTTAACTAACTCTGCTTTCTGTCCAGGGGGGTCTGGGGGGAAGCTCCTGGGAGAGGGAGGCCCCTTTGGGAGGGTCCCCTTGGGGGGAAGCAAAGGGAGATTGGTTGTGATTTTCTGTTGATTGTATATATTTGTAAATGTTGTGAATTTTGTATATTTGTACATATTCATTGCATTTCATCATAGACTGTAGATTCTGCTTTGTAAATACAGCTTTCAATTGCTTCCAGACTGGGCTAGCCTGGTTATTGGGGGGGGGGAGGGAATTTCAGCTCACACTGACACAAGGAGCCATCACTTAGAATTCTTAAGAAATTAAGGGAAACACTGCTCAGTTTCACTAGGAGGGGTGGAGGAGCGTACCCTTCAAATTCTGTTTTTTCCTTATCTGGTATCACCTGCAAATTTAGGAAAGAAGAAAACCCTAACACACACACACACACACTCTCCTGGTCCCCAGCTGCTATCTAATTTATTTCTGTGTATGCATATGGACACACAAATCACTTATACAATTCACCATCAGTGCTCTCCAATTTAACCAATTGTATGAATCATAGAATCATAGAATCAAGAAGGTTGGAAGAGACCTCGAAGATCATCGAGTCCAACCCGTCACCCTAAATCTCATGATTATCTAAACCATGGCACCAAGTGAAGATAGAATTGGGCCACATTCTTAAATAATCCCCACAGGCTTCCCCCCATCAACTCAAGAGAAATTGCTGGTGGAACAACACACTGCTCATTATACTACCTTGTGGAGGGATCTCTTGTGTATGATGGTTACCTGAGTTACTGAGGGACCTAGGGCCACCTTATATTCGCTCTTCTGGGCAGCTATGAAATGACAAACTCCTACAGAAAGTTTTGGGTGGCTTTTTTAATTAACGAGATAAAAATTGTCTGAGCTGTGTGGAAGGGCCCCCATACCTCTCTCCCACTGAAGATGAAGTGGCTGTTTGCCATCTGCACTGCAGCATTCCTGAGCTCTTTTCTGGCTCTCCAGAAAACCCATGTGTGATGCCTCCTAGCAAAGGGGGACAAGTTAGGCTGCTGGCAAGCCCTTGGTACTGACCACTACTGTGTGTGCTGACTGCAGAAACTATCATACAGTCTTATGAACTAATTGAAAAAACCCTGTTTCTGGGTTAGTCTGTGACATGGGCTCATAAGAATGGGAGAAGAGGCTTATCCTTTCTAGATAGGGGCTTTTTTGACCAGGCTTCATGGCTCTCTATAAACAATGAGGTTGCATTTAAACTGTGGCCCATTCTCCCTTGTGGTGCTCCCAAGTGCTGTGCAAGCTCCCACCTGGCTGCTGGCATAAGTCAGGAAGGAAATCCCAGCTCCTTCACCTTGACCTCTGACAGCCAAAGTCAAGTGCATAAAGTCATCAGAGCAGGACCTGGTTCATGGTGACCCACAGAGCATCATTATTGCTGAGGCTGAGTTTGAAACATTAATTTCCCAGACACCACCACCCCTGGGTGTTAATGTGACAAAGCAAAGGGGACTTCAAGTCTGCAAGAGCAAAGTCTAACAGAGGATGGGGAAGTGGGGGGGGGGGGGTGTGGGGTGTGTCAGACGTCAGTGGTATTCTCAGGGTGCAGAGAGTACCAGGTATCTGGAGAGGGGAAATGAACTCAGCGACATGAAACAGCAGAGAGTGCTTTAAACCAGAGCCTTTTGAGTCAGCATCATTTCCAGTGTGTTGTTCTCTAGAAAAACAGATCAACTGCAAGTTTTTCTTTTGCATCCTTGGCACTATATTGCTGATATCATTTTCCTCCAAGACACAGGTCATGTTTGCTATGAGTTGAGCTCCCTCATCTTTCAACCCCTCTCTTTGCACTAATAGCCTGGAATTTAGATTTCCCCCAATCCATGCCCCATGCTATTACACCTACACTGGATGGGAATGCAGGCTGCTAAAACCACAGCCAGTTTCCTCTGCACCTTCCTCTTTTTTGCCTGGTGTTTATTTTTCACAAGAAAACCACTTGGAGTGGGACATAGCCATATTTACCCAGTCACTAAACTCAAAAAGCATATTTTTAACCTGCTGGAGGTACAACAGGCTTCATTCTCACTTGTGTCTCCAAATCATAGACCTACAGGCAAGGCTGCCCAAGCCTCACTTTTGGAAGGATCATTTCAGCTAGGCCAGAAGGGTTTTAGAACTCATATTAAGATTGGAGGTTGGCATACAAACACCAAGAGACACCCTGAGCTTCAGCAGACTCAGTTCAGAAATCTGGGGTGCAGAAGGGAGAGTAAGGCTAACAGTTTCCTGGGGAGATGATGCTTTCTAGCCCTTGCTATTACCTGGCTCTGAGAGTTAAAATATCTATACTGCAACAACTTGTACAAGTTTCCAAGCCTTTGGGTCAACCATTGCTACTTCAAATCATCAGTTCATGGAGCAACTCAATAGGATTAGCCCTTCTCTCCTCTTCTGAAGCTAGACATGGAAAAGAAAATTCCTGCAGCTTTCTCTGTAAATTTGTTTTCCACCACACACCATCAACTTTTGAGACCAAATTTTCACTGTGTCCCTTCATTCTTCCCTCCCTCCAAGCCTGACTGTGAGCAAGACAGCCTGACTGAATTGCATTTGAGTCATACATGAAGGGAGTGAAACACGCTGCCAAAATACCACCCCACTTATGGGAAACGAGGGGGATTGCATTTCAGTTTGCAGTTCGCTCAGCTGAATTTCAAAGCCTCTGGCTGCCTGGAGAGACACATCCTTTGCTCCAGCACTTTTTGCAAGTGACAATTCACAAGTACAGAGCACCCACGCTCTGCAACAAAGCAAACTCCAGCTGCACTCTCACCCTAAGAAATATGGTGTGGCAGCCTCTGCTCTCTGCATGCTCACAAAGTTTCACAGTCTCTTCATCATCTAGTGACTCTAGTGAGTACTTTGTCAGCTGATGGCAAAGTACAAGATAAATTCTTCCAAATACTGACACAAACCCAATAGCTCCTCCAGCATAAACACCTTTTGGCTGCATTCAGGTAGGGTAATGGACAAACGTTTTTTGGGCAGAATCAAAATCAAAGCAAAACTTACATTTAGAATGAGCTGAAATGGTCTGAATCCATTCAGCAGCAATTTTCCTTTTCTGCACTTCCCATGCCCACTTCAACCTGCTCACACAAGCAGGGGAGGCTTCAATTTGAGTCCTCATTGCCTGACTTGACCCAGCAATACCTAAATTCCCCACTGACATGCTCAGATGGGCCAGGGTACCCGAAGGAGATTTTCTATTTCCCTCCTCTGGGAGTACTGACTGTAGCAAGATCCTGCTGATTTACACAGATTTCAATCTGCCCTACTCTATCCCCAGCTATTGAGGGAAAATACCAAGGACAAATAAACATTAAAAAGAAATAGATAAAACTTTTCTAGAGTGCAAATATTTATGCTTTCAATTAATTCTAAACAAGGTCCCAGGGCACTGAGGCTGATTTTGTTTTCCTTGGTTCCAGTGCTCAACACCACATTAGGAACACTCAGTAACTTAAATATGGTCCTAGGATTTTTAGTTATTTTCAGGAAACTCATAAAGATTAATAGGATACAACCTTCAGAAATTAGGTCATTTCTGATGGGAGGAAATTGGTGAAAAACAGTTATGGTAAATAAAAGCAAAATGAAATAACAGCATCTGTGAAATGGGTCCTAAAATCTATTATCCTTTTTTACAGTGAAGCTCTTCATGAAGGCAAATGGATCAAGTGCTTTCTAAACCTAGATATATCCATTTGTAAAGCATCTCTAAGCACAAACACCTAATTGCATCTTCCTGGCAGAAGAATTTGATTTTTGTTTCAGAGCTTTGTACTACTTAAGTCTAAGCAAATTCTCATGAATTGTACCACTCAAGACTAAGTGAATTCTCACTACTCCTATTCAAGGTTAGAGACTACAACTTTTAGTGAGGGGATAATCCAGTTAAGGCTATTAAGGCATAAATGTGCAATACAAGAGATGCTGGGTTTAATTCCCTGATCTTCCATAGGCTTCCCCTGCCATGTAATTACTTATTATCATTTATGTCACTGTAGCAGTTGAGTGCTCCAGTTTTCCAGAGTTCTTAATACCACAGTTTAGAATGCACTGACATGGCTGTAAATCAGGGAGCTCAAATTCACTTTTTTTGGAGGTAAACACAATAGTGATTAGAAGATGCTTGCATAGTAACGATGCTGTATCTAAGAGAAATAATATTAACATCAAGAGTCTGTCAGAAAAAAATATATATGAATTTAGTAAGTAGAAAGTACACTATCCTCCCTCATAAAAAAGCCACAAGGGAACAACAACAAAAAAACCCAGGTTCACCACTCTGTGTCATACTGATATCTAAAAATAGTGACCAAACATTACCAGTATACTGCAAATATAATATCTGAACAGTGATCACATTTGTTATCATTCAAAAGAAATCAAAGCATGTGGGTTTCTTCCATTTTCATCTAGAGCCGCAGACAATCTCATGACAGGATGTTTCCTTCCTGTTAAAGCCAATATGGTCTGATGCCTCTAAAAACTCGGCATAAAAAAGGGAGGAGGAAACAAGAAGCTCTTCTAGTGAACAGTTCTTGATCCCAAAAGCAGCTACTCAGCTGCAGAAACTCAGACTGTAGCCAACAATCACCAGTGTTGTAAAATAGGATACAAAAGTCACTTCCAGGTAGCAGCCACCCAGGGAACAGAAATACTGAAAAACTGAAGCTCCAGTAAAAATTTCAGTTTCATGCAAATTCCTGCTACTTAATCACAAGGCTCCTGGTTAATGTCCTAAACTTCAGCCTTTCCCCCAAAGCAGTCAGTGCAGTGCTTTTCTTGAGCAATGAATGTGCATTTCAGCGAGGCAGTTTTGGTTTTGATTGGGTTTCACTAGCAACACATGACAGAGCAGACAAGCAGAGCAGCTGGAGGGGAGAGCTTTTCCAAGCAAGTTACCAGCAATTGCTAAGTTGTGCAGCTTTGGAGACTCCTGACTGGTCACTACTTAAATTTTTAGCTCACTCCTCCAATTCTTGGCCCTCTTTCTCCAGTGCTTCCCAACATGCTGCTTGCCAGGGACCTGTGGTTAGAAGCTGGGCTCAGAACAGCTAGCTGGGCTAGAGGAGCCTGGGGTGACTGCAGCTTGCACTGGTTATAGGCATTTCATCAGAGGTCTAAAACACAAATGATATCTTGTTATACCCTGAAATGCCTGTTAGGACGAGCATCTGTCTGAGCATATTTTACCTCCACCTCATACTTATGCAAGATACCTGCAGCAAATCCACTCTGCTATTACTTGTCACTCCAGAAGAGGAATTGACTCAGGCACTCTAGTCCCAGGAACACTGCTCCAGAAGCTGCAATGAGTCTGAACATCATTTTAAAAAAAAATTAAGTATGTTGCAGGTTATTTCCAAAACCCAAGAGGACCTTCAGCATAACAAACAACCACTCCTGAGCACAACTTGTGATTTCAAAGCACAGCCCTTTGCCTCCTCAAGGAGTAGATTTTATTCTCAGTTGATTTCTGTATAATTTATTAGATGCATTTTCAGCTACAGAAAGCAGTTACTCAGTTCATATACAACAGAAACCTTTCAGCAGAAAGCTTCCAGACTCTTGCTACTAAAGACCTGAGGAAAACAAACTCTCATCTTTCCTTCAAATGGCCCCATCTTTCATTACCTCATTTCTTTCAGTCAGTGCTTCACAAGTTACTACGAATTACTCTTATCCAACTGGTTCTTAGATCCTCTATTACCACAATATTTAGCAGTATCTTAAATGTATCTTTGTTCACAGTGTTTTTGCAAGGAAAGGTAATACTCTGATCCTTCTCTCTCCAAGGGGTGCTTAGAGATATTGATTTAATCGAGAACAGGAATAAGTCAGTGGCAGAACAGCCAGGTTAGGTCTCCTGGTTTGTTTAGTAACACCCTCATCACACAGTCCTGCTTTTTCCCTTGCAAGCACACAAAAATCAAACCTGTCTTTGTATGCAGGTAGATAGCAATCCCTGAAGCACAGCTGGCATCACCAACAGTCAAAATGAAGGATTATCGTGAACACTTCACTTGCCACTCCAGTCACATGGAAATCACACAGTCACTACTGATCAAATACTGTGTATACCTGCAACTTCTGTTCTGGACGATGACCATATGTTGTAAATCATTAAGTCAGCAGGGGAATGCCCAGACACACAGACATGCACACTTCACTTGCCAAGTTGGCTGCATAAAGGACATGACTATGCAAACACACCGGAGTGTAGCAGGATTTTTTTTGTTTGTTTACCCTTCAATCCAAGATAAGGAAAGGGTCAGGGTAACCACAATTGCTGAGTGCCCATACCCCAAGCCCAGTCTTCTCTTGCTAGATTTGGGCTGAAGAAAGCCAGGAGAGAGAGAGCACACAAACATCTGGAAGAACTCACTGCTTTGAGGATTGCCACCGCGTCCTGCTGGAGCCACGTTGGGTAGACGACTTCATCGTTCAGAATAGCCTCGAAGAGGTCATCCTCGTTCTCTGCCTCGAAGGGTGCATGGCCACATAGCATCTCATACAGCAGCACACCCATGGCCCACCAGTCTACATCAGGACCATACAGCATCTCCTGCAGGATCTGAAGAAGGAATGGGAAAGAAATATTAATACTGAAACTTCTTCAATTCAGCAGGGAGGAAAAAAAGGGTTTGGAAATACTAATGCAGAAGTTCTTGCTACATCCTAGCATTGCTCTCTCCTAGGCTGGCTGTAGATCCAGGAACATACAGGTAATCACAAGCTGGGCAACTCCAGAGCAGCACAGAAGTACACCAGATGCATAAAACAAGGACTGAACTATCTTTGCATCTCTCAGGGTCACCTGGGAAACAAGCCATCGGAAATGATGCTAGGGCTTAGCAGGAGAAAGGGCATTTCAGCAAAACTAGCTGAACCTCAGAAGCAGCAGAGCAGTCATGTGTTCTGACTCACATTGCCTTTTCCTTGCCCCTGGGAAGGAATTTCTTACCCAGCTCCAAAGGTAAGGCTTTCAGCTACAGAAGAGTGTAAGCAAGGCACAAATATCAACCACAGACAAAAATTCAATTGTGTTGAAGAAGGATCTGAAACTCTGTCAGAACATCTGGAGGGCAGCTGGTCCTTAAAGAGGTGTGTATTAGTTTTGTAGTGTGATTGGAAACTGACAGAGAATGGGAGGGGGTAGCAAAAGGAATTGGGAAATGAAGGAACATTCAATTTTCCCTCAGATCAAACCAGGCTAGTATCTGTATTTGCCTCTATCAAGATTTTTGCAGCTGTCTCTCCATTTTTCACCTCACATTTCTGTAAGAAAAATATAGGTGTATCTTAATGCCTACAGCAGCCTAAAGGTTTATTCATGCTTTGCTTGTACAAGAAACTGATAATACAAGCAATACATCTAGGAGATGGCTTGTACCTGGCAGTCAGATAAGGTGCAGCTAAAGACACCAGAGAGTTCGCTTGCTATTCCAAAGCTAACCCATGCCTTTTCACACTCCAAACAACTGTTCCTGGTCAAAGAAAGGTTTCCTATACCTCTGGAGCGATGTAGTCTGGTGTACCACAGAAGGTGGCTGTGGTAATGCCATCATGAATGCCCTCTTTGCACATTCCAAAGTCTGCTAGCTTGCAGTGACCCTCGTAGTCCAGGAGCACATTGTCCAGCTTCAAGTCCCTGCAATGAGAATTATTCACCGAGTTACTACGTGCTTGGAGCAGCCCCAGCACAAATGGAGGCAGCATCCCAGGCTTTAGAAGTTTAACCCGTAAACTGGACAGATCTCATCATCATTAAAAAAAAAAAACCAAAACAAAAAAAAAAAAAAAAAAAAAAAAAGAAGTCATGCAGGAGGGTTTGTTTTTTTTACTTCATCTTTTACAAAAGGGAGGGAGGAACTAAAACCATTCTGCCAAAATGCATTTAATACAGGCAGGTGCTGTACAAGTTCACCCACATGGCTTTCCAAACACACCACAAACCTGGCTGGCAGAGCTCCTCCTCATTTAGCTCTGGGGCTCACTGGAGCAGAGGTTGCCAGAGCTGTCAGATTGCGTAAAGCTGTTATGATGCAGCAAAATGTACCACATGGGACATGCTCTGATTCAGCAGAGTGCCATGCCGGGAGCACACAGCTGAAGGCAGCAAGGCATGTGAAGCCTCTTCAGAGGGGGAACAGATTCCCTCTCCTCCCTAAGGCATCAGGGGTTAAGTCCCAGGACTTCCCTGTACGGGAGCGAGCCTGACTGACAAACCCCACCTGGAGTGTTATCCCAGCTGAATAGAAAAGAAACTCCTTGTGGACACCAAGTAGGGTGAATCTTCAGCCAGCACAGTATGCCTCCACCATAAGGCAAAGTCTCCAAGTCCTCCCAGGTGTATCAATTCCAGCGGGACTGCACTAGTGTAAGAAATTCATGTCTCCTATAGTGCTCACTGGGGCAGAGGACCTCAACCACTGCCACAAGAGACCTGCAGCCAAACACCACACTGTACAAGCTACAGAAAGACACATTTTCCAATACGTCACCTCTAGCCTGAGAGCTCCTCATCAAAAGCAGAGCTGCTGAAATGACAAGAGCCCTAACCAAGCTTATCATCTTGGCTGACCTTGACATTGCCTCAGGGAATAGCCTGCAGTCAGCAGCACCATCCAGAACACGACCAGAAAGCAGTGGGTCATCTGCAGACTTTGGCAATGCTTTCCTAAAAATACACATCAGTTCATAGCACCTCTGTGTTTCAGCTGCCAGACAAGCTTTAGGCACCATCACAGATGGGGGAAAAAAGCACGATGGAAGTTCTGTGCAGTGCAAATAGGTCACAGTTGATTTTTTGAACTGTCTCAGATATTAACCCAAGAGTTGCACAGAGCCCTCACAGTGGCTCTGGGGCAGGGAAGTGTTACCATTACCATTTTACAGAGATGGAAGCCACCTTACAAGCTCAGAAAAAAAGTTGCTTTCAAAGTTATTCAGATGCCTAGATAACGATCAAACAAACTAAGCTACATTTGAGGGTCTCAGGGCCCCTTCATGAAATCTGTGTTGGAACTTGATTCATCTCTGTTTGGACATCTATTTTGCTGGGTACGGGGAGCAACAGGGAGGGTGCTAAGATAAGTAATGGCTTATCTATATCAATATGAAAACCTGTGGGCAAGCCAAATTCTGAATCCAGCTTGATCCTGTTAATTCTCTGTTTATGATTTTAAAGTGAGAATCAGGTGGTTGATTGCTCTGTCACACATTGTACAGCCCACATCACCACCAGAAGCCTCACTGGAGCTTGGTACAGCTCCCCCTTTACTTCACTGTTGCAGTGGAAAGATCAAAGATGTATTATGCTAAACAATCAGAGCCACATCCTGTCCTAAAGAGAAAAGAAAAAGTACTATTTGCCTCTTCTGAACAGATAGAAAAGTGAGGTAGAGGTAAGAAATTTGCCCATGTCCCCCCAAAGCCAGGCCTGAACACCACCTTCCTGAATTCCAGCTACTGATCTTAATCACAAGATCATACATCCTCTCTTTAACATGGCATAGCAACACAAACCAGCAAAAAGCCTCTAGCAGTGATGCTGCCCTTCCCAGCAGATGACCGACTGTTTGCTGGCCAGTGAAATGTGGATGTCAAGGACAATACCAATGCTTGTCTTACATTGTACTGTTTGTTCTTGGTGGGACGCAGAAGACACTTATTTTTCACTCTTCTGAGAGTCAGAAATGGCTGCTAAGGCATGTAGGTAAGGGCTCATCCTGGCAAGGATTTAGGTGAGCACAGTGAGAGGTATTGTACGTGCTCGTCCATGACAGTATGCCTTCAGCAGGAGTTTACAGCCAAAGCTCCCATTGCTCTTCCCTGTGGTTCCTGGCAAAGAAGGAAATCCCTCCAAGCATGAAGGCAGGCCTTGTTTCCAGGAATCTGCAATGATGTGGTTGAAACATGCAGTTTATCCTTGGCTCGGTTTTAAGTGCAGCAAACACCTTTTTGGTCCTGGGCAGGCCCAACTGTTGGGGAATGCAACTGGAAGGGGCATTCTGGTGAACTTCCTTGGAGATGCCCCTTGCAAACCATCCTCTGCTCCCCAAAACATCTGCCAAATCCTAGCATGTTTTGAGAATCCTGAAAACACACCTTCCTTACATCTGAACCAGCAGAAACACAGTTATGTACGTTGAGTGAGCAGGTTACAGGCCCTCACGGAAAATCTGATGAGCAGAGGCAAGACAGCTACAGGGCAGGGCCAGATGTGCAGACCAGATCACCAGGCACTCTGCCTCTTCCCGACAGGACATGCAGCAGAAGGCCTGAAGTCCCTGCTAGCTATATAACACACCACCCTCATTATAGCACCAAGATGGCAGAAGCTTCTGCAGGTGCTCTGCTTGCTGCATTCTCCCAGACAGCCTCCATATATTAACTGCCATTAAATTTAAACTGTCTGCCTCTTGCTGAGCAACTACAGGTTTACCACACAAGGCAAACCTCCAGCCCTTTGGCTTCTCTATATTGCACATTAAATCCATTAAGACTGTCTGTTGTCTCATCTTACAGTTGGGATACTGGCTTCTCTTGACTTCTTTCCAGCAGCATGAAATTCAAAACTTGCATTTTCTATTTTCACACATCCTGTAACATGACATTGCACCAGGCGCCCTGGCTACGTGCAGATCATTTTAGAAGAGGACCTCCCATATCCAAAGAAGACTTTTCAAAGCTCTTTCCTTGGCAAGGCCACAGGAGATGGCCCCACATGTCCCTCAGAGCAGGTCTGTGGGCCAGCACAGTAGCAGGCTGAGCCATGTGGCTTCTCTGAAGCCTGCTCTCTCCAGCTGCCCTGCAAGACAATTTTCTGGGAAGGCCATGGTTTGGTCTTATGTTTAAGCATTTGTCTCAAGCAATCCCAGCAGCTGTGCTCAACGTTGACACCTCTCCCCATGAGTTGTACTCAGTGAACCAGCACAGCCAGATGAGAGGAAAAACACTGACAGGTTTCTGAGATTTACAAGGAGCTCTTCATTTTCACAGCAAGGATTCCGGGAAGCTGATGAAACTGGAAGTCAGCCAGCTCGGAAAGCCCAAATCTACCTCATTTCCTTAATACTTGCATTTTTCCATTCAATATTTTTTAGCAGTTTGATGAAGCAATTACAGTGGAGAGTTTTTTTGAGGGCTCTGTTTCTATGGTCCATCTGAGGTTCTGCCTTTCCCTGGCAAACCTCCACTGGAAAACAGGCTTCATCCTGACTCAGAAAAGGCAGCCTTTGTCCTCACAGGCAGCTATGGTGCACTGGCTTAACGGCATTGGTTTAGTCTAGACCTAGAAGAAATGACAAAATGAGCTGCTTCTGCGTCACTCCCTGGAAGAGGTGTTCTTTACACGTCTGCTGCTTGAGTTTAACAGTCATAAAAACTCCAAAATTACAATTGCAGATGATCCAGACCTTTACTGAAGCATCTGTCAAATACAATTTCCCTGCACCAGGGAGTTTTGCCAGTGAATAGGTGTTATACAAATACCTGTCACTCGCTCTACTCTGATCAACTCACTCATGATGTAGAAACTATATTTGAAAAGATGAAGTTCGGGATTTTTTTTTTTTCCTCTTTAGGTTTTATCACCCAGTGCTGTGAGGGCTGTACGTGCAGTAAAGATCTTCTTTGCAGGAGTAAAGGTGCCTTGATTGAAGGTTCTCCAGGTTTGGTAATTCCTAATGTGGAGTTTAAAGCTCATAAAAGCCTGGTGTTCTCATCTCGATAGAAATGATGTAGTTATGAAAGATGTGTGTGCAGGGCAGTGGGAGCTAGCCACAAACATAGGTACAACTAACGTAAAGCTCCAGACAAATGTTTGATGTTTTTTTGGTTTTGGTTTTTCTTTCTTGTTCTTTTTTTTTTTAATACACAAAAGTCCCAGACCTGAATTACTAAATGAGTAGTTGTGGCATTTCTGAATGAGGAAAAAAATAGGGATTTTTTAAAAGCCTTTAGCATGGAAGGCCATTTAGACACTCTTTTGAAACACCTTCAAGTGAGCAAATATGTATTCAAACCCCCTTTGCAAGAAAGGAATAGATTTTTCTTCTCCACTTCTTCTGCTGAAGTCATTTTACTTCACAGAAATACCAAAATCATGATGGAGAAAACTGTGTTTCTATTGCCTGCTCTGGTAGCTAAAGCAACACACATTTCCAAATCCTGCTCCAGCGAAACCGTAAATACTTTTTGCGAAATGAAGCAACTTCAACAGAGAATGAGAGATGCAGAACTTGCTGAATAGCACAGTTGGAAAGATACTTATTGAAGGGATAGGATTTTTCAAGCTGGAGGTTTTGCTCCAATTACAGTCGACAACAGATTTAAAACAACATTTTGATTAAATAAGGAGGAGAACAGTTGGAGGTCTCAGTTTTATGTAATGCCCTAAATCCCCATGTGAAGATAATATTATTTCCCATTTTCCTTTGCATTCATTAATAACATCCAAACTAAACTACTCTAATTTACTGGAAACTAACACCATCTTGAGTTTAAAAAAAAAAAAAAAAGTTGCTTTAAGAAAGCCCTAACAATCACTTTAGGCCAACAAAATCAGAAATTATTTTCTGCCTTTCTTTCCACCTGAATTTTTGGAGATTCAGTTAGAAAACTCAAAGCAAATAATTATATTTTCACAATTCCACTCTCACCAGATTTAGACTAGGGGTATCCATGTTCTGTTCCCTCGATTTCATACCACTTTGGGAATTAAGGCTATTTTCAGTTCCATGTGCCTTGGGTTATAGAGAACTCACTTAAAAATTCCTCCAGAGAAAATGGTTCACATCTTCCACATTTTTCTAATAGCAACCAAACATAATTTATTTTTATGGTCAAGTAAGTTTTTATACCCTGAATCTCATATTCTCACAGCATCAAGGAAGAGTTAAGCAGTGATAAAGCTGAGTGTCAGCAGGTAGCAATAAATATAGCCTAAAGAAGACACCTGCAATATATTTTAGAGCTAAGACATAAAACCCCAGGCTGCTATTTTCTTAGTTGCTACCACATCTTTAAGGTAGGGGGAAACAGTGAAATCACAAATAGAAAGCCAAGTTACTGGCCTCTGAAATAGAAACCCAAAAAGCAGACATCAGGGAAAAGAGGAAAAAAAAAAAAATAAAAAGGAGCCTCACAAAACCAGTGTGAACTGAGTTTTGCTGCCAAATGAAACCATGAGCTGTTGTTCCCTTCCAGTGTCAGAGGCTTCCTCTCATTCAACTCCTGTCATATCTTCAAGAGGAGAATTAGGAGCTTGCAGAGGACACTCTCCTGAATGCAGAGCCAAGCGAAGGACCGGAGGTAAGACTCAGCACTGTTACACAACATATAACCAGCTTGTAGCCACTTACACCACTTGGGGCTGACATGCTGAGATGGAAAGCGTTGCTTTATGTGCCCACAGATTCACAAAACAATCCCTAAACCCTGCAGGATTTAGTCCACGTGCTCTGTCCTTCAGGGTACTGCACAACAAAACTGTAGAATCGTTTAGTTTGGAAAAGACCCTTAAGATCACAGAGTCCAATGACATCATGTCAAAACACAGCGTGGGGACTGCAAAACATAACTTCAACGCCTTGCTTTCTTGAAAAAACATTCTGTTAGGTAAAGAAAACATTCCTTCTAGTTTCCAATCAACTTCTGAGGTGTAAACCCATTCAGATAACCAGCATGAACGCAGATGGCCCAACTACAGCAGAGGTACTGCAACTTGCAGTGCAACGTAACGAGAGAAATGAAAGAAAGATCTCCCCAAGTATTTGTAACTCAAAATTACCAGAAAGCAGGAATGAAACAGCAAGGTGGCCTCCTGCACTGTCCTAACAACCAGAATTTGTTTTCAAAAGCTGACCATACTTAAATGTTCAGGGACAACTAAACTGCTCCAGACTGAACTTTGGCATTTCTCAGAAACAAGGCAAAAGCAGAAATGTGACATCATGATTCAAGAATCCAACTTAGACCCAGGGTAAGTGGTATGGGTGAGTAAAACTCCACTGCAAACTAACACTCATTGCTAGGCCATATAGTAGAAGACAACCATCTGTCCGTGTCAGTTGTTTGTGCAGTTGTAGGGGGCAGAGGAGGCTCCTAGGGAAGGTTAATCCCACAGGCATTTCACTACTTGAACAGTTCTCCAGTCAGAAGCCCAGCACCACTCCTGGGGATTTTACAACTTCATCCCACCACAGCACATCCTACAGACTCCACAGAGAACTGCAGAAGGGGAACATGTCAGAATATAACAGAGCTTCATGGCTTTTTTCTGCATCATCTAACCCACCCATGCTGGCACATAGAACACAAACATTTTGAAACACTCTTCGCCTGTGTGTTAGGATAGGGCATGACAGATTATGGCCTTCAAAGCAGACTCCACCTCTCTTGCAGACACAAAGATAGTAGAGACTGATGCAATATGGCCTTGTGTCCAAGGTCAGTTACAAAGCCAGAACATGTGGCTGGACTCTGAAAACTCACACCGGAGCACATGGCTAAAGACTGCTCTGGAAGGCAAGGTGGGTGTTTGGATTTGTGCAAGGCAGAGGGACATCCTCATGCCCACCTGTGTCTGTGGTGTTCAGGACATCCAAAGGCACTCTATAGTAGTCTTATGAACTCACAGGGATAAGTCAGAATAAATTCAAAATACATTCTTGCTCTGTTGCTTGGGCTTTAGACTAAACTCTGACCGGCAAGCACTTGTACCAAGAAGCACTCTGTTACTACATATTAAAGCCAAGCAGCCTTCAAGCTAAGGCAAGTTTCTGCAAGTCATCTGCCTGGGTTAAGGTAGTACCATGGGTTTTTTTGGTGGAGATGGGCTGGAACCCAGTGCTGCCAGCTCCTTTTCTGCCTGACCCCTTTTTGCTGGAAAAGCAATTCCCCATACCACATTAGTGCACTGGTTCATCTCCCAGTGGTTACTGAGCTCCAGAGATGAAGTGGTGCCCAAGGCATTGACTTCTCTTACAGCAAAGGAACTGGCATTACCTGGGATCCAGGACCTCTCTGATGGTTTGAAGTACCAGCAGTCCCACCTCCCCTCCCTCTGGGCACTTCAGAAAAGCGTCTGTGGAAGCTAACACAATTACTGACATGATTTCATTGCTATTGAGATGAATGGGCATGATTCACCCTCCAGTTAAATTTCTGTGGTAGGCTAAAGTACACAGGCACTGACTGAAAAAACCTTCAGCATACCACAGCAGATAATCACAAAGCTTCCACCACGTTAGTGAGTCTGAACTTGAGTGGTACAGATGCAGTGGGACCCCATGAGTGCCCTGAATGCCTTCAAGTTCAGGCACACCTATAAGCTTCCCCCTTATTATATGAACAGCAGCTATAGGAGAGGCTAATGATAGTCTCTAAAGGCAGCTTTACAAGGGCAAAAAGATACTGTTGTGAAATGGGGAAGCTGAGAGCTGGAGCCATTACTGTTGAAACACAGACGCGCTGGAGATTGCTCCATTGGAGTAACCCTCAAACTGGTGCAATCTGTACATACTGATACATCCACATGCCTGTGTGTACAGGTTTTTTTATATACATGTACATATAATATATATACTACTTGTTGCACTTTGATGAGTGCTATTCAGGAAAGAGGAGTTACACTTGAGGTATTTCTCTGAATCTCAGCGCAAATGTCCTCCCATTACTGAGGAAAGGGAAGAAGGTGGACAGAAAAAGGCTTCGTGTCCAGCTCTTGGTATGCACGCCACGCGCTGCCTCTCTGGACGAGCTGCCAGCCTAGTCCTGTGATACACTCCTCAGTCCCACTGGACAGCAACACCGGAATTTGCTGGCTCGGAAACTTCTCTTGCTGAGTTGCTCCCAACAGAGCTCCTATTTTACCCTTGCCAGAAAGAGGGAAAGAGAAAATAGAATCCAAACCACAATGCTTCTTTCTGTTAGTCCCTCTGCCTGGAAGTTTTCAGGTGAATTGTACAGTACTCAGGACCCAAATGCATGAATGAGAATTGGGTGTGGACTTATGACTGACAGTACCAAGAGAGGTTGAAAAGCATAAGCCTGTTATGTCATCTTGACAAAAACAGACCAACATTGATTCAAAGCCTGATACAGAAATTCAAATGAAATTAGGCTTGTGCCCACAGTACAACATGGTCTCAGTGCTTCAAGATGAAGCATAAGAATTACCCAAAGTTAAACCACCACAAACTGTCCACAGTCACTGTACAGCTGCTTGAAGGCCCTGTTCCAGCTCCAAACTGTCCTGGTAGGATCAAGGTTGGACTGTGTTGCTGAAAAGGCTCCTCTTTTCCACCAGCACAAAGTCACAGGTGCCCATTTCACTGAGGCACTGCTACACTTGCCCTGGGGGAACTGCACAGTAGCTCACACCAAAGCAACTTCCCTGTACTCTCACTGCTAATCTCACAGCTGCCATGAAATCCACACTTCCCACACTTGGAGGAAAGTTTCACTCCAGGAGATATCAAATTAAAAAAAATACCAAAGGTGGTCTTATCCACTATGATCATGTGTGCAGACTGCCTCTGGCATTGGCTTGGGCTGAAAACCAACTCATGCCAGCATTGGTCATGTTAGCAGAGCCCTGTGGGGAAGATGCTCATGCACTGAACTTGTATGTCTAGTCAGGCTCACTTCTCCACATGCATCTGGTAAGGATAAGATTACTTTGCCCAGCCTGATCTCGAATGCAGGCAAATCAGTGAAAAAAAGACTTCTCCATGTGACACGGATAAGATTCACTTTAATCTGAGCCTGATCCTGAACCCAAGAAAACTGGTGGGGAAAAAAGTTCTGTTAGGTTTACTTGATTTCAGGTTTAGTTGATTTCAGAATAGGCCTTTAAAACAAAACAAAACAAAATCTTAACCTTATTAAGGCTCTGAATTACAGACCCAGATTTATAAAGCTAGGGCTACAGGTGCTAATATCCTTTCTATAATGGCATGAACAAAGCTGAAGGCAGAAGTACTGTATTTTTAGATGGGATTTTAAAACATGCTTTGCTTTGGCCTGTAGATTTCCACTGCCAAATTTACCATTAACTTTTGAACAAGCAACACTAGTGCAGCATGAATGCTGTTAAACATCTCACCATCTGCACTGAATTTTTATGCGTACAGCAAAGGAGCAGTTTCCGAGCTGGTGACACATTGCGGGCACAAAGCACACAGGCAGCGCAGTCCTGCACAGGAGGGGGTACTGCCTCTTCCCCCTACTTGGAACAAAGTTTTAATATATTTCCTAGGAGATGCTTCTGGAGAGTTTCTTTTTAAAATGGAGACCATTACTGATTATCTTTTATTCTCTTCTTTTTTCCCTAAGACTCCAGAGAACCTGTGGGCAAAGTGGTTTCCTGACTACTCTGTTCTCCCTGCTTTTTGCCACAACAATCACTTAAATAACAGCAGTGAAATCAGATGGAAGAGGAATTTGTAGGAGCTTAGCAAATGGGCCATTATCCCAACATTTAGATTCTCATTTCATGTGGATTACTGTTGCTATTCACTCATTACAGGTGATTCACCCAGGGCTGTGTGAAGCCTAAGCGTCCTGGATTAGCAGAGCAGAGTGAGGTGAAATCCTTAGTTGGGCATGACGAGCTCTCTACAATCCTGCTCCCACTTCTGAAGACTGCTCTCCAAGCTGCCTGCCGAAAGGAACCAGCAACACTGAGTTTTGTGCCAGGCTAACAGGAACAGATTGGACCCCATGTGTCAGCCCAAATGCCACATGGGCTACAAACATACCCCAAACTGTCCACAAACAATGCTGGGTGGTATTGTCCCCATGTCACATCAGGTACACATCACATCTCTCACAGGTCTCATTGGCCAGGGCTCCCTCTTCAGCTAGCACAGAGAGGCACCAAGGCAGTTCAGCCCTTCTGAAATTTGACTCACCAGCTGGCAAGGCTACCTAAGTTCCCAGATTAGGTGCCTTAGCTGGTTGCCCGATTGCAAGCAAAGCAGAGGTAACTTTGAGCAGAAGTCAATCAATGCTCAGCTGACACAGCTATCATCCACAAATGCTGCCACCTCCCTTTTCCTGTAATATATGAAATGAGTCAATAAACACTGTCTCAAATGACCCCCATATAGTAAAAGGGCAGAAATGGGACCTGAATGAGGCACTTTACATTGCCCAGTTCTTGAGTTTTTAGCATATAGAGCTGTCAAGTACCTGCACAAGAGTCACTGCAACCCAACCAGCATCCCCCCAGTGCAGTAGGACACTTTGGCCCCTGCAGAAGACAGGCAGTGGTACTGTGTTTGTGCCTCTCCTGGCATGACTTGGCTTTCTGCAGCAGCACTCTAGAAGATTGCTTTTCAGACTGTTACAGTCCTTTCCCCAATAACCAAGCCAGTCTCTCCATGGACATCTACAGTCACATTCTTGCAACACGAAGAATCAACACCCTGATTCTTCATTGCCCAGGAGACAGAGTATCAACTCCACAGCTGGGAACTGGGAAGTTTCTGTAAGGAAGCACAAGGGGTATTTTAAGGACAGGAATGGGAATAATGACTAACACTGGCATGCAGCTCCAGCTAAGATGGAAATTTGGGGGTGTTACCCACAAAGCAGCATGTGTCTTTCAGTTGGCTGATTCAGAGTCAATTCATGCTGTGAATCTGTGTGTTCACTCTTTGCCTCACTTCACCTCACTTACAGGAAGGTGCTTGTGACAATTGTTCTTACCTCAGCCTTTTCCAGGCCAACACTGCAGACTACAGGACTCTCAGATTTTACTGTTTTATCTGAGGAAGATGTGAAGATGTCAAGTCCCCTCTCACTTACACAGGTCTTAACTATGTAAGCATAGAGTGTATGGATTATAAATCCCTTTCTGCAGGAAGATGACACCACAAATCCTCACTGAAACATATTTCTAAACTAGGGAGACAAGAAATAACAGACAAACCAGACAGAAATCTTTTCTGAGACATGATGGCACCATGCCAGATCAAAATTTAGGATTAAAGATTTTGTATCTAAATCCCCCATGTTTACACAGACCATGATTGCACAATACACATTTTCTGTCACAATATAAAAAGCTAGCTTGAAGGTAAGACATTTTTTAAAGACCTCCTTGTCTGTACTTGCTAAAGGCACACCCAGGTAACATCTAGAATGCACTGGTCCTCATGTCCTCATCTAGACTCCACCTAGAAGGCTATATTTTTATTTTGTGGCAGGAAAGCAATTTTAATAGCCCATGTTATTGGCTATTCCCTTGGGTTCAGTTATCAAGTACTTCAAACTCATCTACACAGTCAAGTGCCACTACTATCAGACTGGACTGTTTTCAGATATTCTCCCTATGAATAAATAATTGATGGAGGACTAATGGAAGACCACAGAGGCTCAGGGAAAGCAAAATGACTCTTTAATGCCCTGACAAAAAAGGAATAAAAAGTGAATTATTTTAACATGCTGAAAGGGATGACTGACAAAAGATACATTAAAGCTAATGAATTTCTGAAGCTGCTCTAGATACACTATGCAGACAAGGAGCAACAGATGACCTGTGTCCTCTCTGCATTTGGGGGATGCCATACATATGTGATTTATCTGTTCCCATTTCTGTTCTCAAGCAGATGTCACAGTTCTTTAGTTCACAGATGGTCAGCAAACCTCTTCAATATTTTGCAGGAGAAATTATTTCATGGTAGACTGTAATAGAAAAGCAACCACACCATGACACAGCAGCCACTTTCACATCAAGATTACATCCATGTGCATTAGGAATCAACTTTTAAACAAGGTTACTTTCACATCCTATGTCACATTGTCCCTGTGACAGTTTAGGAAAGATGTTGAATTGCTGGAGCATGTCCAGAGAAGGGCAACGAGGCTGGTGAGAGGCCTTGAGCACAAGCCCTATGAGGAGAGGCTGAGGGAGCTGGGACTGTTTAGCCTGGAGAAGAGGAGGCTCAGGGGAGACCTCATTGCTGTCTACAACTACCTGAAGGGAGGTTGTAGCCAGGAGGGGTTTGGTCTCTTCTCCCAGGCAACCAGCACCAGAACAAGAGGACACAGTCTCAAGCTGTGCCAGGGGAGGTTTAGGCTGGAGGTGAGGAGAAAGTTCTTCACAGAGAGAGTGGTTGGCCATTGGAATGGGCTGCCCAGGGAGGTGGTGGAGTCACCATCCCTGGAGGTGTTCAAGAGGAGATTGGACGTGGCACTTGGTGCCATGGTTTAGATAGTCATGAGGTTTAGGGTGACAGGTTGGACTCGATGATCTTTGAGGTCTCTTCCAGCCTTCTTGATTCTATGATTCTATGATGATACAAATGCACAAGCAGTTTTCTTTCTCTCTGACCAGTTCCTGAGTTCTGTACCATTGTTTTTGAATCTCTGCATTTCCATTGTGCATGTCTGTGTAGAATCACAGAATCATTTTGGTTAGAAAAAGACCTCTAAGATGATGGAGTCCAACCACCAATCCAACACCACAATGGCAATTAAACCATGTCCCAAAGTGCCACGTCCACATGTTTCCTGAACACCTCTAGGCACAGTGGCTCCACCACCTCCCTGGGCAGCCTGTTCCAATACATGACCACTCTTTTAGGAAATAATTTTTTCTTCATATCCAACCTAAACCTTGCTGGCACAATTTCAGGCTATTTCCTCTCCTTTCTATCACTGGATACTAGGGAGAAGAGACCAACCCCCCCTTGAGTCCTCCTACAGGGCCCACAACCCAGAGCACCACCTGCCTGCTGCATACTGAATTGAGAGGCACCATCTAGAGGAAGACTGCACTTCACTGCTCCCCCTCAGCTCTGTCACTCCTGCTACCTGGATCTCAGCTCTCAGCCCAAGTGCTTGCTGCTACTCCTGGCATCGCTGGCAACCTTCACCATGGCTAGAATGACTCAAAACAGAGAAACACCCAACAAGAAGACAACTCTTATCAACAGCCTTTCATTCCTTCACAGCAACAAAGCATGCTCCCAGAGTAGCTCTGCCCAGACATGGAGCAGGTGCAGCAGACATCCAGAATGATGTTTGCATGCAGCAGGCGCTGCCCAGAGCTAATGCAAGCTTCAACTATCAGGCAGGAACACTTCACTGTGTATCCCCTGATGAGCCTGGATGGCAGATATTTTTCCACCAAGTGGCTCTCCACCCCAGCGTTCTATCTCAAGGCAAAGTGCTCCATGGTTAATGGCTTTGGTGCCCACATGGCACCTTCATACCACAGAACATAAGAGCTCCAGCACTAGTGACACATAACTCAAACACACAGTGACTTGCTGCTAAACCCAGCAGCTGAGCAAGCAGAGCTTTCTTTTGTCTTAGGTCGCCCTGGGCAGCTGGAGCTTTTTCTGACACCTCACTAGCAACCCTGTGGCTTTTACCTCATGCAGAAATGAGATAGAACATGGATTCAGGCTTAGTTTCTTCCTACATCTTTCCTTTAAAGTGTTTGGGTTTAGCACTGGCCAGCTGCTAATCTGCTACCAGGGGTGATTTTTAAGAAGCTAAAGACAGCAAGGTCACTCTTTCTGGTGATTTAAGCCTTCTCCTCCATCAGCTTGGCCACACAGCTTTCCTATCTAAGTTTGCTCTTCCATGTTCTGTCCCAGTTGTGCTTTTCTGGGCAGGAAGGATGCTATGTGCCAGGTAGACATGGTGCCCTGCAGACAGATGCAGTGACAGAGGGGCAACCCAGCACTTCCCCTCATGTTATAACCAACAGAAGCAGCAAGAGGAAGGGCCTGTGCACCATTGCAGCCTTTGCCCTCAGCAGAGGACAGAACTTCACATTATTTGTGTTGCATGCAATTATAGCAGTTGAGAGATTTTCCAGGTTGCTTTGGCAGAGCTGTGCCATGGTTCTCTGTGCTGCTACCACAGGACCTCAGTCAGCTCCTATCCTCCCTATCAAAGCCCCTGATTTTTGCCAAACTCCAATGCATTTGCTCAAATCCTGTAGTCCCCTGCTCAGCAGCACTGTCCCCTTACACAGGCTGAGCCATTCCTAGATCAGGTACCACTTAGATGAGCAAGACTAGGAAAATCTTTCCCCCCTTCTCTGTAGCAGTCCTATATTGGCCTGCTGTTGGTATAAACCACAGACTACTTCATGACTTTCTGATACCCACAATCTACATCATCAGGCAGTGAGTGGGATGGGTCACAGATACAGGAGAGTGCCTGGGCAAAACCACAGAGGGTTAACCCTGCAGCAGGCTGAGAGAAAAATGCAGCCCTACAGAGGGCTCTCAGAGGAGCCAGAGGCTGTGAGTCACCGGGAGGAGCTGCACAGAAAAAGGGCTTTCAGAGAGGCCCACAGGAATTTCTTTAGGGAAATTCTTCCCCCAGAGACAGGCAAGGGAAGAAGCTTCACCTTTCCCATCATAGAATGGACCTGGTGACTGCCCTGCCAGGAGGGGAATTACTATTGTCCAGCCAACTGTTTCCAGTCTGGCTAAAAATGGGATGGCAGGGGACTAATTGCTTCACTGAAGGGAAAAAAAACCCAACAAAACAGTCTGGAGTGACCGAATTATTTTGTAGACTGTTGTTGTTTGGGTTTGTTTCCATCCTGGCTTAAAGAGCATTAATGACTTCAGCTGCAGGAGGACTGGGGAGAGAAGCCATTAGAGTTAGAACATGATCCACAACAGACATCTCTCACCCAGCACACACCTCTGTCCCTGACAACCTCTGCAGTAGTGCCAGCAACAGTGTGTTGTGTCCCTCTCTCCCTCTGCTGGCCCTTTAGTATGCGGAAGGTGGCCAAGAACAAAGGGAAACTTTAAGTTTTCCTTTCTAATCTGTTTGCGTGGAAGTGCCAGCGTTCCTGCAGCTCAGATACTTAGGCATGATAGCTATGCTTGGCAGCACTGCCAGAAAAACTCTAGTCCCTTCTCAGTAGCAGGGAAAGAAAGGGAAAATGCCCCAAAACAGCGGACGCTTCAGGAAAGAGCAGCAATGCTCAAAGCCTGTAAAATAAAGTTTGTTTTATTTGCAGAAGCACACTGAAACATCTGAGACTACTTCTGGCGTCCAGAGAGACAGAATTAAACCTAAAGCCAAGACGTGTAATGAATGTTGAAATTCTTCCTTACATAACCCTGTCTGGCACGCAGCCACTCACTTGGCCAACGCTAAGAATGGCCCTGCCAACGCTGTCCAAGGAAAAGCCTGCGAGCAAGCGGGGCCTGTGTCAGACCCAGTGGCTACAGGCATACTCAGCAGGGACTTCAGGGAATTCGGGATCAGGAGTGTATGGGAATTCTGTGCTCACATCTACAAGCCAGCCCTATTGAGGGAGAGCCATTTCGAACTGGATGTATCCACCAGGGAACAGGAGAACAGCTTGAACCACCCCAAACCACAGTAAGGTCTCAAGGAAGATACAAGCAGAGCAAAGACTTGGAAATACTAGGAGCCACCCTGGAGAAGAGGTGGAGAATTTCAGCTTAAGTCTGGTTGTAAGAAAGTGAAGAGAAAGTAGAGAAGGCTCTCAGTCAAACAGTGACTTCAATGAACCAGTTCCAGATGTGACAGAACATGGAGGTACCCAATAGTCCATGCTACATTTAACTCATGCAGAGGTAATAGCTAGGCCACCAGAAACTGTCATTTGACATCCCCTTCCCTTTCACAGGTCCCTAGTCCAATGCTGGCTTACTGCATCAGGGCAATAGTTGGAATTTGATGTCTTGCTTCCTGTCCACCGGAAAACCAGAGATGCCCTCAGCTGATGCTGGGAAGCAGCACTTAAACACCTCTGGTAGGAACCTCTCTTGACTGCTCTGTGGCTTGGGGAAAAGATCAGTCCTGAAAGACCCCAAAGGCAGCTGTGACTGGAAGTGATGAGCTGCAGGAAAAAGGACAAGCTGCAAGACAGCTTTCCACTGATTTTATCACAAAATACCTGTCTTTCCCCTGAGGCTATCCCAGTCAGGTAAGGCAACAATTTGAGCATCAGCGAGTAGGGCAATTTTACCGTATCAAAAGAGTTTAGGGGGAAATGCAACAGAGACTCTCCACTAATGAATCAGACTTCAGCCCACTCAAGCTGCAGACATTTTTTGGCTTTAGAGGTTCAAGAGCCAATCTCACTTTGCTCTGACTCCTTTCCAAAACCTCATGATTTCCAATAAGAAGCACAGGTTAGTACTACCTTTCTGAAAGCAGACCTTTCTAAAAGCAGACAGTGAAGTATGTTTCAAGTGGCTCAGTCACAGAAAAAAGAAGATATCTATTGAATAGATATGGTACAATAAAGGCTTATTTGGGCACTTTCTCTCTATGTAGGGGTAGGTGAAAAAATCCTGAGTTCAGGCCTGAGCTAGACTAGTCTCACAGCAAACCTACCACCAGCAGACTGGCTGCCATCGATCTGCAATCACACCTTTGCAATTAACTCTGCAGTTCAAGGCATGAATTGAACAAGCTGAAACTTCATTGGCTTGTTGTATCTCAAGTAGCACAAAGGAGATGGAGAGCTTTAACCCTCCCATGGGGATAGTCCCTGGCCTCAAAGAGACCCCAGTGAGAGTAGCACTCTTTCTCCATGCTCTGAGCAGTGCTGTGCTCTGACCTTCATGGTGGGTGGGCTGTCTCTTTGGGAGCTTGGCCAGCTGGCATGGGTCAGAGCAGCTTCTTGGCTTTCTCATTTATCAAGGCTGGGCAGAGAAGCAAGAAGCAGGAGTCAGCTGCCAAGATCTTTGCTCCCTTCTATGCTCAGCAGAGGCTGAAGGCAGGAATTCTGCTGTAAAGCTGCTGTTTCGGCAACAGGTTTCAACGTAGCAATATGAGAAGTACTGAACTGGGGGAGCTCCAGCTGGGAAGAATGGCTACAGAAAGAAGAGGGGGCAACTTAAGAGAAAGTGAATACAATGACAAAGGCTACCTGAAGTTGCTAAGATGGTGTCAAAATCCCTGAAACACAGATAAGCATACAATTCCTCAACTTACACTCAAGAGATACTGGAACACAGAAATACAAAGCACATAAATTCAATTTTTAGGCACAAGTCAATAAGGACACAGGACCCTGCTACATTTTCATACTCAGGTAAATGTCAAAAGGAACGTAACCAGATCCAGATGAGAGAGGAGAAAACCTGAAGCCTACACATTAAATGTCACACATCAGAGCTTGGATTCTAATACAAATGCCAGAGAGCCTGCACACTGAAACGTGCTGCAGCCCCACTGCAGCAGCACATGCAAGCAAGTCCACTAAGAGTTTGAAGGGATCACTTCCAACTGCTCCTTCTACCACACAGGTTTTCATACAAAACCAAATCTCCTCCTGTTACCTTGCACTACTAACCCTGTTTTTCCCAATTTCCTCACCCTCATCCCCTCCTCCAGTCCTGCCTCTCCCTCAGCCTGCAATAAGCATAGCAGCCACGAGCCACTTCAGCAAGGCACCATGACGCTGCTTTTTACCCAGTAGATCGTAAATGGTTCAGATCCTTTGGTGTAGATTGTAAACGGTTCACATGCAAACGTTCACATCCTTACTGGATGGACTTTGCTACAGCAGTACTGCTGGACTGGAAATTTAGCTAGTAAATAACCTCTCCTAGCTGGAATTCATTTTCCTGATTCAGAAGCACTTTTCTACTGTGCTGCCGAGAGATTTACGAAAGCAGCTCTAGACGTTAATAATAACTCATGCTTGTGAAACTTCAATGGATTCTGAAGAGATCAGCTCAGAGCGTGGAGGATCTCTGCGGTTTTGAAAACATCACACCTGGTACATGGTTGAGACTTGAAGGCCTGCTCCCAAGTCCATTGTTGTCAGCTGGAATGCCTCCATCTGCTTTAGTGGAATAATAAGCAGGTAATACAATTTGGAGACTAAATTGTGCCTTCAGGCACAGCCTCATAAAAGGGGAGGTTCCTGGTCCTATTAACAGAAAAGATGTTGTGACTCAGAGGCCAAATGATGAGCAATGCTTTCCCATTGCTCCATGGGAATAGGCTTCACAATCTGCAACTTGGCCTGTACCAGCAGCAAACTGCAAGCCTCAGCACCAGCTCTGCCGGCATGCAGAGGGCAGAAGCAAAGCTGTGCCTGCCATCCTGCCCAGGGTACCACTGGTAGAAGATGGAATTTCCTCCCACAGAAATTTTGAGTTGCAAACCAGACAACTATCACTGTAGTGTTGCCATGTGATAGCTGATGTTTTCTACTGTGTTATTATTTTCAGTTTATTTCTGTATCATCACAGGCAGCTGATGACTGAACTAGAATCTAAAAGTTTGACAATAGTGCACCACTCGTGTTAAAAGTCAGTGGGTGACTTTACAAATCAGAACACATAAATGCTTACTGGCATAAAATAAAATCTAAACATTGGGATTATTGATCATGGCAACATCAGGTGCTGATCTTGCTAGAGTTAAAAGAATAAGTCAGATTTTCTCTGGACAGCCTTGGCAGCTGCTGCAGGCCAAGTATATCAACAATACTGATTTTCTTATTGTCTCTATACAGTAGCTTCACCCATTGCAACAAGTTGTGGTGCAAGAAATCATCCATTTCAGCAAGTCAAGAGGGAGCAGCTGCATCAGCATTTTGATGGCATACTATTTGTTTTTAAAAAAATTGTACAAAACATTTAATAAGGCTGACAGATACCTTCTCCTCAGCTATATATATATCAGCCTCCCTAATGCTAACTCATAGGTCATATTCTCTGACGTTACTACTGAAAGCTTCCTTGATTCACAGAATGGTAAGGGTTGGAATGGACCTCTGGAGATCATCTAGTCCAACCTCTCTGCCAGTGCATGATGCCCGTGTTCCAGGTAGGTACAAAGATCAACAAAAAAAATTGGATTAATGCTGGGTAATTCTGGAGATCTCAGAACAAAGGTTTTCAAAACCAGGTCCCAAAAATCATAGGCCCAAATGCCCTTGATATTAGTGAAGAGGTTAAAACTCAGATGAGTAGTACTGGTTTAAAAGGTAGCAATAATACCTAAGAGCAGCTTAGATAAATGAATTTGACATAGCATCTGAAAATGTATTTCAGTTTTTATTTTTTCTCCTTCTCATGACTTTCAAGCTTTTAAAAAAAGAATAAAGGCAGCTTGAAGGAGAGAAATATGGTATTTTTGAAAAAAACTTCCTTAGTTTTCGAAGTTCTGACCTAAGTGCTCTGGGACTTGAAGGTTGAGTCCAATTCTACATAAGAACCTGGCTGTAATCATTGCATATAGCTATTTCTTAAATTGCATCTGCATGATTTTAATTATGAAATGCCTTCATAAGGATGCATTAGTCATGAAAAGCATGATAGAACAGAAGCCATGTCAATCATTTATATCCTCCATGGACATGGGATGAGCTTATTTTTACTGCACCTGTACCAGAATTCCCAACTAACACTGAGCTCACATTTCAAATATTCAGTGAGCCACAGTCCATGCCTGTAAGAATGTGTAGTACACAAGTTATTACATGCAAATGTAATGACTACATCAAAGGAGAAGAAGAGTGAAAGTAAAGCAGGTAAAGGTTATCCAGCCTTGGGGCAGGTGGATGAACTAGACAAAGTTTTGAGGCCCCTTCAAGCTCTGGATTTTAGTGATTTATACAAACTCACTATATGCAAGGTTTGCAGGTTTCAAATCAATTCCTTTAAATAACCATAAGGGAAAAGTAGACACTATCAGAGCCAATAACTTCTGTAAGCTATTCAGTCATGTGGAAAACTGCATTAAAGTTCACAGACTATATACAGTGGAGGCAATGGGGCACAGAGATCTGATATGTGGATCTCAAAACAGGACAGCTCTTCGTAAGCATAACTGTAAATCAGGACTAAACTGTCCTGCACAGTGACTGATTAAACATGACATGGAAACCTGAGAGGCTGGGATTTTTTTCTCTGCACTTTCCATTTGACCAAGTGCAGAGAAACAACACTTTAAACACTGCATGCCAGAGGCTGTAAAAGAGCCCAGCTTGCAAGCATGCAGCAACCACATTTGAGTGGAAAACAATGTGGAAGATGCACCGTCTAGAAGCACAAATCAGTATACTTAGGCTGTTGGCTGTCAGATAAGATAGCCACAGACATTACTACACTCTTGACCCTAAGAGACACTCCTTTATATTGTCTAAAGCTGAATGAAGCATTTCCAGAGACTGCAGCATGAAAATTTCTTCTCTGCACTGAGCAGTTGTTGTAGGGACAAGGCTGTTAGTATGCTATTCAGTGCCAATTTGAAGCTTTTAGCCGATTTGCTTCACTCATTCACCATAAAAATCAACTTATATTTCCTTCTTTTTATTGTTCTCATAACATACCACATCCTTAATTTCATTCTGCTTACACAAATCTACTCTCATCTTCAGAGCCCAAATCACAGAAAGCACCAAGTCTAGCAGCAATCCTGAATTAAGACCTCAGAGCAGTAGGGACCAGGTCCTACAGCTGTAGGTGCTCCACAGACTAAAGACTCACCCCCATTCTGGTACTGGCTGAGATGTTTCCCACCCCTTCCTCTTTGATGCAAATAACGTGCCTCTGCCTGCATGCAGCCAAATCAGGATGGGGAAGGAGACATCAAATACAGCAAAGACTACCTACAGATGCATCTATTGTAGCACACTCAAGCAAAAACTAAAAAAAAAAAAAATTAAAAAAAAAATCTTAAGAACACCTCATTAAACAGAATATTTATCTTTATTTGCTAAGAAAACAAAGCCAGGCATAGCACCTAAACAAACCAATGGTAATCCCTGCACACAGGCCCCTCAGCCAACCAGTTTGCCTTGCGTGCCACTGCTGGTATCAGTCACAGATCCAGTTCAGCTGCTAATTTACCTCCCCAGGGAAAGCCCCTTGACTTCAAGGGAAACAAGACCTTGCTCCAGACGTAAAAAATATCATGACATGAGAATAAAAAAAATCTCCAGTCTCCCCACAAAAAAAAAAAATCCCCAAAACAAAAGAGAGAACATGAGGGATCCCCTGTCTGCAACATCTTGACCCATGGAAAAAGCAAACAGCCCACTAGAAGAGTTGTTCTGTTAACAGTGGCTGTATGTAATTAGGAAAGGCATTCAGCCTCTGTTTTCGGCATGTATTTTTTAATTGATTTTGCTGAAAGAAACTTTAGTGTTGTTTCAGTTAATAAAAGTCTTTCCAGCAAAACCAGTCTCTGTAAAAGGCTTATGTAAACCTTCCTTCAAGTGTCACAGGCTTATTGTTTGAATTGGCAAGGAATTGACCTGTTGCAAAAACCTCACTCCCTGTAAAAGCCAACAGTCATGAGAGACAGCTACAGACCTGATGGGTCTCCTACAGTAAGGAAAGGTGATGATTTCAGAGACCTAGCCAGTATCCAATCCTTCCAGATCCAAGAGGAGACAGAGCTTTTCCCTGTCATAAGGGGCACTACACACAAGAAGGTGATGCTTTCAGATAACACACAGAAAAGTGAACACTTCCTGCTAACAAGCTTACCTTATTTCCCCCAGAGCTACTGTTCAGCCCCAAGGCAAGACTTCAGTCTCATCTGGATAATTGTATAACTATCTTTTGCCTTCCTATCAAACATAATGAAGTCAGGACCTACTTAATGGTGGCTAGTGCCACAACAGAGCATGGGGACTCTGTGTGAACTATTCCACATTGGGAGGCATGACACAGCACAAGGAGACCCCAATCATCCCTAGAAGGGCCACTTTCATTATAAATATCAATACAGATGCAAAGGCAATAAAATAAGCTAACTAGCATGAGCCCTCAGGATAAATCAAGGTTCTCCAGTCAGCCAACAACTAGTCCTTTTCCAAGCTCTCTAGCCCAGCCTTTCAGCTTCTCTGGCTCTTGGTTGGCTGTGTTACCCATGAGATGCACCTGCCACTGTGCCATGCCAAGCAATGAGCTAGGGCACACTGGTGTGTCTGCTATCCAACTCCATATCTAAGGCTGGCAAAACCAGCGCTGAAGTGCAGGCTGCAAAGGTGACACTGCTTCTAGATATACATACAGGTATATAACTATGTACTGCATGCTGCATCACCTCTGTAGATAGCAGAGATATCTTCTGAAAAGTGACAGTCTCAGCCCATGCATCCTACCAGAGAGACATTTGCAGAGGAGAGAAAGAAGGATTATCATAGAAATGAAGACCATGCCACTAGGTTGGATTGGTTGCTCTATGTTGTGTCTAAAAAGGCCACTATCTTTCTGAAGTCAAAAGAAGTCTGCAGGACAAACCCTTAAGAGGCAAGCCAAAAGAGAAAACAAACCGCCCAAACAAACAAAAACCCCCAACCCACAAGCCAAAAAAAACCCCAAAGGAAACAATGCACAACAACCAAGTTTAAGAAAATATTTGCATTTGCACCCTCGACAGGCAGGTATGATGCCTCTAATGAGGGACACCATGTAGGTGACCTTGGCAAGTGGACTCATCCATTAGCAAAGCTGCACATCAACCAAGGCAAATGTTTGAATTAGGCAGATCAGCTATTCTTGCAGCAATGCTACATGGAAGGAAAACTCCTGATTTTAAAATAATCCCATATAATCATTTACTATCTCTTTGGGTTTTTTGTAGATAACGAGTGGACTAGTTCACTTGCATTGAGCAAGCCACTATGTCATCTCATAATCCTCAGATGTGCATGCTGTTTTGTTTTGTCTCTGGCATGCACAAAAGCCAAAATATGCTTCTGCCCTGGGAACCACTGAACTGGAAAGCCAAAGTCAGGAGGAGTTGCCTCAAGAGAAATAGGACATATTAAAAAAAAAAAAAAAAAAAAATCACAAACCAGCCGACCTACTACAACAGGAACCAGCACACTATTCTTAAAGAAAGCAGCAGAGCAAGAGTACTGACCTGTGAGCAAATATTTTATCTACAGTAGCCTTGATTATCACCTAACCTTTTCCTGGCAACATCTAGCATGAGCTGATCCCAAATACACCCTTGTCCTACTCCTCTGCAGTTAGGGAATCACAATATACTGTGATTCGACATGTAGAAAAGCTTTCATGGATGGATGCATTCTAGTCCTATTCTCTGCATGATGGGATAAGGAATCACATTGTGTTTGTTGCTGCTTTTTCAGGAAGCAGCTATAAATGGATTGTGCTGAGTAGACAACTAAACCTCAGCTTAGTGCAAAACAGAGATGTTTCATTGATAAGGCCAGAAAGCCATCTCTCCTTTGCAGTGTCACATATTTAAAAAACAACACAAAAAAAATTCCAAAAAACCCACACAACAGCCCCAACCTAAACCCAACAACTACCATCACCAAAGAACCTGAAACCTAAAGCTCTGTTTTAAAAAACCCAAAATACACACACATACGTTTATGGGACTTCCATTTGTAGCCAGGGCTTAGTAACGGAAAGCAGAACTTCCTTGAAGTGATGAGCAAACTCACTGAAAGTTTCAGTTGCATCATGAAAACCAACCTGTGAGAGCATTGATCCAGCAGTAAGCCTGGTTTCAATGTTTAAAAGTCACATATAACCAAAGAATACCATTCACATGGACTCACAGGAACAACTGTAAAAATACTGCACTGACTATTTCAAATTGCATTGTGTGGCCAGAAAAGCAATCAACAAACATCTGATTTGAGCTGTTACCAGCACTGTCACCCCAGGCCAAAGCAGACACATTTCAGCTGCTGCTTGAATTTTCAGTACTACCTCTCAACCCTCTCTAGCATTCCAAGTGAGAGAAGACCCAGCTTTTGGTAGCAATTGTGGCAAAAGTAAGCTGACTTACCAGGAGAATGGTCACTGTGTTAGTAAATGCAGACTCTCTCAAAAACTGCTTAATCTTGAAAGGATCAAGGAAAAATGCAATATTACTGTGCTTATATTTAGGCCAGAAGAAAAACAAATGACCCAGGATATTCTAGGCCAGCAACTGTCTTAACTCCATTGACCGTGGGAATCCAGAAAAAAGAGGCACATTCAACAGCTTGTGGCAAAATGCATTCTGGTCAGGCTTTCCCTGTGATCTCTCAGCTTCCTAACCATCCATTTACATTCTGATCATAAAACCCTGAGTATCTCCTTCCACCCTGAAGACTCCTTCCTGGAACGTGGTGTTTGTCACCCAGCAAAAACAACCTCAGCCCAGTACAGCCACAGCCAGCAGTTCTCTCCTCTTAGATCTTCCAGAACAGAGTTACCCCAACTAATTTATAAAAACAAACAAAAAAGTCATCCCCTTGCAAATCTACCCCATGAAGCTGAAGGTACCTGACTCCACAGCTAAACCAGCTTCTCAGCAAGATCAAAGCCTGTGCAGTTGTTCAATAGAAATTACTCCTCCAGTTTCTATCATGAATTATAGCAGCACTTTAGGTGTGCCAAAACCCAGAGGGATCGATTACTCCTGTCCTGTCACAGGCAGCAGGCTTCTGGGGGACAGGACAATCTGTAAGCACAGTGGATTACATTATGCACAGACACAGTTTTGCTGCTGAATGATTGACAATAACTACTGGATGTCACTATTTTAAGCATAATGTCATTTGCGTAATTATCTGGCCAGGTCTCTCTTCAGCAGCTGGCATTATTCACAAGGGAAGAATCAGACAGAACTCCAGCTGTAGAATAAGTAGATTTGCTATTCTATACACACAGTCACTATGCTTTGGAAGCTCCACACATATGGTGTATATCACTAGTAAATTTCATACTCTTAGGACCCAGAGAATAGTAAAATGACACTCCTCTATTTCACTGTGCCACATATATCACGATTTCATACTTAAAAATAATTTAATATTCTCTGTCCTCACCTGACCATCTGTCTCTTACTGAAGCTCAAGCTAGGAAGAGAGAGAGAGAGAGAGAAGTTGCTTTTACTTGACTTACCCTACCATCTTACCATCAGATAGAAAAAAGTCCCCCACACAGCTTCTTTCCCTTTGGCCACTTCAGCCCTAAGCTATTCCAGTTTCAGTGTGTTCAAAACTGCATTTATCTGATACACCACTACACACAGGACTGCATTGCTGGGTAAAACTATGCAGAGCCACAAACCAAATGGCATTTGGCCCAACCCACATTCTGAAATGGTACTAACAGAACCTGACTGGGATTGGAACTGGTCCCATCCTGGATCCAGTTATGGGTCCCATCTGTACTGAAACCAAGCAGCAAAAAGAGGATTGATGTTAACCTTTGCAGTAATGGCATGCCTTAACTGGGACCGAGCAAGGCTAGAGCAGACATACCCAAGTATGCATACTTTGCTGCTGGAACCCAGGTATTCCAAAGAGAACAACAGACTGTTCCTCCTTTCCACTGCTCAGGACAAGAGGATGCCAGAAGCATCCTGCAAAGCATTTCAGAAAGAAACTTTTCTGTGTAACCAGACTTTGTCAGTGCTGACATCTCCCTGATCTAGCTGTCCTGTTCCACCCAGAAGAGGTCTTGCTCTGCCCTTAAGCGTATATGGGAGGATAATGGTCAAATGGTCACCTTGGAAAGTGAGGCAAAGAACTGCTTGTCTGATCCATGCTGGCTGGTCTATGCCTTGATGCTTGAGCCAATACGTGAGCACTTTGGTAGTACAGAAGGGAAAAAATAGAAGCAAATTTCTCCCCTGAGTATAGAATAATAACAAATAAAAAGAGTTGCGTATGGGAAACAGCTTCCTGAGAACAGCCTTGAGACCTGGAAGTAGAGGCTGATACAGGCAAGCAATGATCCTATTGTAAACACAAAGATGCCAGACATGGACAGGAAGGAAAACCTCCTGCTATAGAATGAAAAAGTCTTTCAGTGGCTGAGCTAAGTGGCACTGGATCGGTACATCAAACAGTTAGGGTTTAAACACAGGTCTGTAGCTAACACAGGGAAACAAAGGGGCTTGGGTGTAACCAGCATGTTAGCCTTTAAATAACAATGCACACAGTGGCAAAAGCAGCAGCTCCTTACATTTACCTCACAAAAAAATCTAGGAAGGTTTCACTTAATGCCTCTCCCTTTGTCATCAGTTTGACCTGTGATCTCCAGCAGTAGGTCAGGCTCAGAGGAGCACGGTGGAGGCTTGCGTAGGGCTTACAAGTCCTATGAGGAGAGGTTGAGGGTGCTGGGGTTGTTTAGCCTGGAGAAGAGGAGGATCAGGGGAGACCTTATTGCTTTCTACAGCTACCTGAAAGGAGGCTGTAGACAGGTGGAGTTTAGTCTCTTCTCCTAGGCAACCAGTGACAGAACAAGGGGACACAGTCCCAAGCTGCACCAGGGGAAGTTTAGGCTCAAGGTGAGGAGAAAGTTCTTCACAGAAAGAGTAATTGGCCAGTGGAATGGGCTGCCCAGGGAGGTGGTGGAGTCACTGTCAGTGTTCAAAAAAAGATTGGATGTGGCACTTGGAGCCATGGTTTAGTTGTCAGGTGGCGTTAGGTATTAAGGTTGGACTTGATGACCTCTGAGGTCTTTTCCAACCTGGTTGATTCTGTGATTCTGTCAGTCAGCAGCTAATGCCCAGCAGCCACCTGTGGTGCAGTGGGGCAGCTCTCAGAGGCAGTTCTGAGGCTGATATAAACAGCTATATGAATTGATGTCAGCACAGAATTGAGCCCCTGCATCTTGGAAGGAAAACCTGGTTTTCTATGTGCTTACACACACTATAGGAAGACCCTCCCTGTAGTCAATACTACAGCCAGAAATCTCACTCCTTCCTGGAAGTTGGTGCACCCTGGACAATGTGCAGGGGCAAGCTGAAGGTTATCCCAGCTGACAGCTTGTTCCTAGTGGGCAGCAAATTACAGTTATTTATTTAGGCAGAAAACTGAAGCCATCATCTCAGCTGTGGGGTTCAGACAAAGAGAATGAATGAATGAACGAATGTCTGTAGAGCTCACCGATAAATGATGCCTCTTTCATGGAGAAACATAAGGGCTGAAATAATTTCTGCAGCATAGAACCGGGCCCGATCCTCATCGAAGCGACGTGACTTCTGAATGTGGAACATCAAGTCCCCGCCATTTACGAACTCCATCACAAAGAACAGGCGATCCTTCACACACACAAACACAACAGACACAAACAGCATTAGTCATATCCTCTGTCACTCCCAGAAAACACCAAGTAAAACTCTTATCTCCCAAACAAGAACAGATTAAGCACCCATGAGATGCTGTGGTGGAAAAAAAAAAAAGTCTCAACTTTTTCAGGAAAGATTAAGTCAATACAAGGAAGATCTGTTAGTATCTCCTTATACTGCACGCCCTTGCCACATTTTGACCCCAGTAATGAAATTAATTCCTGTTAACATGTGGATTAGGTCTACCAGTAGTTGTATACTTATCATAGTCAGTGATAACTGTCCTTATCCTGAATCAGGAGAAGATGATGATTCCCCTGAGTGAGCACAAGAGACATCTTCAAAAAGTCACTTGCTCCGTACTAAAGAGCTCAGCTCTCCAGGGAAAGGTGCTCCAAAATACAACACATATAACCAGACTGCCCACAGACTGCAGCCTCACCACAACAACACAAGGGCGTAGGAACAGCAAAGACAATGCTGTCTCAAGGGTATCCCAACAGTATTTCTAGGGAATGTGTTTTTTTCCAGAATGGGATTTCCCGCCATACAGGAAATGGCAGCTGCCATTTGGGCCCTCAGATTTCATCTTTCCTCTGACTAATCTGCAGAGATCCCCCAGTAATGAAGGAACTGATAAGGACAAAGCATAAACCCAAGTTTCTGCTAGGCAGAAAAGCAACCTATTTAATAAGGTTCAGCCCATTAACCACACTTCTAGGTCTTTGAGGGTTTTTTCCAGCTTTGTTCTGGGTTTTGCAAAAGTCTACAGAGCGGGAAGCACTTGTTTAACCTGCATGCTCAACAGTGTGGATAGGGGTTTAATGTGTACAATAGAGGTGCTTGCTTAATTGTGAGAGGAAGGACGCACAGTGACTTATCACAAAAGTACACCCTAGAATTGTCACAGTCTGGTTCAAAAATTTCCCCTAGTAATTGTTTTAGGACATTCAGTATTGATTGTTTCAGTCTGAGTATCAGGAATCACCAGACTGGAAAAGAGATACACAATTCACTTGAGACCAGTCAGCCTTTTAATGGTACTATTTGTACTTTCCTCACAAGCCCCTTCCCAGGTCTGATGTTAATCATCTACTAGCTAGTTTTAAACCCTCTTTAAGTTTAAGAGGATAAGCACTGTTATACTCTGCTGTCTGGCAGCCAGCCAGCTTGAAATGACCACTGATATTAACATCCTGAGATGCACACAGCAGAAGACAAAGCAACCAGGAATCCTTTCATTCCTCTCTAGACATGAGCAGGAAAGCAAATGGCTCGTGACAGATGAGTACAGCTTTCTTTTTGTCATCCTCCTGGGCTCTGCTCAATGGCTCCCTCTGGGCTCCTTCCAGAAGCTAAAATAGATGTATTCCCAGCCATCTCACAATACTACCACATGTAGCACCAAGGCCAAGTGTTAAGTGCTATCTCCAGTCCATATAAACAAAAATGCTTCATTGTTTCACTCTGCCTTTATTACAGGGTAGCTGAAAGACACCCAAGCTGGCTCATCTAGGGCAGCAGTCTAAGCCAGAGCAGCAAAAACTCTGCAAACCCACCAGCAGCCTTGGCTCTTCAGCCCACAGCAGATCTCTAATGCCACATCGTCAACTGCCGTTGGTTAAACTGCATCTGGCTGTGCTGTGCCTACCTGTTCAACAACTCTTCCTCCAGCTGCAGCACCAGTATTGCCTCTGCCTTGCCAGTCAGGCCAGCTTTTACATCTCCTTCTTTCCCGCCCTCTTCCTTGCGGATCTCTCCACATGCCACAAGCTTATCAAGCCTAGCTTGTCCAGGCACCTCTTCAATCCCATACTTAAAAAAGAAATCCCTCTTGCCAGATCTCCAACAGGAAGCAATGTAATTTACCATCAGCCTGATGAGGGATGTGTCTGTATGTATTTATGTAAGCAATATATATGCCTGTATAAACATGCATACAATTAGGTGAATGTGAGTGTATTAAAGGTGAGCTTCATGGAAGCAAAGCTAACTCTTCCTGGTTTAAAACATACATGTCCTGCTCCTCCACTGCTGGCCTACCTCAGACTTCTGGATGCATTCATCTTAAAGGAAGATACCATTTCTTCTTCCTCAAAACAACCAGTTTTAAAAGACACATCACTGGTGACATGAAATTAGCAGCTTTTTGTTACAAACAGCTCTTGCTTCAGACTAACTGCAAACCTCAGACAGTATCATTGCATATGCGGCATGGTGCTCACAAGCACAACAGCTAAGGCCTCACCTCCAACCCATAGTCTCATTTCACAGGAACCTGCAAAATTAATGCATAAGTCAATATGGATTCTTTAATTACTGAAGCTCTCTTATTTAGGCCTAATAGAACTTTGGACTACTCTACAATTTATTTTTTTAAAAGAGGTCCATCTAACTGCCTATCCAATTTACCAATGCTTAGAAATCCCACGGGGTTGCTGAAGAAATGAGCAGGACATTTCATAAGGCTGCCTAGCAGTAGCACAATAGGGAATGGTTTTTAACTGAGGGAGAGAGTAGGTTTAGCCTGGATTTTAGGACGAAGTTCTTCAGTATGAGCATGGTGGGACTCTAGAATAGGCTGGCTAGGGAGGTTTCTGAATGCCTCCTCCCTAGGGGTGTTCG
Source organism: Indicator indicator (assembly GCF_027791375.1). Classification (NCBI taxonomy): domain Eukaryota; kingdom Metazoa; phylum Chordata; class Aves; order Piciformes; family Indicatoridae; genus Indicator; species Indicator indicator. Next base: position 28,912,690 of record NC_072013.1, read on the forward strand.
AGGCCAGGCTGGATGAGCAGCTGAGTCTAGTTGAGAGATGGCCCTGGCCATGGCAGAGAGGTTGGAGTAATGAGCTCTAAGGTCCCTTCCAATCTAAGTCATTCTATGATTCTATGACTACAACTTGCCTATAATACAGCGTATGTGCATTGGCCTGCTACATACCCAGCAACAGATCATCTTTTGGGAACCAGGACCTAAAAGTAGAGCGTCGTCTTCCATTTTGACTCTTAATCAAGGACATCTCTTTGCCAAATTGCAAAGGCCAAGTGCTTTCCCAGGAATCATTAAGAAGTGAAATGAACAGTGCTACTTTATGGAGAAAAAAACCCCAAACCACAAAAAAACGGGGGCAAATTGCAGCAGGCAGAGTAAGAGTGAACAGACATCTTAAAAAAGGGGCCAGGATAATGAAATATTAAACCAGCAGATAGTTCAGATACTTGCAAATTTGACTTGGAGTTATGTGCCTCCTTTCTTGGTGACTACCAAGGGGAATTAGGAGGAGTTGAAAGCTAGCATGTTTGGGTTTTTTTCCGACAAGGCTTAATACTGAAATCCTCACATTTCTATCTTTCTGTTTTGCATTGCTCAGTCTTCCCTGATCTGCTATCTCTGTTTGACGTTGGCAGAAGTAAAAAAAAGAGCATTTGAGTCAACAGGAAACAGTGACGCAGAAGCCTTCGCAGCAGCAGCAGCTGCATGAGGAAATTGTGTTGCACCATCTCTGGACAGGGGTTGAGATGAGTAGAGCCCCAGAGCAACTGTTACTGTAAATTAAAGAAATACTTGGAGGAAACAAATTAAGTCCATGGGATCAGGTGGGCTCATTCCAAGGTCAGCCTACAACTAGAGATTAGCCCTGCCAATTTCAGAGCAAGAGAACCGTTTGGGGGTTTATTTGTTTAAATCTGAGTTTGCTATCTGAATTTGTTTGCCCACACTTATCAGGGCATGGGCTGCTTAAAGTACGTGCTGTGTCCTGAGGACAGTGTTTGACAGCAATCACAGGTATCTGTTTTGTTTGTTGCCTTAGCCAGATGTTGGTGGGGCTTGAAGAGGGTCCCTGACTGCAAAAGTCACTGGGTGGGATAATCCACATACCGATTACTACCCCCTGCAAACACAAGTACCCACTGAAATCCAACTCAAATACCACTTCAGCCCTTTGTCCTCACCAGCTCTAGAAGCGAGCTGGTTTGAACCCTCATACCTTAGCCAACTTCCATCCACTTCTAGCTGAGTCACAGCTGATGTCCACATACTAGCCACAGAAGACTAAAGACTTGTCAAGATGACAGGAGTGAGAGCCTTATCTCCAATCACAGGCTTTGCTGCCAGTTAAATGGGATGGCACAGCACCATTGCCTTGGTTCAGGCAGCATAGAGGGAGGAGATGGGGAAAGAAGTATTTCCTATGTGCAGACATGGAAGAAGATAATATTTGCTGTCTTGCAAGAGCTGCTCTGTCAAGGGCAGCATGGAGGCCAGAGAGGATTTCTCTCAAAAGAGTTATCAGTGGAGGTTCAGGAGACCCACTGGAAAACACCAAGGTCTCTTCAGCTTCAAGAGGCATCAGGAATAGGCTTGAATAGAGTCTGCATACCCCTGTTGCAGCAGAGCTCTTCCAAATACTGCTTCTGCCCACATCAACTGCTCTGCAGGACAAGGGGGTGAGTTGCCCCACCAAGGACAGATCCCAGCAGTAATTTCACAGGAATCTTCTCTTTAGATGACAGATGCTATATAAGGCAGCATCTGGAGGATGTGGATGCCTGGTTAAATGCAGTTTGGAGCAATGGCCAAATTCTTCTTAACATCCCTCCCCCTCACAAAAGAAGAAAAAACTAACTGGCCTGGGCTCAGGGATTTTGTTAAGTTTGCACTTCATCTGTTTGGAAATAATTCATGCACACAGCTCCTTAGAAAAATCAGCTTTGGGCTCAATCTGAGTTCACTGAAGCCAAAGGGTTTCCCCAAGAAAACAGTCGTTTTTCACTCTTTCGGCAGTTTATGCTTTGCAGAGCAGAAAAGCAGGCTTTCAAAATCATCTCCATACAGAGACAGCTGTGTCACTGCTTCCCAGTGCAACTTTATTTTTTTCCAAAAAGAGTAGCAGGGCTTAGGGAGCTTGCATGCAAATTATTACAAGATAATTACAAGAGCTGGCAGGCTCCCTCAGTGCTTCCAATGTTCCTGCTCTCCCTTCGTGGTCCACAACCCCCACACAAAGCAATCTGCCTCAGGTCTTGCTGGGAGCACACAAACTGTGCTCTCTCAGTATCAGACCTCAGAAAGCCACATGTCCAACTCCCCCAGCAGTGCAAGTGGCCATCTGTATCTGGGTCAAGTCATGCCAAAGCACAGGACCCAGAGAAGGAATAAAAAACAGGTTTGTTTCTCAATATTTATCTTCATAGGAGCAACAGAGCCATAAACCATGCTCAGATGCTACGCTGTGCCTAAATGCCTCTCCTCCACACCCAGCCCTTTGACAAGGCAGCACTGCATCCTGGCAAGCTGCCTGCTGCTTCCAGCTAAGAGGTTCACAGGAGGGCAGGCTGTCCAGGGGGGTTAGCCATGGCAGCCTTTCAAAACCAGAAAGGATCACAGGTGTCATAAGAGGGAATCACCAAAATAACCTTGGCAAGTACAGAGCTGAAGCAGATGTAATAAGCTGAGCCCCAAATTTCAAGGCACTGGTCAAAGCCTCACTCACGTGACTGTGATGAGGCAAGGCACTGAATTATGTGCTGGCTGAAGATTCGGTCCTTTGATTTCAAACCAGAATAACCACATCGAGCAGAAAAGAAGAAATACCTCTGTGCTCAGCTGGAGTCACGTGCACGCGTTAGTGATGCTTCTTAAACATGGCCACAGTGATGACTGCCACAGCACCTGTCACTGCCCTGCTCGCCCCACGGCCCAAGGCTCCCAGACAGGCACGGCAGCAGCAGAAAGACAGCAGGTTTTCAACCATCTGCTTGACGATTTTTGGTGCTCTGTTAGCTGTTCTACTTCCCTGCTCCAGTGAATGCAGAAAGTACATGCCAGCCTCAGGAACCACTTCTGCTTAGGAGAAATCAAGTCATGGCAAGGGAGCGTGCCACAGATGGCACACACAGCCCTGAGGCTATCGAGATAGGGAATCGCTGTACAGAGTGCCATATCTGAAAGGCTAAGAAAGGAAAGGTTTCTTTTGTTGCTTTTGGGGTGCTTTTTAGACAGAGGGAGGCGCAGTGAAAATTTAGCAAACTTGGAAAAGGGGGTAAGGCACATGCAGGGTCTCTTCCAGGCTGAGAAGCTGGTGAGGACGTTTCTGAGAAGCACGGGTCACTTCTCCACACCAGACTCCTTTTTCCTCCTTTAACAAAGGGCTCCTCTGTCACTGTCACAACTATGGGAATAGGGCAGCTACTACCAGTTATCACTGACAACTGCCCTCTGCCATCTGACACTCACAATAGCAGGTACCACGCAGACCTTCTTGCACTGCTGCGGAGAGGCAGACAAGCATCACCTAGAGAATAACAAATTGGCTCTTTCCATTTGCATAAATAAACTCTGTGGGGTCCCTCAAGGGACAGGCTGCCTCTGGCACGCATGTGTGCACAGCATACCATTAATGCTGAGCTCATTCCAAAAGAGCTGAACAACAACCACGGCATCCCAGGGTGAGTTGATGGGAGTTGTGGTTTCCCACCTGCTCTAGAAATAAAACAACATAAAAAATAAATTAAATAAAAAATAAATTAAAAATAAAATAAAATAAAATAAAATAAAATCACAAATGTAACTACAGGCTCCAAATCTCTGCCCCTATTTACCTCAAGCTTGCAAGCTGGACAATTTTTGTAACACAGGAATACAATTGTTTCTCTGGAACAATGCATCCTTTGGGATAAGTGAGTGAACCATACATGCATCCTTCCTCTTCATTCCCTCCCCTCAAGACAGTCTAATTCACAGCAGAATTACATGATTAGCATTTCATGACCAGAAATTTTTACTGAACACACACACAAAGACAGATGACTATTATCACTCTTTTTCATTTCTATCTGTTCTATTAAAAATAATCCAAAAACCCCAGCTAAAGAAGGGGGAAGGGGAAATCCCCTCAGGTGCTAGCTCAACCAATTAAATCACAAACAAGAAATGTCTGTGCAATCCCAATTAAAGGAAAAAAAAAAAAAAGGAAAAACAAAAAAAAAGCTGGTTTGGCCACCATTAAAGCAAAATACCCCCCAAATTGACAGAAGAAATAAAATTGGATTCTCCTCTCCAGACCTTTTCAAATGGCACATAAAACTACATAAACATCCTTTCCCACCTGAAAAAAATCAAAAACCTGGCTGAAGTTAGAGGGAAATAAATTGAGGAATAAGGAACTAGAATGGATCAAGCTATAGACATCATCTGTTAATCAAAGATTTATAGGACATCTGTATCCCTCAGCTGGCTGCTGGTCTCAGAACAGAGTAGCTCTGTGAAGATCATGTTCTTTCTACAGCCTTCAGTTCAGAAAAAAAGCTACTGGAATTGCTGTTTCTGGTTTGGAGTAACCAACCTCTGCAATATCTGCTGGTTTCACACTGTGCTGGGGAAGGCCAGAGACCTCTACCAAAGGTCTTCCTGAAAATTCAGAGTGCTGAAACACCCAAAGGTCACTTGGAAATGGCTTGCTGTAAGAGTTTTGTAGATCCATCCTCTCACTTTAAATATCATAGAATCATAGAATCAGTCAGGGTTGGAAGGGACCACAAGGATCATCTAGTTCCAACCCCCCTGCCATGGGCAGGGACACCTCACACTAGATCAGGCTGGCCAGAGCCTCATCCAGCCTGGCCTTAAACACCTCCAGGGATGGAGCCTCAACTATCTCCCTGGACAACCCATTCCAGGGTCTCATTTTTCACCTGTTTCCTTTCTGAGGGGGCCCACACCTTCCCTAGTCTTCTTTTTACCATTAATATACCTGTAAAAATTCTTAGTGTTCCCTTTAACCTCCCTGGCTAGATTCAATTCAAACTGTGCTTCAGCTTTCCTAACCAAGTCTCTTGCTGCTCAGGCAGCTTCATTATATACCCCCATTCTAGCTGTCCTTTCCTCTGCTCCTTGTAGAGTTCATCATCTAGAAAGCAATACAAATTCAAAGTGACTGAAACCTAACACACTGCTGGGTCACATCTCAGCTAGTTACCTCTTCTCTGAGCGTCAGTTGTCTTTTTTTTCCTCTCCCCTCTCCCCTCCTCTTCAATACTGATTGGCTCCTGATCTGCTTCCTCAGGCTGTTTGTGATTTGGTTCCACTTCAACCTTGTTATGCCACAGCTTCCTTGACTTGAAGTCCAAAGCAAAATATTAGTTTCTTGTACTGTGGCTAACCATAAGCAACAGCATCTCCTCCAGCCCCTCTTGCATTAAGCTTGGTAATTTTGTAACAGTCACAGTCTCACAAGCCATGGCAGATGGAGACAGACATTTTCTCAGCTTCATATAAATGCAAGTATCCAAAGTCCCTCAACGACCAGGGTGGGAAAGTTACACTCAGGGGCTGCAACACAATTACAGTTCACATTTTCACTTCATCTCCTATCACTTCAATGTGCAGCTTAAGCATGGACTCCCAGTAAAGTTCACAGATAAAATCAGAAATGTCAGTCTGATCTTGTTTCAACTTCTGCAAGAGAAACCACCCTGCCTACAGAAAACCCCTGACCTCATAGTTCCTGCAATGATGAGACCACTGCAAGGCACTACTGTGAATGTCAGAGAAAGCTGAGCCTTTCAGACCAGGCTTTGAAGGCTTCAACATTTCTGGTTTACTGGTAACTAACACCACTATGCCAGCAAATACATCATGGGTTTTAGTGGATATGAACATCACAGAAACCAAGAAAGACATAGTTTTGTCCAGTCTACCTTTATTCAGTGCTAGACAGGACAGGAGCCAGAGAAAGGCAGAAACCTAACAGCCCCTCCCCATGGTAGTAAAGTCAATGTGAGGGCATCACGGCACACATCTGCAGAAGCCACAGGAGAGTGTGAAGGTGGAGAGAGGAAATTCCCCTATACCTCCCTGTCCAACAGCTACGCCCCTCACCCCGCAAAAAAAAAAAAAAAAACCACCAAAAAAACAAACCAAGAACACCCTAAACTCACCATCCCAGGGCCCCAGCTCAAGCTCCTGCAAGCTTGACTTTAGGAGGACTCTGCAGCAATGCCTGAGCAGGGTGCCTGTGTTTATGGCCAGAAGACATGTTAGTCTGTACCCAAGCTTTTTGGAAAATGCCAGGCCTAGAAACATTTTTGCTTGATTTTGACTGGCAGCAACAGAACTGAAGCCTGCACTGGTCTTCTAGCACAGCGTCTTGGGGCTAATAACAGTCTCAGTGCTCAAGAACAGAGGCAAAAGTCTCAGTGCTTGCAGAAAAGCATCCAAGAAGTGCACTTGGCTGTTGGCCATACAGACACATGGAGCCATGCCTCCTCAACATGCCAGAGAGGGAAGGCTGGGGGTTTAGAGCCTGGGAAATGAACAAAGCTGTCCTCTGCTCCCAAAGGGCTCCCTCTCAGTGCTTTTCAAAGAGAACATCGAAGAGGTCTCACGGCTTCCCTGTCACCTATCAGCACGCTCCAAGGCCTGTGTCAGGATGCTTGTTTGTTTAACCAGAGCCCCAGAAAGGCTGCTGCTGCTGCCGTTGATGACAGTGGAGTGGAGAATCAGATTGATGCTGGAGATCCTCCGGAGGGACCATGACTAGGGGATACCCCTAAGCATACAAGGGCACCTGAAGACTCACTGCTGGGTGAGTAGCCACCCAGCTGCCACCACTAAGCCTCACCACTTCGACTAGGGGGCCCTCATTTGAAAACTATGCCCCTGTCAAAGGCTCCAGGTTAAGTTTAACACTTCTAGGAGGTGAAACAGACTCATCTCCCTAAACACCTGGGTGATCCATGACATGATGCCCACACTGACCCTGGGAAAACTGCCTGTGTGTCTCAAGAACCTGCAGGACAGTGGAGAAATCCTTCTCCTTTCATGTCAAAAACATGATGTCAGCCCACAGCTCATAATGGGAGCAGAGAGCTGCGTGTCGGACAGCAGGCTGCCCTCGTAAAATGGGACCAGTTCAACAATTATGCTACCCTGGAGTGCCTGGGCCAATGCCTATTGGCTTCAATAGCATCCCTGCTAGCTATTATCTTGGAAGGACGCTCATTATAGAAAATCACGTCTCTCTGCCAAGTTCTCCTGTCTCACTATTTTTGGAACAACACAGAGCAACCGCCAGCAGAGCCACACCAAAAGTAAATCCATATAATGATCAGGTTAGCAGGGACAGCACTGGAAACAGCATATCCTGGGGGACAGTCCCCTGGAAGCACCCTGCAGTCATGAGAAGAGATAAGGGCAATAAACATAAAACACAGAAGCTATTTGACACTATTTGCATGGGAAGTTGATCTCCCCAGCCTGTTCCATTCTCATGCACGTGAGTGGGGACAAAAGGATTTAAAAGCAAACCACCTGTGCAGGAAGGATGGTTCCTAAACCTGAAAGAAGACAGGACTGCAAACTCATTTTAATTAAAACATTCCAGGATCCACATTCCTAAGGATTAAATTATTTACTTAGCTATTTATACATACAGCCTCTTTCACTCATTCTAGGACAGTATTGCTGAGGTGTTGGATGTCACCAGTGTTAGGTAAATAGAAACGAGCATTTTTTGATGCTTGTGACCCTTAATGCAGAATTCATGATTTTCTGCAGGTCTGCCCCAGCACCTGTCAGCAACTCAGATTACTGGAGCAGGAACATAATTCTCTCTGACACCAGAGGATGATCCTAAAGCCATAAAAAACCCCAAAGAAATAAAAAAAAAAAAAAAAAGCAGAGGTAAATGGCTTCAGCAAGGTAGAAAGTTCCAAGGCAAGGCTTTCAATTAAAAAAAAAAAAAAATATCAGAGATGTGATGAGCAAGGAAGACCTCACACAGATGCAGCTGGAGCAGAACTTAAACTGCACCCCCTACAAGGGAGTAGAACTCATTCCCTTTCACAGGAAAGGAATCTGGAGGTGCAAATCCAAAACTGCCCCGCCTAGCACTGGGCACGCAGAGGGCCACATCCAGCCTCTGCCAGCCTGCTGTGTAGCTAATATTTCCTCTTTAGGCTCTGAAAACTGTGCCCCATACCAGGCAGAGACAACCCTTGCAGCTCCTACCACCTAGTGGCAGCAAAATTTCTCTGAGAAGAGCAAGGAGGCTGTTTGGAGGTCAGGCAGCCTCAGTCCACCCTGGACAACTAAAGCAGCCTTTGCTAGAGAGTATCACTTATGCTGTATCTGAGACCAAATTATGACCATATTAAGGCAGCCCAAGAGACCAGGAAGCTTTTCTGAAAACCATCAGCAGCTGATGCAAGCACAGAAAAACCTCAGCTAGCTCTAAAACAGGCATGTTAAAGTAGCAGCACTACAGATTAACTCAGGTAATGCACTGCTGTTTCTGCACTTGTGTCAGCTCAGCTAACAGTAGATTACTGGCACTCCATGACATTCCACTGTGCACTACAGACATGCCTCAGGCTGTTTAAATTACCCCTAGGCTGCTGAAGTTGGAGGAAGACTTTGCTGATTTGGGAGGAATGTTATACAAGACTCAGAATTCAAACGGCTCTAGATCCAGCCAAACCATAACACCCTTTGAGTGCTCTGTCCTCAAACTGTTGCAGCATTTCAAGTGCTTCCAAGGTCCTTCCTTTCCTTTTCCTCTTGAAATGGGAAGTGGGGCTATAACAGCACACCTCTGTTCTAAGTGCAGCCTCCTTACCAGGGCCAAGCAGAATCACTTCCCCTGATCTCCTGAAGCAGCCCAGTATGTAATTTAGCTTGTATACAATGTGCCTGCACAGGTGGCTCATACTGAACTTGGCACCTACCATAAGCCTTCCAACTGGGATACTACCTTGCCAGTCAGTCTCAGCCTGTCTTGATGCATCTTATGACAACTTTGCTTTGACAAACAGTGAGAAGCCTCAAAATGGCTAATTCTTGAAAAATTGCTACAGACAGGCCCAAAACCAAATTGGTCATTATTTATCCAAGATCTCCATAGCAGAGTGGAGTCATGCTTTGTTTTTTAAAACATAAATAGCTAATAACACATTTTCAGAGTTTGGGCTGTAAGTGTGATACATGAAGTGGTTTCCATGTAACTGCAAGTGAAACTAGGTTTTTTTTTTGTGTAACCCTACCCTAAGTCCAAACATAAGTGACATTTTTAAATATGGCTGCAGGCTGACATGTTGAATGACAGGTTAACTCTTTTACTCTTTCATATATAAATAGATATAAAAGAAATATATTTTATTTTTTTGCCAAGTTTGCGTTAACAGAGGTAAAGAATAAGCAAAAACTCTATATCATCCTGGCTAAACCCTCCTGGAAGGACTCTGTCTAACGAATACCCTGCTGTTGCAATCATTTCTTGTCTTTATAAGTAATTTAAATCTGGTTATTCTGGATTGAAGTGGGCATCGCTGAGTGCAGAACATGGGTAAAAGATGGGATGAACCACATTAACCTGAAATCCTTTTTTCCTTTTGTTAACTTTTCCTATTTTGGTTTTGGGCATTATTGGAAGGAAGTGGTTTTCTGTTACTGACAATCCCTATAATGAAGCAAAGTGGAATTTAAATAAAAGAAGAACCTGGTCAAAACTGGAAATAGCAGGGTCCTGCTATGGCAATCACCACTCCCTTGGCACACTTCCAGAGACTGACTAACTCTGTGTTCAGGGCACAAGGGTGGAGGGATTCTTCCCTCAACTCCTCTGATGACAAGCTGCTCCAGAAATTCCTGTTCCAGGCTGCTCTACTGTTTAGCAACCCCTTTTCACTTCCAGTCTAACTGTATCCATGGGCAGTCTAGACTCATTTACTCTTAGCCAGCATCTTGACGGCTTTGTTTCCCTCCTCAGCATTTGACATCTGTAGACATCAATCAGATCCGCTTTTTGCTTTCAATTTGTTGGAGTAAACACTCTCTTCCGGTTTTTTTCTCCTTTGCAAGAGAGTCTGCAATTGTTTCAACAGCCCAGAAGACCTTGCCTGCATCTAAAGCAGATTGCATTTATTTTTTGAACATGAAGGACAGCACTAATCCAATGACCTTGTATCTTCCCTAAGTCCATGGGAAATGTTCTGCAGAGCCCAGAAGCACACGTGTTGCTTTCACATCCGCACTGCAATTCAATAAGTAAAGCCATAGGAAAGAGCATAGCAACAAGTGGCAAAACCTACTGCTATTGCGCATCTGACCTCAAAAATCAAACATCAGGACTGGATAGTGCTGGTATTTTACATGAGAACTTCAGGAAAATCAGTAAAATTTGGGTCTTGTGTCTTCATATTATGAAATAAATGAAAAGCTTCCTTGGTTACTAGCAATGACAGTGAGCTTCAGGTTTTGTTTCTGCTGTACAGCACAGATGCTCTCTGAACCACACAAGCTGAATATACGTAAGAAAATCCCAACCAAACCACCTCATTTTTATTGCACGAGTCTACCCAAAGGCTCCACCCTAAATGAGCACAACTCAAACTCCATTAGCTGGCTGTTGCATCACCCTAGTAAGAAGAGGAACGGGTGGGAGGCAGGATGCATTTGTCTGCCTTTTTTTCTTCAGTATTTTGAGTTTACGTAGGAGGAGTGAAGCCTGCCTCTTCCAAGAGCAAAACAAGCTCTATTACCATTTAGCAGGCAGTTCAAAAGAGCTACACTGCAAAAAAATGCTTTGGTCCTAGCAACAGCTTAGCTCAGGGACTTTCAAACTTACCTTGCTGGGACACAGCTGTGGCCACTGCCTCCACTGCAGCCACTCCCTCCACCACTCACATCAGCAGCATGCTCCCACCCACATGCACACACTAGCCATGGCTCTAAGCTGGACAGGCAGTACATGCAATCCTCCACATACACACACAAGTGTACATGGATTTCATTCAGTGTCCACCCATGTCAGTAAGATCCTTTCCAGTAAGATCCTTTCCAGTAATCTCAGAAGGATCTTTCATTCAGTTCTGAGCAGGTTACTGCCACTTCTAAGTACAACTCATCACAGGTAATTCAATGCAAATACAGTCCTGTTCAGGCAGGAAGACAATAGAGCCTGAGATGCCAGCAACCAGAGGACACTACAGATCTGCAGACATTTGCACATATGCATTTGGAACCATGTTTCCAGGGAAGACACAAAAGAAAGAATTCCCTGTTTTTCACATTTTATTAGGGAGCTTAAAACCAGCCAGGATTTTGTTTGCCAAATGCCCAGCAGATTATTAGAGGTAGACGTTAGAGGTTCACCCTTGAGCAGAGAGGTTTCTCCTGGGTCTAACGTGGATATTTATAACAGGTCAGGGATAGAATACATAGGAGAGTTCTTCTGTTCTGAACATGCCAACCAGAGTTTATATCCCTGGGCTATACTTACAGGAGTCTGGAAGCAACAATAGAGCTTGGTGAGGAATGGATGGTTTCTTGCCAAGGAAAGGATGCGTTTCTCAGTCATGGTGCATTCAACATCATCATCTTGGAGAATGACATCCTTCTTCAACACCTTCACTGCATAGAGCTGCCCACTCTCTTTCATCTTGGCAAGCATCACCTAAAGCAAAGGGAAGGGTGAATCGTAAGGGCTGAGCTATCAGTCTCACACCTTCTCACGCTAGAAAGGTCAGTTATCTCATGACCAGGCTTGTGAAGCAAGTGAGTCAGCCTCCTGGTATGGGCATCAGTGTAGAATCAATGACACATACACTACTGTCTGCAGCAGACTTCTCTAGATAGAAACACCCACGCATGTTGCTCCAATATCTGGCAAAGGGCTGGTTGGTCAAAGCTCATCCACTGTACCAGGACAAACACCTTGAACAGTGCCATCCATCCCACTTCCCTTCTCAGTTATCAAATTCAATTGCACCATTTCAGGTTGGCTTTGTGGCAACGCAGAGAAATGAAACAGCCATCTCACTGCATTTTTAACCACTGTCTTGTTTCCTTTAAAGGAAAAGTCTTTACATGCTCCAAGAAACGCTGCCCAAATGAGTGCCAGTACACACACTTGCAATGTCTGGCATGGGCCCTGGCATGCAGCTGTTCCTTTGGTTGCTAACCTTTTTCTTTTTTGCAATATCCAATCTTCAATTCACCGTCAACTTGCCTTCTCTTCCCTTGTCTTCATTGCTTTCTGTAACCAACCAAGCATACTCCACCGGATGGCCTGTGTGCTACATTATGAAGTAACTTCATCTGTCTTGGAGTTCCTTAAATAAGGAATTTGGTTTTCCCCAAAAGAGCCATGAATAACTCTCACCTTTCCAAAACTGCCTTTTCCCAATACACGAAGGAAGGTTAAGTCTTTGATCCCAAGTTTGCTTGCTGAACTTTCACTAACGTTGTTGCCATCTTTCAGGCTGCCTTTTCCCTGATGTCTCAAAGTAGATCTTGAAACCAGTTTCTGTGGAGGAAAGTAAGTATCAGTATACGTAGAAATTGTACTTCTGCCTCAGAGGTGTACACAAATAGTCAACATACCAAAGCTAAGCATTTAGGACCTGTTCAGATACGTTGTATGACCATTGGAACAGGAAGCACAATGGTATCACCACCTGGCATAGCTGCTATGTGTGACCAACCAACCTCAACATCGCAGAGAGCTGTGTTGAGATGTCAATACCAGTTCCTGACCCGAGTGTTTCAAGTTGCAAACTCACTGCCCAGCAGATCCAAGCCTGCCTCTCTCCATCTTCACTCCCCAGGAAAAAAAAAGGCAATGACAGTAGAAATCAGAGTCTCCTATCTAATATCTAAGCAAGGACAGCTGCATGATTCCTGCAATATGCAAATCCTCATGAGATCTAGAACCCAAGCAGATTTCGTCTGAATTTCTTAGGCTTCTATCTGATTTTATGACTCAAAGCCCATTTCAGTGGGACTTAAACTTCACAGCATTTTTCAGTCCCACAGCTTGGCTGCCTTCCTCCACTGTTGCAAATTTGATGGGAGGCTGTTCATTCCCATGCCAGCAGTGAAGTGTCTGCATTTTCAGGAATTGTACCAGAATTAGCATGTTTTTAGAGTTTCTGCTCTTCCAACATACGAAGATCAAGTCAACGTCCAGTGCCCTCCTTTCACAGCTCTCACATGAGTACACGTATAAGACATGAGAACTTCTATTAGCCTGAAAAAAGCTCACACAGACTTCTTGAGCTCCACCTTGTGACTACTTTAGTGTAAAGCAAAGTTTTTCCTGCACAGGCGGCTTGTCCAACTGCCACAGAAATGGCAGCCCCACCGATGGGGAAAGAATGAAGAGCCTTCAGGACAATACCCAGCAAAACTCACAACAGATTTAAGTTTACAAGCACAGTCTGAACATTTACTTAGCCCCTTTAGCTCACAAATAATGAGAGGCAATTGTTAAGCAGCAAGCACAGATTTTTAGTTTTCCTGGTTCCCTCTTCTTTTGATGTGCAGATTATGCAAACAAACGGTAACGAGTGTTAGTTTTTACAGAACTGAAAAGGGAGTGTGGGACTTGTGTTTCCCTCTAACTCCCAGGATAACTGTTCTCCTGAAATGCTACAGCACGAACAGCAAAGATCAGAAAGCCTCATTTGCTGCAAACCAACTGAAATCAAGTGACAGCACTGCCTCATGAGCAGGCTGGGCTGGTTCAGCCACTTTACCACAAGATGCTATACGAATTGTGTGACAAGATTTACCAGGTCTGGCAAATGTGTTTTGGGTTATAATATTTTCTTTTTGGTAAAAAAAAAAAAAAAGCCCAACATTTTATTATGGGCTATTGTGGTTTCAGGCACATTCACTTTTCAAAAATACTCACAAAGGAAAAATGATTAAAACTTGTTATCAAATGACAGCTCTGATTTCTATTATTCTCATGGGCATTTTCACTCAAACTCTTACAAGGTGTTCTATACTCTCTGGACAGGCTCAGATATACAACAGCTGAATTTTTAGGATGCTCTAAGTACTGACAACCAGAAATTGTACACATATATCCCAATCCTGGCAACAAGCTCACTGGGACCCTGTTTCAGACAGCAAAGACCAGAGATTTTGTGCTGACAGGAATTTTACCTTGGGAAATTGTAGTGAAAAGTTAAATGGTTTCCTCAGAATCACTCAGAAAAACAGTAACAAATCAGGGAAGAGAATCTAAGCTTCTTGCTGAGCTCTTCTTATGCCCTACTCTGAGCTACATACACAGACAGTGCATTTGTGTTCACAGGAAAGGTAAAAGAAGGTATGGCATGAACTGACTGTTAATTAGTTTGAGGTTTTATTCTTCTCTCTTTCACATCAGACAGAAAAGAGTCAATGCTGTCATACCACTGTGAAGCATAAACATAAAAGAAAGCAACACCTATAGACTAAAGCATCCACCAAGGTAAACTTCGATGTAAGATCCATTTTCCAGGTGAAGTCTCTGCCACAAGCCACAGACAGTAACAACCTGTTCATGCTGTCCAACACCCAACGCCATCTGCCGTAACTGAGGTCTCTGACTTCTCCTGTACCCATATAAACAGTCAGTTGTAAAGGTTTCAAATAGAGGAGGATGGAGTGGGGGAAGACTCACCGAATTTGGGGAAATGCTCCCTGGTTGCAGCCCCATGCAGGCCAAGGTTTTAGCAAGCTCTGCGGAGTTCACCCCACAGTTCGGTGCAACGTTTGCTTGGCATCGGATGTGGACGTTCATTTTACAGACTGGCAGGGGGGATGGTAGGGATGGAAAATAAAAGCAAAGGAACAATTAAAGTAACTTAGAGGGATTTATTGCGGAGAAATAATTTAGTAATTCACTTTTAGGAAATATACCCATCTGGATCTACTCTGTGTCTTTAAAGAGATTTTTGCCACTGATCTCAGCAGAAATAAAATTAGGACTCTCATAAGAGAATAAACTCCTGAAAATCAAGAATATACCCCAAACTTTCCATGTAGGATGTCACATCACCTAAAGCTATTCATAAACATGTGCTTGTCAGGTTTATTAATACCATTGCAGCTATCCTGCAGATAAAATGAGCATTTACAAAGCCACAGAACTCCCAACAAACTTCCCCTGTATTGGCTGGTATCGAATTTTAAAGACATGCTGCTCAATGGGAAACAAAAGTCTTTTGTCCTCTCACTCATAGATACACACACTCCCTCTTGTGGGAGATGAAGGCAAAGGGAGAATGTTACAGAATTTTACAGTCTGGATCACTGAAACAAAAACGTAACAGCAGGACATGCTTTGTCATCAGTTAACAGCATGAACAGACAGGGTAGTCAGCCTAAAGCAATGACCTTCCTTTCCCCTCAGATGTTTTCTCATTGCATTATCTCATTAGCTGAGGAAAAATCTTGAGGTAAAGGGAAAACTGAATGCAGGAAGCAGCAATACCCAGGATATTGTCAATAATGTGAGTTAATGCTGTGATGAGAGTGCAGAGTAGAATCCTTCTAGAAGTCAGAGATTAAAAATTAGATAAGCTTTTTTTTTTTAACTCTTGCAAAGATGAATATTCATCACACAGCCTTCTCTTGAAGGTTGAACAAATCAAGCCCACACAGTGTATCACGAATCCAAAAATACATGTGTTTTGTGAAAAGGCTAGAGTTCTCAGCTGCTCACTTTTGCACTGTAGACCCTGTCGCATGATTCCCCAGAGCAAGGAACCACAGTGGTCACAGAAAGTCGGAACTTTGTAGTTGTGGACGCTGAACTTATGAGGAATGTTGATTCCAAACCTCTGTTCAGTCACCTGAGGCACCAAAAGAAAAACATATATTTAAATTCAAATACACAAGCTGATGTTCATTTCCATACAGGCATTTAAGTGCAGAACTATGAAAGCAATTTAACTCAGCAAGTGTCCCAGGAGATCACCTCTCTGAGGTCTACTGCAAGGGAACACTGACTGACCCACCACACCTGCTGTAGGCCTGCTCTGGTTTCCCTGCTGGGCAGGCTGAACTACCTGACAAAGCAGATTTTAAGAAGGGCTGCCCAGCCAATTTTAAATTCTTAAAACCAAGTTGAATTAGAAGTGTGGATTACCTCATCACAAACCTATCGCACTGAAGTGCCACATCTGAATTACATGAGCTATAGCATTTTATAACTAACCAGCTTTCAAAGTATTAACTTGCATACTATGTACAAATATCTAACTTTAAGTCAAGCTGTTCGGTTTTATTAAGTTTAACACTGAACAGTTTTCCCAGCTCCTCCCAAAATTCTCATTACTCTTCTCACCCTTGTTATTATTAACAGCCTTCCATTTCAGGCCCAGATTTCACTTCATCACTTGCTTTCATACCCTTTTTAACTTTATTCTTTTTAAAGTGTGAATCATTCAGATCTCAAAGACACCCCAGAAATGTTAGAATAGCTCAAGAAACCCATCCCTACTGAACCTCTTCACTACTTTCCATTTTGGCTCTCAACAGGCAGGTCCTGGAAGACTGAGGAGGAATTGACCACTTCACAAAGTCGGACAAGCAACAAAACAGTTTTAAAGTGAATGGTGCCTCCTCACCTTTGTCTTCTTTTCAATTAGTTTAGAGGTGCTATAAACACTTCACAACTCTAAATGCGGGGCAAGGAGACTCACCATTTAACTTGTACTTTAGCCTTGAGCATTTTAATTTAATTTTCACTGGGTAAGAGGTCATTTTAAGAAGTCTAGCTCAGCAGTTCAGAGACAAGAAGTAAGGAGCAAAGACAATTGCTTATCTGCCCAGGAAAGGTTTGTGCATGGCATGCCATACAGAACTACCTCACAATTAATAATATTTTAATTTCATTTTCCTTAAATTGTTTAATTTTCATTAAACAATTTCCAGTTACAGAAACAAAACATGCAAGGCAAAAAACAAAAATTATGCAAGGGATTTTATTGCAACATAAATAATTTCATGGAGTGTGGAGTAATGACTAAGTGGGCACTTTAAACTACCAAGAATGAAAAAAAAAAAAAGAAAAAGAAAAAAAAGGCATGAAAGACCAGTGGTTGGATTTTGAAGCCAGAGAAATCCACATTAAGAACCGGGCACTGAATTTTGATGACAACACAGTTAATCATGCAAGAAAATTACCAAGCAAGACAGTGGATTTGTTCTTTCTTGATGTCTTCCAATGAAGACACCCTGCTTCCTAAACTATGAGCTAACCAACCAGTTATTGGCATTAACTGAAGAACAACCAGACGATATTGCAGGGCTTTTACACATGTCCCTATCTCTCTCACTTTTAAACTCATGAATAAAGATAACTCAGAACAAATTCTGTTACAGGAACCCCCCCCAGCAACCCCGACAACACTGAATATTCACAAAGTATGTCGAATCAAGACAACTGACATGACTTTACCTTGAGATCGGTCTTGTTAGTATTGTTTTGGCATGTGCAAGCTGTAACAATTAGATGATGGCAGCGCTTGTGTACAACACAGGTGCATACTAGGAAATAAAACAGGCATGCTGAAAAGAGCTTGTGAATGACTCAGAACACATCAGCCCACCATCTGGGCTCTTTAAGGCTCAGAGGACACAGTAAAAATGTGAAAAATAATTAGCATCTTGGAATTTCCAAAATCTTGTACCAGATCTGGAGATCTATCTCCAGCCCACTGCAAGAGAAATTCTCACACAGCCCAGAAAACAGCTACTTATATCAAATATGGGTGATGCACACAGAAACAACAATGTAACTTCTCAGAAGAACTAATTGAAATAATTATCCAGAGGAGGGTATTTCACACAATATCCACAAATAATTTTAGAGAATGCAGGCCTAAGATACCCAAAGTCATCACTCAGTGCTTCTTACTCTGGTTATCCAAGTACATCCCGCCCAGGTTAGTTTGTCACAGAAGCTCAGTGCAATGCTTGGGCCTGAGAAACCAGGTAACTGCAGTAGAATGGTTAGGCTAATTAGCTAGTACTCATCAAAATGGCTAATCAGCAATTTTGATGGCTCCCCAGATCTGAATGGCTGGAATGAACTCGGATTCCTCCACTCCATAACCCCATGTACACTGTAGACACCACTAAGGGCTATAGCTACTGTCTACGTAAAGAGACTTTTGTAGTGGAAAATGCAAGTTGTAGATGTGCTTCAGGGTCCCACACTATTCTGTTTGTTGCTGACCTGAGCTTGCACTCATGAAAGAGTATCAATAACATTCACTTCCACACAGAAATTTTATGCAGGATATTCATTTTGTTTACATGCAGCTTCCTTTCATATGAGGACACCAGTGCCCTACTATGTTGCACAAGAAACAGGCTGCATTAGAAGGTTATGCTGAATGTCCACGCACCTGAAAAGCAAATAATTCTGTCACCTTACCACAGAAAGAGGGAAAGGCAGAATAATAAAGTGCAAATGAGCACCATATACATCTATACAGCCACTGAGCCAAAACAAGCATTCAGACAACAGTGCTGCACCCACCCACAAGGCTGCCCTTGGGTTTTACATTTCTAATTTCACTTTGTTGGACATCATATGGAAAGAAAGGAAGAGGATGGCTATTCCAGTACAGCACTTTGTATCCCAATACCAGTTGAACACTCTCCTGAAGGGACCCTGGATAAGCCAAGCCTAGCTGGATGTTGCATGCACTCAATGGGTCTGCACATGATGAAACAGCAATCAGACCTCTAGATGTCTGCATGAATGTAGATGGTAGCTCCAGTATGCGTGCAAGCTGTCAGCCTGACAGCTGCTCAAATCCAGAGTTTTGGCTGGCTGGGGAGGAAGAGAAGCTGTAACTTCAGAGAAGTTTCAACTTCAGGATGTTCCAGCAGCATGAGAAAATGCTCCTGGAACAGCACATCCCACACACACACCATGCAGCAGCAGAGCACCTTACCTTGGCACTGGTATCCCTGTTTCCCAAACACACCCCTGTTGAAAACAAAATAGGAACATAATTTAAACATCAGAAAGCCAGTTTTGCAGATCTTTTACAGAGCTAAGTCAAAAGGCAAGAGGATCTCAAAGTATTAGATACCTGGGGCAAAACTTCCCTGCTGGGCAAATAATGGTGCAATTCAGCACAGGATGTGAGAGTGTAACAAAGCACTGCAAGGGCCCAATCATACAGGGCAGACTGTCAACATGCACCTTATTCCCCATATTCCCCCTCAGTCCAGTTTCTGAAATACATCACTTTATTACAACACACACCACACTTATTAGCCTAATGCCAGCAGCCCACACCCTGTTATTATCTCTCCCACTCCCTGCTCTTTTGAGACATTTCTAAGTTTTTCTCCCTGCTCTGCGTACTCTCCCACATGCATCACCCCACACCGCTGATGGCTTTTCTGTTCTCAGGCATTTTCCCCAGTCTTTCAAGCACCTGATTTTTTCCCAGTGTAATCTCAAAGCTCCACTTAAGTTAATACCAGAGGTGTTTCTTCAAATTGCTTGGGTTACTTCCCCCCTCCATAATAACACCTATGCTTACAATTGAGGGGCATTGCCCCATCTCCACACCATTCCAGTTTGCTTTCAACATCTAAGACACACAACACCTCTGGTCTCTCTGCAGTCAGCTCCAGCTTGCAGCACAAATGTACACAGCTAAACCTGACAGCTGAGAAGAATCACATCTGTGGCCCTTAGTAAAGTGCTGGGTGACTGATTCATGATGAAGGGTGGCATGTTGGTCCCCAAAACAGGAAGGGATGGAAGCTCCACACCAACACGTTTGAGCTGTGCTTACCAGATGAACTCCCTGCAGTGTGAGCAGTAGGTTGGCTGCCGCAGGTAGGTGGCCATGAACTTGTGCCCGTTCACCTGGTGCACTCGCCTGCGCATCGCCCGCTGCCGCTTCCGAGTCAGGTTTTTAAATATCCGATCCCTCCGCAGGGTCCCTGGGCAGGAGGCAGGAAAAAAGAAAAAAACAGGCCACAGAACGTCAGCATGCACAGGTATTACTCCTGCTTTTGCTAGTGCAAAATGCTTTCAAAGGCCACAATTATATCCTTGGTTTAGAAGTTGGGAGACCATGGTCTAGAATGAGGATTGTATCTGGGGCAGGCAAAACTACACTCTTCATCTAGAAATAGTTGTCTTTTCCCATCTTCCTCTCACCCCTCTCCTATGTTGAGACGTGTTCCCAACCCATTAAATCACAAGATGTAAACAGACCAGCAGCTCAAGGCTAATAAGTTGTTATAATTGGAACAGTGATTCCTGAAAACATGACTCTGTGCAACCAACTGACCAGTGCCCTGCTTGGTGAGCAGCGTGCGTTCACCTTTGCTGTTCTTAGGCTACATTTTGTTATCACCGTTTGTAGCAGTTCAGTTTCCTATACTGGATAGGTAGGCACAGCCTAATTTTTCAAGGAATGTTAGTTGGTTGCTATGTGCTACTCTCAGTTTTCTTTGAAGTGCTCATTTTCCAATGGGTAAACAATTCTCTAAAGTTCTAGCAAGCAGGGACTCAGGAGCTTTTGACATTCAAATTGGAATTGTCTCAAAATTTAACTTTCTTTTTTTTTTCTCCCACTGAGTTTAGGTCAGCCATATAACAATTTCCTAGCAAAGCTCAATTTACACAAACCAAGTCACTCTTAAAAGGCAGAACTGAGCTCTACAAAGCCATTCTCATGCAGCAGCAGCCATATGACCTGGAAATCACAGCCAGCTGGTCTCTGGTATCTGTGCACAGACCAGGTCAGACATAGCTGAGCTTCCCAGATCAAAGCCTCATCTGGGGCACATTTGCCTCAGAAGAACAAACTGAAATTTGCAGCTTCCAAGTTGGTTGTTTTGTAAAGTAAAGGCCCTTCAACAAGTGCTTTTTGGGGACACGTACTGGAATCTGCTAGAGGTGACTGCACCCCAATGTGCATACCCAAGGGTTTGAGCATAAACTGGAACCAAGACAAATGCCAGCCATTGCCAAGCGCTCAGCACAGATATAATGACACAGGAAGGGACCAGTGGTCTGTAAATCTCCCACCCATCTGATGATCTTGGAGAGAGCAGTAGTACCCAAACACAGCTGTTACCATCCCACTTCATTTACCCACAAAAAGGAGGCAGAGCATTTCCCTGCATTCAACTAACCACTGGGGGAAAACCAAAACAAAACGAATAACAACAACAAAAACACAAAAAAGCCCCAAAACAAACAAACAAACGAAACCCCCCAAGCAACCAAAACCAAAAATGTGAAAAAGCTGTCAAGCTGATCAAGGCTGGAAATGTCAGTCCTACATCACAGGCATATTTCCTGGTTCTCTTTGTAGGAGTGCAGATAAGGGAAGCCATCCTGTCAGTACTAAACCCAGCCACTTCAAAGGGCTGCAAGCCACACAATGTATGCCTCTCAGTACTCTTGCCACACAGGTTTAGAATAAAACCCAGCCATAAAGCTAAAGGGCTTTTTTCTGCTGTGTTCTCCCAACCATTTGTGGATGCACCCCCTCCACAGGCACTAATGGAAACCTTCTACCCAGTGGCACAACTGCAACACAGAGCACAGCTTGTATTTATTTTTAAAATTGAAGGGCATGCTATAAATTAAGATTTTCCCATTAAGACAAAAAAAAGGATGTGGTAGGGCTGGTTCCAGCACTTAACAGAAACCTGCCTTCTTCAGTGCAGAGCTTCAAGCAGCTGGGCAGAGAGACAAGCACAGAAAAGCCTGCCTTTCTAGGGAAGGGCTTAAACACATGCTTCATTCTCACTGAAGTCAACAGGTCTCAGAAGACAACAGGAATTACCAGACTAAATCAGAATATTGGTCCATCTAGTTCAGCATCCTGCTTCTGCCAGTGGGCAATGAAAACACATCAGCAAGACCAAGGAACTCTGCAGCTGGAATATAATTTACCTCTTTCCCACACACGAGATGTCATTTTGATTTGCAGAAGTGAGAGTTGGTGTACAGAGGTTTAATATCACTTCCAAACACTTAATCATCATTGCACAATTTCAACAGCTTTGTTATCCACCATGGGCAAGAACAACTTCAAGAGGTCAACCAGTTCATGCCTCTTTTGCATAAGAAAGATCAAGAGTCATTTGCTTTGCTAAGCCCCAGCTTCTTGCAACTTCAACATGAGGATTAAGAAAAGTAAATAAATAAAATTTAAAGTTCACGGCAGTATCACAGAATTTGCCCACTTTTAGATTCAAGAGAACAACTCCTTGGTTTAGGTTTAAGCATATATTTAAGTGTTTTCTTGGGTCAGGGCCAAACACCTTAATTGGCAAAGCATCCTGTCTTTGGTATTCAGTACATATAGGAGAACTTCCAAGGCATGGAAAGGAAAGAGCAAGAGTTTGTGAGTGGGTGGTGAGCACGTAAGTAAATCACCCAGAAGAGTAATCCAGTTACCAGCTTGCTTCATACCAGCTGCTCCATTAGAACCCCAGCAACTGATGATTAAGTTCATGCACTCACATTTACCAGACTTTAAGGGAAGACATCCCAAATTTAGCTCATGTAGTTTCTGGTTTTGCCTCAGTTCCCCTCAAGGATCAGCACAGGGTAATTGCCTCCCTAGTGCTCCCATATGCAGTGAAAAGCCCACATGTACCCAAGAACAAATCAGCCCTTTGCACCAGGAAGAGGGGATACTTGAAGGTGGCCTGCAAAGCCACTGTATGGGGCACTGCTGTGTCTCCCTTTGATTTGCCTGGCTTCAGAGAGACTGCACTTTTGAAATGCTTCAGGAAGACTAAAGAAAATTACAGGCACTTGCTTTTTCATGGGTAAAATCTCCATGCTGCCTGCGCTGGTGGGTCATAACTATGACTAGGTCTGAGCCTTCTCTTCTGAGCTGTGCTTGGCCTCCGTCTTCTGTTCTTCAGCCACCAACATCTCACACAGCACATCTTAGAGACCCACTTTTCAGTAAAACACATGCTGCAATTTCGTGTTCTTCCCCCCCCCAAAAGCATCATTCATATTTAAAACATTCATCAAATTTCACATTTTCCCATATTACTTGGCTGCATTACCCTGCCATCTTTCTCCAGATGCAGCATATCTTCCAGGTGATCCTCACCCATCCTTGCATTCTCCTCACACTACATTATAACAAATCTAAGCATTACTTTGCAGGAGTCTGACTTAGCAAAGCCTGGATTACTTTTCATATGCAATTAGCTCTTCTGGGCACTGCTCTTCCCATTTCCTGACACTGAGTGAAAAGGAAAGGGAGAGCAAAGCACAACTTCAGACACACCCTAGGCATAGGCAGGGTGTGATCCACCATGTGATCTGGTCAATCTACACATACAAAACCACCTCACAGAATAAATCTCTTTCAGAAGGCTTTGGTGCTCACCCATCCCACACAGCACACTATGAAGCAGACAAGTTCAATCCTCCAACAAGGCACACGTGATTTTGAAATGGCAGAACATATCACTACCAAAACCACCTTCCTCCCAACCTCAAGCCTCTTCAACCACCAAAGATCACAGAATCACATGATGGCAGTTCCTCAGCTCACATCTGCCAAACAGTTCCCAGCACCTCTGAGCGAGAGGTTGCATACAGAAATACAGAGCAGAAGTGTCCTGGTGGACAGTGTCCAACACAGCAGCCCTTGGGTCTCTCAGTGTCAGAGGATGCAAAGCCACCACAGGCATTTTCTTTGCTCATGTTCTGCCTTCTGGCCAGCTTCCTATAGAATATGCATTTTCCTTCTGCATGTGGAGAGCATTTTACAAAACAAAGCAGCTCTAGACTGCTTTAGGAGATCCAGACTTTTAAAAGCCTCTAATCTCTGGTAAAGCAACAACCACCATGAATGGTTCAAATGTCCAAATACTGCTATAAAAACAGGCAAGTAATTACCCAGGGAAGGGAGTTGTCCAAATCTATGGTTAAATTTGGACGTCTGTAACTATGGGGTATTTACTGGGGCTGGCTATGTGCAAAAGTAACTACAAAGTTAAATACTAAAAAGCCCCTTTGCCTTTCCTCCTCTGCACTGATGCCTAACACGTGTTTAAGGCAGTGGAAATTATGCACACGGAGGGAGAGGAGAATAAATAACCCACCAAGTCATCTGAGGACATCTGCCTGCACTAGCCCAATGCTCACTCACTCAGCAACCCTACTACACTGCCCTACCTTCCCCGTGAACTTACCAAATCCTGCCCTTCCCAGACAGAGATCTTCTCCTTCTGCCCCCTGCTCCCTGCCCCCCTTGTTCATTACAGTGGGTAATTTCAATTAAGTCCTACCAGCAGTGGCATAACTACAGCAGTAAGAGAACAGGAAGAGCTGCAGCATAACATGTTGTGTATATAATGGTTTGCCTCAATGTTAAAGCCTGTGAGGTCTCATCTATTGGAAATCAATCTTGCTGTCGTGCTATCAGCCACTGCTGTAACAGCACCACAGCAAAGGTCATTTGGGTATGTCCTGATATGTGACATTTTCTGGTGTTATACTCCTGTACACATCAACAGGATTTTCCTTTGAAAGACAAAGGTAGTCAATGTAAAAAGCCTTAACACAACAACACTAACAGATTAAAACTTAATTAAACCTCTTTTTTTTCTTTTTTTTTTTTTTTTAATTAGTAGCAGTATACACATCCTGTGCCCCCCTGGCACAGAGCTTCAAGATGCTGTTGCACTGAGTGATAGACAAACATGGAGCAGAGACCACCCACTGAACTTATTAGACTGTAAAAAGCAAGATAACAGACTGACAGACACCTCCCTCAACCCCTCTCTCAAACAGCACTGAACATGACTTCAGAACAGAACAAGCATTCATCTAGCCCACACCCTAAAGGTGAGAAGTAGGGATTGGGTATTTTGGGAAAAGAATATGCAAAACTTCTCTCACAGAATGGTTTGAACTGGAAGGGACCTTAAAGATCATCTCATACCAACCCACTGCCATGAGCAAGGACAACTTCTACTAGACCAGGTTGCTCAAGGTCCCAATCCAATCTTGCTTTGAACACTTCCAGGATTGGAGCCTCTGTAACTTCTCTGGGCAACCTGTCCCAGTGCCTCCCCACCCTTATGGTGAAGAATTTCCTCCTAATGTCTAATCTAAATCTGTCTTCTTCCAGTTTGAAACCATTAGCTCTCATCCTGTCACTGCATGCTTTTTTAAAAAGTCTGTCTCCAGTTCTTCTGTAGGCCCCCTTCAAATATTGGAAGGCTGCAATAAGGTCACCCTGGAGCCTTCTCTTCTCCAGGCTGAACAATCCCAATTCTTTCAGCCTTTCCTCAGAGGAGAGGTCTTCCAGCCCTTTGAACATTTTTGTGGCCCTCCCCTGGACCAACTCCAACAGGTCCATGTCTTTCTTGTGCTGAGGACTCCAGAGCGTGGACACTACTTCAGGTGAAGTCTCATCATAGCACAGTAAGCAAATCAAGTAAAAGTGGGGGGGAGGCTGTGCACCCTGGTTTGTGTTAGAACAGAACTAACTCTGTTCAGCAATTTTACTTTCAGCTCAGTGTATAAGCAGCTGCACTTTCCACAGTAAACAACGTGTTTTTGCAGTGCCTCCCTCTAGCAGCAGCAGCACTGGGTGTTTCTAGTTAGTACCAAAGATTGAGTTGCAGAGCAAAGTCACTGCTAAATCCTGTGTACCACACTGGGTGTGCAAAAACTAAAAGGCTGCACCTGCAGTGGGAAGCAGACAGGACAGGTGACCCTAAACTGACAAATGAGGAATTCTGTTCCATAGACATCATACTCAGCATTTTTAAGTATTTTTAATTTTCTTTTCCAAACCATCAGTCTCTCTTCCCTTAGGGAAGGGAGAGACATTAATAGAGGGCATCTGTCACCCATTCAGTGAACAGCCCAGCCCTGACCCTTGACAGAGGAGAATGAATACACACATGCACCCGGTCCAGCCACCAGTATGGAGTGTTCTCTCAATATCAACAGCGAGCTTCCTCACATGTACTGGATATAAACAGAGGCTAAACCACAATGTTTATTTTCTAAGCTGAAAAACATGTATGTTATGACAAAAAAAAACTTTTACAAGGGCTTAGCACCTTTTAATCAGGAGTTTTATCACCATAGTCCCATAGATGGTCAATACCACAGGAAACTTTGCTAATTAAAACATTATAAACACAACACAGCATTGAGAAAGAGGCTGACAGCCTGACTGAAAACAAGGGACAAGGATTTAAAGGCTACAACCCAAAGGGGTATTTCCCTTGCTGACTGTTCTGCTTCTCTAGTATTAGTGTTGCAGAGTGAAAGCCTGTTTTTCTTCGGTTGCCCTCAAAAGTCACCTGGCTACACCAAATAGCCACGTCTGCAGGGATTGTGTTAACTACACAGGGTTTCTCTCCTATAGGGTTCCATATCCAAAGTTTCTGTCCTGCTGCTGCTTTTGCCAGTCCATGCATGAAACCAGATTGGTTCAAATCCCAGGAGAGGCTTACTGCAAAGCAAACATGTGACACATCAAACACAGGCTGGGACTTATGTTTGATCCACTTGCTATTTTCCCCTCTGAAACCTGATAACGTTTTGTATGCAGACCAGAGAGAAAGCCAGCTACTGCTGGCAGCACTAGGCTGTCTTCTAGGGCTTCACAGAAAAAAGATAAATTGCCTTTAACATGGTTAGGATGCTGACCCGTCAATAGTCTGAAAGAATAAGGAATAATTAGGCTCTTAATCCAAAGAAATAAGAGTTTTCCCCACTCATGAGCATGAAACAGCATTATCAGCAGTGTTGAAGGTTTCAACGTGGCAGCAGTGAGGACAGGATCAGTGACGTTCGCACACCAATACCAGTTCACATCATGGTGCCCAGCTACTGCTGCAAAAGCCCATCAATAAGCTTATTTTTAGAAATACACAATGACACCAAAGCTCCAGTGGCACCAGTAGGTGAGACAGCAAAGCTAAGAGGACATCTCCATGTTCCCCAGGCTTAACAGCTACAGCTGTGCTCCATCCATCGCTACTAAACTCACTGTTCACCTTCCCGCTGTGGAACTAGGGTCAAGACTTTTTGCTGGGGTTTAGTTTTCCTCAGTCACAGTCTCTTACACTTGGATGTAACAGCACCAGGCCAGCTCTACAGAGCTGGAGTGACCAGTATGTGGCTGCTGGGAGCCATTCACATGAGCAGGAGAAGGCTGCAAAGCAGTGGGCAGAGCCTAGTGCTGGGGCTGAAGGAGGAGTATCTGCTTTTCAGCTGTTTGCATAAGGCCTGTGAGATACAGACAGAAGCAGAACAGGAAGATAGCAGCTTGAGAAACTCTTAAAACAAGTATTCTGCCACTGCTTTGAATCTAGCAACCAGTTATGAACACTCTGAAAGTGATTTTGCATAGTTTAAGTCATGATTGCCAAAAGGTTTCAGGTGTGCACAAGGCAGCTCAAAAACGTTGTTCTCCGCATGTACTTTTACAAGCTATTTTGGGGGATTTTTTTTTTTTTGAGATTGTTGATGTTAACAGCTATGAAGCAAAGCATTGCAGCACGTTGTGCAAGGCTGAAAAATATGAATGGAAAAGGTTTTCCATTCATTTCTGTAGTGAGTAACACTGGACTGAGCAAATGCGATGCTGAGGATAACAAAAGATTTCAGTGAACACAAGCAATCCCATGCCTAAGAGACCAGGTTCTCCAACAGAGATCACTGCAGGCCAGCCCATTTGTGCTTCCCAGGCCACAGGCAGCAGAAATGCTGTGGACTGCCAAGAAGGATGTGTTTGAAGGCAATGGCCACTTTCCTGCACTCTTCTCTCCCTTCTCTTTACAGGCACACCACCGTGAGAGAAGGAAGGCACAGCCTCATTTTTCATCCTGTGCTAGGTTTTCTGCCAAGAGCAAGAAAGGTTTTTACCTGTGCAGCATTTTATCATTTCATCTCTGAAAGTTTTTGCTTTCATTTGGAGATTGTAACCTCATGATACTTCTGTCTGCGCAAGAGACAATGCAGAGTTGTCTCAGCCTGCACAACGAGGAGATGCCAGGAAAGAAGGATTTTTTTTTTTTTTTTAATTAGAAGAGGGACTTGAGGGAAACAGCAGAAACTCAAGCACTTCACTGAGCCCTTCAGAGGAGCCCCAGATTGGTGCTGTTAACTTGAAGGCCACCTCCTATCTGTCCCATACCCAGCAGGAGACAGATGATGCCCACGCAGTTTGGAAAAAGTAGGATAAATTAGACTGTAGCCAAGGCTCTAGTGGAACATGCTCTTCCAGCAGCAGTAGAGGCCCCAAAAGACAAACCCAGTCCCTTTGCTCCCTCCTCCTGATGGAATCCTTTCCCTGCTTCCATCACAGACCTGTCAGGATGACTCCATCTGCAGCTGTTCCATCACCCACTCATATCACATTGATCTGAGGTAAGAATAGGCAATAACAAAAAAAACCAAACCCAGTGAGAAACAGGCAGCAATAACTGCCTCTCCTCCTCAGCTGCAGGCAGAACAGCAGATCTTCTCACAGTCTCAATTTTGTCATAAGATGCAGACAATCCTCCTTAAAGACGTGCAAATAATACTAGTACCATGTACTACTTACTGCACTGCTCATTAAAGCCTTAACAGACCAATTCTTCTCCCTCTTCCCCTCACCAACTATAATCATTATTATTTCCTTGTGCTTAAGCAAGTGAATTTCCATTGTAAAAACCTCTTGTTAGTCCTTCTCACCTATTAAACACAGGAGAAAAATGTTGAGATGGGATGGAAACCATTTAAATACGTTATTCATTAAAAACAGGAAAATAAAACTAACAAAGCAACTTTGACCTTTTCCATGATTAATTCATGCACCAGAAACCCTCTGCACCCTAGGTTTTAGAAGATACCAAACTACACTGCTACAGAGCAGAAGCAGCACTAACAGTGACAGTGTTGATAACTCAAAGCTACCAGCACTAATGCAAATTCCTTGAGGAAAGCAAGAGTGGCAGGCTGGGCAAACAGCAGGGAGATCCTGAACTCTCCCCTGCCCCTGATGCCTCAGGGCTTGTGTGTGGTAACCCTCAGCAGCTCACATGAGTGTAGGAGGCTCTGTAGCAGGTATCACAACATGCTATCTGATGGCCCAGCCCACACAGGGAAGCATGAGCTCTGAGTTGAACCTATTTTTAACCAGATGCAGTTTAAAGCTATTTTTAAGGAGATGCTTTGGGGACATCCCCCTTTTGGGATATGTGGCCAGCTTCAGAATTAAAATTGGCCATCTCAGTATTAAAACAAGAGTGTCCAACTCTTACACTCGACTAAATCTGCTGAAAATCCACACCTTTATGTTTAGGCAGTGCAGTTTTCCAGAGGCACAGATTTAACATGTCTCAAGAGAAGGAGGACCAGGAAAATATTCTGTATGTAAGATGAGACAAAACACACAAAGAAACCAGGATCAACAGAAAGCCAGTTGAAATGGAATTATCAAGCAGCTTGTGTCCAGAGGGACTTAAAACTTTACACTAATTCCACAAACAGCAACCACAGAATGTTAGAATTGTTTCTATTGGGAAAGACCATTGAGTCCAACCATTATCTGACTCTACCAAGTCTGATGCTAAATCATGTCCCTCAGCACCACAGATATGTGTGCTTTAAACACCTTCAGGGATGGTGATTCAACCACCTCCCAGGGGAGCCTATTTCAGTGTTTCAGTGAAGACATTCCTTCTAATATCCAACCTAAACCTCCCCTGGTGCAACCTGAGGCCATTTCCTCATGTCCTATCACTTGTAGGGAGAACAGACCAACACCCACCTTGCTACAACCTCCTTCCAGGGACTTATAGAGGAGGGGTCTCCCCTCAGCCTTCTCAACATGCCAGCCATCCCTAGGAAAAAAACTCAAGCCTTCAACACCAGGGCACTGCATCTCTCAGTGGGAAATCAAATTGTCATCCAAAGCACAACTGGAATCTAGTCAAGAACAAATCAACTGGGAAAGCTCATTAAGAAAGACAAGTTAAACACTTCCCTTATTCTCCTGCTGGAGCCCCAGCCTGTCCCCAGTCACTGGAGGTACACTGGCCTTGTGCTCACCTGGAAGGATGACCAACACCTGAATCACCACCCTGCATCACCTGGTTTCTCATGGCTGACTGGTCACTCAAGAGTTGCACAGACCCAGCCCAAGTGGTCTGGCTGCATACTCAGCTCTGATTACACAGCTGATCCCCAGTATTCTTGAGATTCCCATGTGGCAGTTTGCTAATAAGTTCTCTAATTGCAACAGCCTTAAAAAGCAGGTTGTTTACCATGTCACTCTCCCACACAGATTCCCACACAGCATGGGATGAGCAAGACACTGCTGCAGCAAAGCATCTGTCAAAAAAATAAATTCAGCCTCTGGTATTCCAAGCTTATTGCTACCATGAAGGTATCTGCCAAAAAGCAGCACCCTCTTTTCATCAAGAGTCCCCATCTTGGTCATGGAAATACTCAAGTCCTCAAGTGCTCAGGCTAGCAATCACACTTGGCTTCACTGCACAGCCCATCCTAGGACACTTTTGCAGATGGCATGGGCCTTTGCTGCTCTGCCACGCACCACAGCCCTCCTCATGCCAGAAGATTATTAGGATTTCCCAAGGGCTACAGGCCAGGAGGAGCAGCATGTTCAGAAAACACAGCAGTCCCCAACAACTTCCCATGCAGACAACACTGCTAGAACTGATCTATCTGCCTTCCCCATCTCCTCCCCAACAGAGCTTTGCCCTCGAGATATGTATTTCTCTGCATTTCTGGGATGTCAACAGCAGATGTCCCAAATCCATACAAATACAGCTTTAAAAACATTGGGTGCCAGGTGGAGAAGGTGTTGCTTGCCTTAGCTCAGGATTTGTTTACATATGGGAGGGAAAGGACTGGTTTCACTTGCTCCAGAAGAGCCACCAGTGCCACCAACAAATGAGTGGTCCTTTCTACCAGGTGTAAGAGCAGTTGTAGTAAGTACCTATTTTGCCTCCCCATGGGCTCTCCCATCTCACTTCTCAATTAATGAACAAGCAGACATCAGTGAGTGGAAAGAATGTCACTTTCTTCAGCAGCCTGTGAGAAACACCTAAAACCTGCATCTCTCTTCATTTTTTCCCCCAGTTTCTTAATGGGGAAGTAACACAGCAGGAGGGAATTTGATAAGGCTCAAATGACAGGAGATGAAGCCAGTCTCTGGTCTGATGCTCACAATAATCCTTGCACAGATTTAAACAGTTCTCCCCCAATATGGCACCCTGCCTTCCTTCCTCCACTCCCTGCCACATTGCCATGTTCCAGCCAGATCAGCTCCCAAATCTGGTTTGCCATGCACTCCACAAACTGCTGCATTGGCACAGTGAGGGGTGTGAAAGCAATCTTGGGGGGGGGGGGAATTTAAAAATCAGCTAGACTTTCTTGTGCCTTCCGCAGGGCCCACATCCCTAGCATTCAGGCTCTGCACCCATCCTTACAGCACAGCCCAAAGCTGTGTGTGCTAGCAAACTCAGCTCTGCGTGCCCACCGCTTGGGACACAAGGTGCCTCTCTAACTAAGGTATGTGACAGCCCTCACAGGTAAGTCATCATCTGCCCTTTTAATGCAACACCAGAGCTTTTCTCTGAAGGACTTGTTTTTCTTGCCTTGCATTTATGAGTGAAATACAGCACCAGACTGAGGCCCCAGACTGCTCACCCACCACTTAAATACTCTGAGCTGGGCAGGCTGGAGAAGAGGTAACTGTCTGCTTCGCTGATCTGCAAGTCAGTATCATGAATATATAGGGAGGACAAATTTTAGACACAAAAATTCAGCAATTCCTAATTTTTTGAAGTTTGATTTTTTACATTAGTGATACCTTTCAAATGAAAAGGTTTCTGTTTCTAAGACAATTACCTAAGTTTTCTAAACAAACAGAACTATTCATTGGGAATAAATTCAACCACTGGCAGTGGAGCAGTCTTCAGTCCTGGTTGACCAGCATGGCTGTGCTCTCAGGCACACAGGTCAGTGAGAGAAGAGGGAACTAAGAGAAGAACACTGCACAGAAAAGGACTCTGCTCTGCTATGCAGATCCAGCACAAGTGACAGACACTTGCTCAGTAAGTCTGACAGCTAGACGGCAGAAAAGAGCTGAGATTCTGGGATTAAAACTTGGTTCCACATAACTGCAAGAAACGGACTGTGTTGGTCACAACTCCCACTGCAGCCTTTCCTCATCCTGTGCAGTTCATCTACCATTCGACAGTGCATATTCTCCCATTCCCACCTTCTTTAACCCTTTGAGCTTCTTAAAGCTTATTCCTTACAGCTTCTGCCCACACTCACCCATCATCACCCTCCAGCCCAATCTATTTGGAGTGACCTTTCCCAGTGTTTCCACTGTTCACTGTCCTTGCCCTGTGTCCTATAAGACAGTGCATGGAGAGCAGGACCTTCTTCTGCCTGCCTTCCTCCTGCCTTTGAGCAGCACCCTGGGCCAGTGGTGAGCTCAACCAGAGAGCAGACCTGGCCCAAAACCAACCCTCCTCCACATTTGCTCAGCTCCCTAATCGAGCCAGCCTGTGCAGAACTGGCCCCACACAAGGTCAGCCCAAGGGAAACCAAAGAGCATCTTTTCAGACAGGCAGATTTACATTCAATTATGAAACCATCTCAGTCCTCTCTCTGCAATAGCCTGCAGTATCAGCATCGCCAGGAGGAACAGTCACTGAGGTGGGAACCTGCTCAGTGCAGGTGGTATCCACAGCCCTCAAAGTCACACTGATCTCATGCAGTTTCTCCCAGAAAATCACTAATGGGCAGATTTCCTCTAAGTCAGCAGAAGGTGACAGAGTTGGCAAAGGCCCTCATCCCTCCCACCCTCTCCTCTGCCAAGCTTGAGGTTGCCCTGGCAAAACAACATTAGGATCTCTTTGCTCAAAGCTGTATTTTGATTCAGTCTCTCATTCTGGAAAATTACTGGATCATTTCCAGAAAAGAAGGGTAAAAAAAAAAAAGAAAAAAAGAAAAGAAAAAAACCCACAGCTTTTTCAGCTGACACTGAAGATTAGAAAACTTAATATTTCATGCTGACACACCCAAAACAGGGGTGTATTAACTGTGAGCATGAGGACTTGACTGCAAAAGCATCACTAGAAGACAAGAGCAGCTTCCTACAGCTTTGTGCCAGCTCATGTAAGGCTGAAGACCCCTTTCTGCTGGCCATCAATAAGATCTTGTCTCACTCCAGTGAGATGCAGGAGTCAACTGCCACAATATCCACAACATGTTACAGACCAAAGCTGCTGGTCCTCCTTGTGCCTTTAGGGCCAGAGGGAACTTTGCTCCTCACAAGCCCTAATGATACATGACTACCTTCCAGGTAAACTGAGTTTATTAAGCACTGTGGCACAACATCATCTTGTTACCTCACACACCCTCTCATGCCCAGCAGACCCACTCATGCACCGAGTCCAGCACTGCCCTGTACAGCAGTCAAGTGACAGGGACTGTTGGACGCCTGACAGACTGGTCTGCCAGACAGCCAGACACAAGGAAAACGCTTGCCTGTGGTTGTACCACCTAAATTAGGAGTCTTCTCTAGCATCCACTGTTGACAGATCTGGATATTAAATGGGACACAGTGTAATTTAGGTGAAAGTGATGCTATTAAAAAAAAAAAAAAAAAAAAAGGAAAAAGGTATGAGGGCTTGGGGGTTTTTTTGTTGTTGTTTGTGGGCTGTTTGGGGTTTTTCCATTATTTGTTTGGGGTTGGTTTGGGTTTCTTTTCTCTCCAATTTCTGCTACAGATTTAGAGAGTGACCCTAAGTAAACTACTGGGGCTTTAGGACAGCCCCAGTACTTACTTTGTAAGTCTAGTAACCTTGCAAATTGTGACTAGAGAAATTATGGTGCAGCCATGAGGTGTACTGATGCACATTTCATCCCAGAGGTGCCCCCTCATCTCAGCCCAGGCCATCATCCACATGCCCTTGATCACAATAGCTGCAAAGGGAGATGGCCAGGAAATGGCATCCCCCAACAAAGGCAGACAGCAGCAAAGGAGAAGGCTGCTGTCCTCATCCCCACCATCAAATTACAACCTCCAATGGCTTCATGCTCTGCTTCTTCCAGCCCTCATTTGCCATCCTGCTTCACAGCAACACAAACATCCAATCCAGCACAGTGCTGTCCTCTAAGGCCAAGAATATAAATTTCATCTCCTCTGAGAACCATCGTCACTTCTTCCAGGAATCACATTAAAGAAAAAAAAAAAAAAAAAATCTCTGTTCCTCATTACAGCCAGGAACACTGAAATCCCAGAGCAGATTGCAAGCTTGCATATTTATATCTAGGTTTCAGAGTCCAGACAAAACACAGCCCACTAAGGAAGTACAGTTAACCCTGATATTGCTGTTTGTTGCATTTTTACAGCCTCTGGATACCTACGCAGTCAGGAGATCTCAGCAAGTTGTGAATTACTGCCAGAACTCTCTCAGCATTACACATGCTGCAATAGCTGTGGATCTCAGATGGATCCTTTTCCAAGAAATAAAGGTGGTCTTGTGAATATGGAGAGAGCTGGGGTGCTGCTCACCCTCTGGCTCTGCATCAGTGCTTCCTTAACATTAGGCAAGCCACTTTATTTCCCAGGGTCTAAGTGTTCCAGCAATCAGGAATAAACAGTTTTGTTTGTTTTCACTTGTTGGAATCCCTTTTTCCTGTGAATATTCAGAATTTGCCCCACATGTCTTTTCTTCACAGCTTTGGTTTTGTGTGCATGTTGTTTGTTTGGATTTTTTGTGGTTTGGTTTTCTTTTGTTTGGTTGGTTTGATGTTTGTTTCATTTTTTTGGTTGTCTTTTAATGGAGGAGAGGCATATGTGACATAGAAGAGTGTCAAGGTGCAAAAAATACTGGGGTTCTCTCTGCAATATCAAATTTACGTATTGCATTTCACAGTTTAAGGCTTCATTTAAAACAAAACCAAGCCAAACAACAAATCAATTGCTCACATCCCACCATAAGTAGTAATGTCTCCTGCTGCTCTTTGCCATCTAAGACTTTGGGCTAGGCATTAAAGATTTCCATGTTATCAGACTGTGAACAAAGAATAGTAACACTAACTTTATCCTATTCTGCACCAATATTGCCTATTTGGATCAGAACGTTCTCTGGACAGCATCTGCTGTATGTCCTAAAAATCTCCTGCTTGGGCTAGGAACCCAAAACAGACAGGAAATGATAACATGCCAGTTTTCATTCCTGACTTCCTAAAAACAGGATGAAAACAGTCATATGGCAGTTTAGAGAAGAATGGTAAATGTTGTTTTCTCCCCTCTAAGAACTTAATAATGTACCTGCAGTTTTGTGGCTCAGGAGCTACATTACAGTGCAGAACAACCTTCTGAGCACAAAGCCTGTATATCATCTGAGACTTTAAGGCTACAGATCTTTACTGGTGCCTGAGGAAATACTACTTTTTAAGATAAAACCCACTTCAGGTTATATTAAAAAAAAAAAAAACTAAGAAAAAAGACAACAAAAGACTAAGCGTCTTCACACATAAGAATAAACCACCCCAAACACACAATGTGACAACAGGCAACACCCACTGCACAAC
This sequence comes from Indicator indicator, assembly GCF_027791375.1. NCBI lineage: Eukaryota > Metazoa > Chordata > Aves > Piciformes > Indicatoridae > Indicator > Indicator indicator. The sequence continues at coordinate 28,948,316 of NC_072013.1, forward strand.
AGAGAAGCATTTCCTGCTCTAGAGGCAGGTTCAGGCTTCCTTGCTGCTGCAAAGCCCACCAACATTAAATATTTAGCAATGGGTACTATATCTGCTCTATCAAGTCACTTGGATTTTCAGTATTCTCATTGTTCTATTTCTCACCCAGAACTCAAATCTGTCTTTGTCTTTCCTAACACTGAAATAAAAGAAACAATTGCTACATACCTCACTATGTATGAAATTAAAACTGTACTTCTAGCCAGAATTATAATTTTGAGTGACAATGTTAAAAAAAAAAAAAGAAAGCCAAATTTTAAAAGTTTGAAGCACTGAAATAGAAGCACTTTTATTTTCTACAGGACTTTCTTCATTCATTAATTCAGCCAAACAATCAGCTTTGCTCACAATTAAAAAGAGCAGATAGCAAGAGAGGTGGCAAACTGAGGGCAGAGCAACACACCTTGCCAGCAAAGCTGTGAGGGGACTCAGTTTGCTCTGGGACTCCAATATTGCAAAAGAGAGAGGTGAAAGCTGTCCTTCAGGCACATACCTGGAGACTCTTGGTGTCCAGTGTGATCTTGCTGCAGCAAAACACCCTGATCTATGCATGATCACCTGCTCTTGAATATCTCTGCTAACTTCTCACAGGAGTCCAGAAGCACCAACAAAAGAAGCAGATCACTCAGACTCATTGCAAGACTTTTGACTTCAAATCAATCACCCCTGCCTGAAAAGAAAGCAATCCATGCCTTGCCCTTTCACAACTGTAACTGGTATCCAGCAGCAAAGAGAGACATGTAGTGGAAAACAGGTCTGAATTCAGGCCACCAACTATGCAACACCTGATGAGGCACCCCAATAGCATCACAGTCACTTGCCATGAGCAACACAAGCTCCAAAGATGGAGTCTCCTCGGAGGCATCAGATTGCCTTCAGTCAGAACCAAGGAGTCACAGATGACACCCTGGGAGAGCACAAGGAAATGATACTCAAGAACACCACACTGGAGAACTGCAACAGCCCGCAGTCAATAGTGTCCTGCCAGGGTGCACCCAGAAGCTTTCCAGAAATGCTGAGGAAGATAACCCTACTTGGAAACTGTCCACCTGGAAATGGTTATGGCCAAGGTTAGGAGCAGAGGAACAGCATTAAGGAACTTCAGCAGCACCACCTGTTTTAAAGATTAGCAAAGCGGAATTTTCTTTTAAAGGAGGCTTAAAATATAGTTGAGATCTTGGATTACTTCAGAGATCCTGCAACACACACAGGTCATCACAGGGAGAAAGGGAAGCAGGACACTAAACCACAGCTCCTGCTGTCCCCAGGGCTGGGCAGAGCTAAGCTGTCTTCCAACAGCTATAGCTTTGCTTGGTCATACACACAGTGCACTGCACATGCTCCTGTTCCCAGCTCCTCAGCTGATAGTGTGCCTCACATCCATGGATGAGGAATGTCCACAGCAAAGGCAGACCTCCCAGAAAAGCCACTTCCGTTATTTTAAAAGACGGAAGGGGCAAGGAGAAAAACAAGACAGAATAAAGACATCATTACTGGGAAAAAAAGAACACAAACCACCAAAACAAAAAATCCACACCCAACAACATTACTATGCAGAGTAAAAAGAATAAGGAAATTTTAAAATAAATCATCACTTTGATGACTTGAAAAAATCCCACTGTGTGGTAAGTTGAATAAAGAAACTCAGGCAAGAAGGGATAGGGGGGAAGGAAGAAAAAGAAAAAGTAATTCCTAAGAAATGCCCTGTGTTTGGCAGGCAGAATTCAGTCCTCACCTTCTCTCTAAAACAGCTTGGAATGAAGCAGGTCTTGGATCAGTGAAGGAGATGGCTGGAGAAGAGGGTGCTTCCCTCCACCCCAGATGGGTGCCAGGGCCATCAGGACCCAGCACTGCCAGCAGAGACAGGGTTGTATGGGTAATCTCCTCCCCAGGTAAGGGGATTTTCATTTTAATTTTGCAGTGGTTGTTTTACACAGGAAATGGCAGCTGAATGAGAGGAGATAATACAATCAGATCTAGCTTAGCACAGCAACAAATAGATCCAGCAGAGAAAACAAAGACAGGCAGGGATAATTTTGCTAGATTTCCCTTGCTTCTTATTGCTCCATCCTTTTCTTGAAAAATTACACACGTTTTTAATACATGAAAGAAGAATATTTTCCTGCCTCAAAATAGCAGGTTAACACCGATGGCCAGAAGAGCCACTTGGAAACCTACAAAGAACTCTCTTTCCAACTATATGTTTCCTATCCTGTCCTCATTTTGGTGGCACACAAATGCTTCTATCAGACACGTCAGACCCTCACAAGAGTGCCACCTATCTCCTCCATCCCTGCCATGGATAAGCAAAGCCACATGAAAGACTTTTGGTCCAAAGGACATTTGATCAAGCAAAAAAACCCAGCCACTCCCAAAACTGAAGAAATTGCAAGCTGCCAACAGCCCTGGGATCCTCTGTTTTGTGTAAGCTTTCTAAGGCAACAAAACAATCCAGGCTCAGGTAGACCATTCCAGTGTTTTGTGGTTGGTTGGGGTTTTTTGGTTTGTTTTTTTTTTTCTTCTTTCTAACCCCCCTCTCTTTAGCCACTTTTTAGGCTTTGACTTCACTGAAATTAAATGAGGTGGCTGAGACCCTGTGAAATCAGCTATTCACATAAAAAGAACAACTAGCTTGGGATAAATCCTCTCTGAGATGAGCAACACTTGGCGGTGTGAGAACCAGCAGCAGGCACTGACCCTCCACCTTTTCCTCAGTGGAGCTGTCAGAAACTTTTCAAAGGAAGATGCCCCCCACTGTTCAGACTGATTCTGTAATGTTACCCTTCTGTCCACATGATCCACTGAAAACAGTGAGGTAAGACCTGCTGGACAAAGCATGGGGGTGTCTTGAGGAGCCTGTCTGCAGACACTGCCACATTGCCCTTTTTACCTGCTGGAGTCTGGCTGTTTTTTTTGTATCACCATGTCATCACTGCTAAATCCTCTTCAGAGCAGGAGACACACTGGAGTTACACACTTAACCATTCATGAATCACAAGAAAATGATCTGACATCCTAAAAAAAAAAAAATCATATTCCTTGAAACCCCACATGGGCCTATGTGCTACCCCCAACAGGGTCTAATGCAAACCCAGCTGTTGTTGGATTCCCTGGCTACCCATAGACACACAGAGGGTCAACTGGACTCTGCCAGGTTAGCCATGACTAGCAGGAAGGATGTGGAAGTGGCTGTCTTCCAGATTAGGACAAACAAGTCGGAAGTCACTTTGTGTGTGTGTGCTTTCAACTTGTGAGTTATTCTCAGACTTGTTTAAAAAATTTTTTTCAAACACAACTCTAAGCCTGCATGTTTTCAGAAAAACAACCAATCAACCCACAATGAAACATAACAATAAAACCAAAATAACACATAAAAGCAGAATAAAAAATGATGTTGTCTGTCAAACAGACCTCCCTGATGGATGCCTCCACTATGAAATGACTGGGATAAGTCAGTATCTGGAATCAGGCTTGCCCTGTCTATTCTTGGAAACTGTAAATGTGACCACATATGGAACTAACCAGTCAAGAAAAACCTTAAGAGATGTCTTTGATCTTCCTATTCAGTAAGTCCACACATCTTCAACAATAACTAAGGAAAGAGCAGCAAAATATTTCAACATTTCCCTCTTTCCTCAGAAAGCAGCAGTGGTACAAATATTTAAGCTCTCCATCTCTCACCTTTGAGACCTTATTAGCAATCTTTTAACAGCTTAGCTACTAGCACAAGTTGGAAGAACCCTCTGGATTTATGTTCAAAGCCCACTGACCCTGATCAGCCTGCTTTAAACAGCCAAGCATGATACATTGAATGTGGGATACAAACAGGTCAGAAGAGTTCTTCCCTCTTCCTTTCATTGGCTCTATCACAGGCAATCAAAGCCATTTTCTAATGTCCTTTTCACTCCTAAGAGCCATGGCCTCTGGACCTGCAAAAAGTGCTCCAGACCTCCCTAGCACACCTTTACACTCTCCCTGTTCTCTGATTACAAACAGAAAGCTTTTCCCAAATTGACTTAAAGTAATCTTCATGTTGCCCTGTGGAAGGTACAGGTGTAGGGAGTGTCTCCCTTGAGTAGAAAATGGTCTGTTAATGTTTTATGTATGGATAAATGTGAGAGCAGTTCCTAGACCCCAAAGCTGACACCTGGGCAGAGAACAACATGCACTCCTACTTGACAAATAAAGAACTGAAAGTTGTAGTGATACTATGGAGCCTGCCCAGCTTTACATGGTAAATGAGCTTCACTGGGAAAATGAACTCTAGTGCTCCCTGCCCTGCTGCAGTGCCAGGATGTGATAATCCTCATCATCTCCATCACTTCAAGACATTTCTTAGGAGTCCAAGTCTCCAAGGTTTTCTGTTCATGACTCCCTCCTAACATACCGTCTGTAAGCGGGGTTACACCATGCCCACAGTCCCCAAGACTAAGAGCAGCCCCAGCTGCATACAGGGAAGGACAACTGCAAACCCTGCCACCATGTCCCTGTCCACAGGGCTTAGGGTGCTGCTGTGGAGGACACTGTCCCCCAGCATACCCTTGCTGGGCCCTCAGGTGTGACTCAGCTGATCACTTCTGTAAAGCTCAAATGCTTTAAAGGCCACAGCCATCCTGAGCAGAGTACTCCTGGGGTGTAAACCAAAAGCTTCATCAGCTCCTCTGATGCAGAAGCTCCCTGTCAAGCTGCTGCCCGGGCTCCAGCACACACCAGGCTACTAGCTCAGCACAAGCAAAGCAGCTCCCCCAAAGGGTCCAAGTAAAGCACAAGCTTGTCTTCCAATCTGAATTTGAAAAACAAAGGCAGGGGCACTGACAGGCCTGGACACAAGGTGTGAGGTAAGGGAACTGCCAGGCTTCCTCAGAAGCCTTGAATCAAGCACCCCTCCAGCCCATGTCCCAGTCACATCCAAGATCAGCCACAGCAGGGAGGGCTGCCCATGCTGCTGCCCCCAGCACAGCCTTCATGCTGAGCAATCAGTTCCTGGGGCAGAGAAAGAAAAAGCATTAAAAGTTCAGGTCCCCCATGCTGCAGGTAAGAGATAGTAGAGCAGATCCTGCCTCAATTCTTGGCTTCTGTACAGAAAACACTCCCCAACAAATGCAGCTAAAACAAGTAAGAGCTATGACAAAGAAAATAAGCTTTTCTTGAGCCCCATCCCAAATTTTCTGGGTTCCTTCAGGACAACTCATATCTATGCTCATAGATGGTATCCCAATAAGCAACACAAATTAAAAACATCACACTATAAAAGATAGTTACAAAACAACAAAAATTACATCTGCCTGGATAGTCTTTTTTCAGGGCATCTGTCACACGAAAAACTTCTAAGTTTCCTGTGCAAAGTGAACTTGGGAAACTGAAAAGCACATGAAGTCGATGGGAATCATTATGGAACTGAAATCATCCAGATGTTTTAAACATATTCTGGTTTAGACATGCTCTACACACTCCATAGTTTGCCCTTCAAGAGGCACCCAGGTGAAAAGTACAAGTGACAAAAACAATTCGTTTGAAAGACAACTTCAGATAAATAAACCAGAGCAAGCACAAATCTGCTTTCTGGATCCAAGATCAGAGCAGCAGCAAGCATACACAGCATGAGCTGATACAAACAGCCCTTTCCAGGTTTCTCGTCACTCGAGAAATCTCTGGCGTGCAAGAGCACATGGCCTGGGTGAGGAATGTCATTCACTTATACACCACTTGGAAACTGATGGTAGGAATATACACCAGAGTCCAGCTCCTAATGGAAACAAGCCAAAATAACTCCCTTACCTTCTGTGAAGCTGCCTGTAAGAGTTATGACAACAAACACTTTGCCTTCTGGCTCCAAATCCACCTGAAAAAGTAAAGGAAACATTAGAAGACTCTCTTCCAAGGCAGGATTTTGCAAGATAAATGCTACCAACATTTGACAATATATGAAGGTCTATATATATTACCCATGCATACCCTTATTTCTACACAAAGCCATCAAGCATTCATGGCTCAAATTGTTCAGTACTTCTAGGAAAAAGAAGGAATCATTTTTTCATGGAGCCCTGAATGTAGAACAATCACCATCCTGCTAGAGGAAATAAAGATTCAAGGAAAAAAAGAAAGGAGTAACATAAAACATACAATTCTCTGAAGATCCATGGGCATCTGTTTGGTGAATTATATGCACATTCTCTCCCTATTATTTCTTAGCTGATTGAAATTAAGTCTCTCAAAATATAATCAGTGCTGGGATAAAGTTCAATTTCTTACATAAATCACCTTTTGGCTTTAGCCATAGGAAATAAAGAACTGCTAGTGTTGTTACCTAAGGATCAATTCTCATTTAATCTACATTAGATAGAGATATAAAACTCAATTTTAGGGATCAGAGATTCATTCCAGTGCTGGTCAGTCTGTCCTTGAAAGAAGGTATTTATATTTTGATAAGTGGATTTTTCAATTTTTGTTATGCTTTGGGGTTTTTGTTCACCTGATTTTAGCAAAAACCACAGCTAAGGATCCCTGAAGTTTGAGTCAGGCTGTGGCATAAATTTCACTTTAAAAACCAAAACAACAAACAAACAAGGCACCCCCACCCCACAAACTGCAAGGTTAAAATCAGTGAAGAAGAACTTCACACCTCATGGGTATCAGTAATTTGTGCTGAACAGAAATTCTGAAGAGAGAGCATTCTGGAGGAATGACTCAACACGACTGTTCAAGCCCTCTCTATTCCCGTACAGCCACCTTTGCTTGCTCTGGCAGAAATAGAAGCACATCCTTTACGTCAGAACACTGAGTTTCATCACTGAGGTGCCTGGAATTTAATACACCTTGGTATGCACAGGCTGCAAAGTACAAAACTATTTCCCAGTCCTGAAAGAAAGGACAATGAGCCCAGGTTCCATTTGTTTTCTCGGGCAACACAACATACACTGACAACACTTTGATTCCTCCCCAGTGTTAACAAGTATCACATCACTCAGGTCTCTAATCCTAAGCCTAAACTCCCAGAGCAACAGTGCAGGGACCATCACTAACCAAGCCAACATTTGCCTGTGGTTTTCAAAACCCAGCCACACACCAACTGTTCCTTTTAAGAGGGTAGCATTATGCTAAAAAGAAAGCTGAACTCTATCTAAGGAAGAAGCCAAATAGGACAGAAAGTATCTGCATAGCTGAAAACAAGGGAAGAAACTGTCTAAGGTGGGCTTACTCTGCACTGTTAAGGTAGAGCAGAGATCACTGCTGGCACCTCTGCTCCTAGGGATGCTAAATGCAGCTTCACTAACAGGAGCCAACAGAAAGCATCATTTAGGGTAAGTGAGGAGGAAGCAGAGACAGCACACACCACCACCATACATTTCCACAGCCTGTGATTTGTTCCAGAAGTAAAAAAATTGGGGGGTTTAATTCTTGGGAATTTGCTAGCATGAGCAGACCAATTAATTTTCAGAGAACGGCTGAGATAACATCCTAGTCCCACAACTCCAGCTACTGTCCAAAAGTGACACAGCTCTATTGACAGGATACCAAACTGGGAATGTAGAACTACTTAGGAAAATACTATCAAAATGTTGATATTTTGGGTACTGTATTTTCCACTAAAAACAAAAACCCACAAACAAATCCATCTAATGGAAAATTTAAACTAAATATTTAGATTTGAGTCAATACCAACTTTCATATCTCCTTGGGCTGCTTTCTACACTGGCTTTAAGAGGCTGTGCTTCAATAGCCCTCTCTCTCCATTTAATATGGAAGAGAGTCCCCCAAAAAAACACTTAAACTCCAGTGATATCATGCATCATTTTTGCCTAAATTTCAGTTCACTGGAGAGATACACAGCTTGGTAAAGACATAGTCTTCAACAACAAAAACCACATATAATATTTTATATATATAGAGAGAGAGTCACTCAAATTGATTAATGGGATATCAATAGTTCTGATTTCATGGTAAAATCCTTACTTAAGTTTTCCAAATCACTCTACAGTCCTAACCATTTCTCTATCAATCTCCATACATAGCCATATGTTAGATTCCTGCCTTAACTTCCACAAAGAGGATCCTTCTTCCCTTCTTCTGACAGTCTCCAGTGGGATAGAGTATATCCTGCACTAGTTTTAATAGCAAAGGCTTCTCAAGACAAAAGCACTTTGACCGAGGAGATGCAACAAAAACTTCATCCACTTTCAACACAGCACAAACAAAAATTGGTCCAGACTCTGTGGCACACCTTGCTCTCCATCTCTGCAAATGGGATTCCTCTGCTCAGGAGAGCAAAGTCTCACAAAACAAACACAAAATAAACCTGAAAATAACATCAGGAGATTTATGAGAGTTATAAAACAGTCTCTCACCCCTCCAGGCTCCAAAATTAAAAACCAGTCAAATCCCCTACACCAACTAAGCAGCTGTGATCACATCATACCATAGTTCAAGGGTACCCCAATAATGAGAATCTAGCTACACTCAAAATCTTCTCATGGCACATGTATGCAACACATAATGAAAAATTACAGCTGAAAGGCTCCAAAACCAGAATTGAAGCCCCAGCATGGCAGGAGCTGCTGAAATTTTGGCACACCACTGGATGCAAACCGATAGTGAAATCATGTCCTATACAGGGTTAAATCAGACAGTGTTTCTCTGATAATTTTAATTCCATTGTATCTTAACAGACCACTGATAAAAGTCTAGTTTTTGGACCTGCTGTGACCTCCTTTAAAGGTGAGATTTGACCAGCTAAGCATCAGCCAATGCAATATTTGAGATCAAATCCCAGATATGTAGAACACACCTGAGACAGAAAATAATCTCTGACCTAGAAAGCTAAAGGGAAAACGTTTGACCATAGACCTGCCCTCTCATGAATTTGCCCTCAAATGACTGAGCAGCTCCCAGACAGCAACACTCACCTGACTGGATGTACTTCCTCTCATCATTGCACATATCACCATCCCCCAGCCACACAACATGGAGGGGCCTCGTGCTGGTAGCTGTTAACTGCTGTGAGCTGCTCACACTTGCTGGACAACAACCCATGAGGCAGCAGATAGATGCTCACAGGCTGAGCTGGCATGCACACCAAGCAGCTTGCTAAGCACAGTCCCCAGGGATAACCTCAGCCGTCCTTGCAGCTTAGCTCCCCACATTCCTGCCCCAGCTTTACACCTTCATAAGAGTCTTCAGGCTTTGCAATACAGCTATGGCACATGATTTGGGATAGCTTTACCCACCCAGCAAACAACTGCAGCTACATTTCAGCATGTAGAAATACACCCTCAACCATCTGAAAACAGATGTCCGCAAATGAGAAGTGGGGCACCCTACTTCTCCCTCAAAAGAAGGAACTCCTAACATAAGCCCTTCTTCAATCTCTTCAGCCACTAAAGAACTTTTGTCACTATCACCTACTTTCACAGACCGAGAGGACTTACCACTATGCTGTGTTATTTAAGAAAATTTGAACACTTCAAAAGGAAGCAGCAGCCAAAAGACTGGTCTTCCATCCATGAAAGGGATAACCTTATCTAGCAACAGCTGGCTGGTGGCCCAGGCCTTGACTGCTCCTCAGCAAGGCTACAGTGATGTTGGTACCTCCCAGCATCAGTGAACACCCTCAGGATCCAGCCTCAGAACACTGCGGGTGTAACACAGGCACCATGCATACGCCAAGTTTCTTTCTCACTTTCTTTCCCAGCATTGACTGCGGCTGCTTAAAGGCAAACCCTGATGTTTTCACAGAGAAGCAGGGCCCACAGTCTTCTTGACAGAATTATTACAGTCCAACTGCAATCAGTTTGGCCAGCAATGCAACTGATATTGATCTTCTTTCTCTGAGAAAGCAGGAGAGGCTCAGAAACTCCATAGCCTGAAGGCAGCACAGATGATATTAAGGGGGAGCTCCTACATAGTAATGCAGGAGATAAGCAATACAGGAATGTAAACATCTGTATGTATTAATATTCAAAGAGTAGTAAGTACAGAGAAAAGCTTCCAAATGCCAAGATGTATTTGACATGGGGTAACATCTTGTAGGCAATTGCAGAATTCTCCCTGGAAGGTTTTGTATCAGAGCAAGAGATGTGACACAGTGGAAAAAGTGCTGCTGTAGTGGGAGAAGCAAAGAAGTAGTCTGAATTTATACACATACATGATATTGCAAATTCCATGAGGTACACTGACCCCTGAATAAATCAACTAAACTAGGGGTGTGCAGCACCATACCACTGGTGCACATAGCTGTAAACAGCAATCACCCTTCCCTTTCTCCAGTGCTTTCATCCTCAGCCTGGTTCCCCAGAGAACAACTGGGAGAAAAAACATCGACTTTCTGGCTGTTTTAGAGGTAACTTGGCCAAGTTTTAGCTAACTGGGAGAGGGAAGTGTGCTTATCAGTGAAATAAAGCTTTTAATCACTGCCCTCCTCTAGGTCAAGGAAGAGGAAGACAGCACGTGCCTCCACAGCACAAAGGGTGGGCAATATTAACAGTTGGAGCTCAGGAACCTCCTTTGTATCTGTAAGAGCAACACAGGATTTTGGCCCTGAGCTAAGCAAACACTCCTGTTGAACTTCGCAGCCATACCTAAGAGAAAACAAACACTGGAGGATTTTGGCAAGCAAGCGGGGAACGAGCAGGTAAGGACTGATGAGTTCAGCCACAGTTACACTTCTACTGTGAGATGCACCACTCGGACAGCAAGGCTGCACACGGGACTGAGGAGGACTTCACTCAATTCAAATCACTCACATGGTGCCCCATGCCTGAACTTGCTGAGATGGAGCAGCTCTGGCTGACTTCAAAGGCGGCTGCGAGAGATCCGTTTCCCACAAGGAGGGGCCCCAGCCAACCATCTCACACACCTTCTCCAGAAAAGGACTGTACTAACGTCACTCCTGACAACTAGGTGGGTGTTATCTACTCACCTTCTCTGCACTACAAAAAAAAAAAAAAAAAGACAAAAACAAAAAAAAAATTAGTTTGGGAGAGCCCAAGGGAACAGATGCAGGGAGAACAATACAGGGCTCCTAAATCATATGCATTCACACTATAATAAGAACTGGTTGCATGTGATTCATCAATGGAAGAGGGTTGGAAAACAAATTCAGAAGGAGGGTAATCTCTCAGGCAACATATCAACACCCAGCTGAAGCATACGCTGAACTTGAAGAGCAGGTATAGTCAGTCAGCTTCTAAGAGAGCCTGGCATGCCTCTGAACAACTCACTGTGGATGAGAAGAGGCAGATCCATAGGGTGGTTGCCTGACCATGAGTCGCCTACTCTCCAATACAGAGACACGGTGAACAAGGCTGACCTCCAGAATGAAGAAGCCTCTTCAATACTGCATTGGGCATGAACATTAATGTTCACAAACACAAGCTCACAAGATTTCTTCCTCCCTTCCCCACAACAGATAAATCCAGTCTGGCAAGCCTGATCTGAAGTACACTGAAATCAGTGGGAATCTTTTTATTGTCTTTGGATCAGACACAAAAGACGACTGCACTTACCCTGGAGCCCAGAAGATCCTTTCTCCTATTGCTGCTCTGTCCTTTTCTTCCCTGCAGGCACAATTAATAAGTATCCTAGAAGTACAACCTTTTTCAATGCTGACATGGCTTCAAAAACAGAACAAGCCAGACACTTGCAGTGAATGAAGCAAATATAAAAGCTACCTGGGGAGTTAATTAGCTTAAACAAGTAGCTATATCTTTTGACTTCCTACACAATTTTTAAATTTAATTAAGAAAACTGCATATGTAATCAGTCACTTGCAGAGGCAATTCCCAAGGCCTTGTTCAGTAGAAAGTCTGGATCAGGGTAAAGCTGTTTTTTCACATGCCTCTAGTTATTTAGTTTTTTCTTGTTTAAGCTCCTAACAGATCATACAATAGTGACTTATTTACAGTCTTTCGCTTTCTCTGCTTGAACTTTGCAAGCAAAAATTAAAAAGACAGTTTCAAACCATCACATTATGGAAGGTCAGATCTTCCTGTATTTTAATAAGTAGCACCTCCACCCGAGCATGCTTTGCTGGACAGGTCAAGCAACAACTTTCTCAACTAAATACATGGTGTCTGGATTAATCAGACCATCTTGTACATTTTGAGGCTGACAATCACCTGCCTATCAGGTCAAGCACCTTTGAAAAATCCTTAGGGTTCTTTAGTACAAAGGGGATTTTGCATTTCCAGACTAACAGATTAATTTTTCCTACAAATGCACAGCATTCAGTTTTTAAGATTCAAATCAGTGTGGCCTTAAAAATGAAAATAAAAAAACTGAGTGACATCTTCTCCTTCCTGAAAAGTAATCTGTACCTCAGCTGCCAAGACCAGATGAGGGCAGTTTCTCAATGGCCCATGGCAAGGTCCATGCATGGAACACCCTAGGAAATGCTATTTGGTGAATGGCAGCGACCCCATCCCTTGTCCCATCTGAGCTTTGAATCTGGGGTGCTGCCAAACAGAAGCAATTCCATCCTCACGCCAAGCTTTAGTTTGGATGCCAGGTCTCAAACACAGAGTAAGCACAGGGTGGCACAATACTGTGGAAGGGCTGCCAATCCAACCTCCACATCCATGCACAGAGAGAAATTCACAGAACAAAGCCCTTGCAGCACACTGACTCCAGCTGCAGATGCATAGTTAGATCAAGAGAGAATGCCTGCTTCCCGGGAGGTCAGCCTGGCCATCTCCTGTTAGGGAACAAAGGCTCAAAACTTCTCCCTCCTGCTAGTGATGGTAACTGTCAAAGTTTCAGGGGGAAAAAGAAACCTTCCCAACAACAATTACTGCTGTGAGTTTAACACTCTGGAGGTAAATGCACAAATGGGCGGAAAGTAAGTCTCTCCTGTAATTCCTACAACCAGTTATTCCAGCTATTACTGCAATATTGTCATTCTAATTTTTTGTTCCAAGACAGCTGTTTAAAATATTACTTTTGTTTTCAGTCAAGCCCCATAATTATAAGCTGTGCACCAGCCATGAACAATCATGCGTAACTAATGACTCTTGGCCAATCCTGCACTCTTTAATCAATTTTAGTCTGGTTTCAACCAAGAGATTACCCACCTCAACAAGAGATTTGCTCAGATAGAAAGATCAAGGGCTGCAACAAGATTTATCTATCCTGTGAAAATACCTGCCACAAAAACCTACTTGAAGTGCTACAAATAAAATATAGACAAAAAAGAAAGTTTCAAATCTTCAAACTCGTGAAATTTTCAAAAGCATGAGCCAAAGCGTGCTCCTATTGAGTTACACCAACTTATATTGCTTTTGAGAAATTCCACCTCTAAAACAGTGAATGATTTATGAGTAATAGTTGCAGGTGGCTGCTCTATAGCATATTTTTAAAAGGTAGGGTTATAAAATTAAAAGTTTTAAAAAAAAAAAAAGGAAAAAAAGAGGGACACAATTGGTTCAGGGTCTATTATATTTTTGTTTTCCTTATACATTTTAAAGAAAAACAGCTACTCTCTGGAGAGATTTCTGAACTCTTTTTTCCTAAGTTACATGGCAGGGGGAGGGAATCCAACTGCCCATTTATCAGCCTGTCCATACCAAAGTTTCTCAAAGACAAGGCATTGACTCCAAAAGTACAAGTGCTGACCAAGAACCTGTTCCTTCAGAAATTTAAATGAAATTCGAATGAAACAGGGCATAAGAGAGAGTCCAAGAATCTCAAGCACACAGTGGAGTACGAAACAGAAGAGGGTTTCTATCCACAACTCCAAAACAAGCATGAGGCTAGAAATAACTAGGGTGGTAACCCTGAAAGATGACCAGACCTGAGCAGCAAGAGCGTCATTTCTGAGGGCAGAGAACATGCCACGCATGGGACAATTCTGCAAACTAGCCACAAACAGCAAAGCCAGTGCTGAAACTCCCACCTCACAGCCTTCCCCTCTCAATTCAATGTGGCAGTTTTTTGTCAACCCTCCCCAGCCAGGCCCTTGGGTCAGGGAGGAAGGTGACCTCACTGTCAGCAGCTCTTGAACCAGTGCACACAGCTTGAGCTCACCACAGGCGTCTCTGCAATTGCCGGGGTACAGCCATGTTGCAGTGTGTGGCTTCCTGTCCCACACAGCTCCTGCAGCAATCTGCTGTGGCCAGAAAGCTCCTGTGCAGTGAGGCGATGTATGCTGGTGGAGCAGCCTTACCATGATAGAGACCCCTGGAAGACCAAGGTTTTCCCTTTTGGGCAAAGCCTTGGGGAACAGATAGGAGAAAGGCAGCAAAAAACCTTCTCTGAACCAACCTCACACCCAGGAGACATCTAATCACAGGCATCTCTGCTTTGTTTTCCCACCTGGTTGACAAATGGGATCTCATTTGCTCTAGTTACTGTGCATGGTGACCGGGGGAGATGACAGGCAGCGAGCAAAAGCTGCTCTGACTGCAGAGAGCAGGGGCAGGACACCACATCCTGGAGGGCCTCTCAACACCTCCATGCCACCTCCCGCCACCACCTTCCCACAGCCTGTACATAGATCGTGTGAAACCACAATTGCATGGGCAGAACACATTCTGCTTTTCCCGACAACACACACATAAAAGCAGAGATAAGCTGTGCTGCACACAAATTATTAAACATATAAGATCACAGGATCAGTCAGGGTTGGAAGGGACCACAAGGATCATCTAGTTCCAACCCCCTTGCCATGGGCAGGGATGCCTCATCATCTCTTGCTTTATAACACTGTGCCAAATATCACCATGTCCAGCTCATCACTGGATTTTCCTCCCAACTCCTCTTGCCTTCATCATACAGCTTTTTTTTTTTTCTCCACAGACTACTTTAATTTCCTACCAGGCAGATAGTGACATCAGTGCAGGACCACTAAATTAAACCATGAGAAATGCAAGTATTAATTTTCTGCTGTTTGACTACTTGATTAGAGCAAATACGCCCATCCACCCATTCAGTAGTTGGTATCAGGCTATTGGCTTTGCATATGCAAGGTATGGAAATCTGCCTGCAAAACACCTATATATTTGGTGCAGGTAAGAGCGGTTCAGAGTGGGACAGAGTCTCTGCTTTTGAGAGGACTTACGAGCCTTCACAAACACAAGAATCTTCTAGTTCCATTCAATGAACAATAACAAAAGGTCAATAAACCTCAACAACCAGTTGTTACCAAAAAACCAAAAATATTTCAACAGTTATAGAGCCTGTTGCTCATTGCACTCTGGACGATGCTGACAGCTCACGTTTTGGGTCTCTCACCAAGTACATGATGTGCGGTAAATGCTGCTTTCTAAGATCTTTTGAGTTCTGATGATGATCAACAAAGGTATTTTTCATCACACATTAACTCAATATAACTTGGCAGAAAAACCAGGAAATTGTGCCAGTTTTGCTGTTTACAGCAGTAAAGAAATAAATCACTGAGGGATGCAAAGCAGGCAAGTTGGTAGCACTTCCTGTTTGGAAGCTTTCCAAGAGCCACGGCAATGAGTAAAGCACTAACTAGCTGAGTAAAACAGTAGCTCAGCTTCACGTTGATGCAATGCTCCTCAACAAGGAAAGAGCAGGGGAACGCTAGCAAGTGCTAGCAAGGGAGCTGATGTACCAGCCAGTGCATACCAGAGACCTAGGTTTTACCCAGAGAGAAACAGAACACACACCAAGTGAAATACAGAACAAGAAACAAAAAGATTGGGCAGAGAAGTAATAACAATGCTCTCAGTGTTAAGAAGTCTTCCAAGGCACAGCACTCACCTGCAATTTTAATTAAGCTTATTAACAAATTAAGCAGGCTTATGAATCATTCACAACTTTACATTAAGCAGCAAAGTCTGCATCATGGTTTGAGGTTCTCTGTTGGGAGAACACAGAATCAGTGGTAGCCCATCATCACTGCACAGCTACAGCAGGAGAACATTGGATGACTTCAGGGGAAATCACTGGGTTGTACAACATAAGACAGGGCCCTCAATATCCTGTTCATGGATCCAAAGCAAGGAACTGTGGACCCCTATACCAGATGCAACAGTCTGCAGGGGAGACCCTCTGCAGCTGCCTCCCCAGCACTTTGCTCACTTACTTGCATCGTTCTCCAGCATTCAGTGATGGAAAATATTTTCCTGCTATTCATAGGTTTTATTGCATAATCTTGAAGTTCTGTGAAATTCTTCTTATTCGAGTCTCTATTAGGTGTGTCACTATTTCTAAAATATCTTCCTACTGCATATAATTAATTTGGTGTACTGATGCTTTTCCATTTTTGTCTGATAGCGTGCTCTTTCTTTCTAAAACTGGGCCACAGCTGATGAGTCCATGAACTATTAAAACCCATTTGTTCTCCAGATAGAATGCATCAAATTTCTCTACAATCCAGGCAAAAAGGAGAAAGGTCATCACTTTCTGCTACCTCAACCATTTCAGATACTCACTTTTGAAGAACCAAATCTCATCTTTTTAATACCAGTTAAAAAGTTAAGTCCCAGAGGTATAGCAAAAGGCAAGCTGCTGGAAAAGTCCATCTACTGATGTGCTTGATCACTACTAATGGGTGCTGTAAAGTAAACAAGGATACCAGAGTGAGATGTGATAAACATCTTGATGCCTGCAGCTCAACAGTAAGAAGCTGGGGTTCTGCAATATAAAGATTTACATGCAAACCAAACACCACACAGAGAGCTTGATTTTCAGGCATTTACAGTGTTCTTCCCTTTGACACTCAGTGTTGAAAAGGTCTGTACTTAGCAGAGGGCCTTGCAATATCCAACACTATACTACTTGTTTGGCAAATGTGTGTGCTGCATGAGGTGCCAACAGCTATCTGTCCTATCATCACTCACCTATCTCAGCTTGACTTCCAGAGCTGCTGCAGCACTACACTAGAGATAGTTGGAACCCTGAGACATGGATTGTAGGGCTAAGGGAACTTTCATGCTGGCTGCCATCTCCTTGTTGCAACCTGGTATCACATTCACACAGCTGTGTTGCTCTATCTGTCCTAAAAGCAACATAATGCATAAAGAACTGCATAGACATCTCCTTTCCAACCAAAGACTGTAAAGCCCCCTGACTTTATAGACAAAGAAAGCAATGTGTGGGGAAGGCAGGAGCAGAGCTAGAAACAGTGCTTGTGATCTCCAAAAGCCTGACTTAGTACACTGCACATCAGGGACATCACCTTGAAAAGGCACAAGGAACACCCTGCAGTACCCATGAAAGAAAGGTGTGCCAGTACTGCACAGCAGTCCGGAGATCAAGATGAGTCAATAGCTCTACAGCTCCAAAACCCAGCATTCTTTTCAGTGACTAAAAAGCCTTGCATTAAGTGCATTGAGGCGAGGGGGGGAGGCCACACAAGTTATCAGCAGTATTTCTGGCGAAACATAAGTCTTCATACAACACATTTCACTGGCATGCCAGTCTGTAGAACTACATCTCCCACTGTGGATATCTCCATTTAAAGCCTTAACTGCATTACTCATACTTAGCGAGGATACAAAAAGAAGGGATTAATCCCAGCAACTTTCAAAAATCCAAATCATGGCATGGACTGTACCACTATGGAGAAGTCTAAGCACTATGCTCTGACCATTTTTTCCAGATCTTGAATTAATCACAGTGACTTCTTTCTTCCTCCTCTCAGTTCCTCGCTTGGCAGTTTCTTAACACCGAAACTATTAAGGACTAACATTTCCAGCCAGCTAGTATCAATCCACCGGATCTGCTCTCACACTCCATGCTGCAAGATGAGCTGTCGAATGATTTGAGATGGAAGGATGAAAAGCAAACTCTCAAATATGGGTGGTGTCTCACAGGAGATAATCTGCTGGGACACAGGGAAAGATGACAAGGAAGGTTAAAAGTACTTCAGCTCTCACACTAACCTCTCTCCCATTCCCTACCAACAGCCTATGGGATTGTTTAACGCCCCTGGTACACACATACCAGAGCATCGTGTAAAAGCAGTAGCAGTTTCTGGCCGCATTGCCAATTAGATGTTTCTAAAGGTACAAAATAAGGAGTGCCAAGGCATGCACTCCTCCAGCATTCCTGAAGGTATGATGCTTGCTCCTGGTGTCCAGATGTTACGGCTCATGTCTCCACTGTAATCCCATGAGGTCCAGCATTGGGAGTCACAGTCAACTCTTCATGAAGCAAAAAGAATGTAGGTTGGGATCCAGTATGCAGCTGACAACACCCAGAAACAACACACCACTGCCAACATTAGCTCTGCAAGTTAGATCATAACCTAGTTGTACAGTGGGTTTTGTTTGTGGGTTTGGTTTTCTGGGGTTTTTTTGTTTGGTTGCGGGGAGGGGGGGGTTGTTTGTTGGTTTAGGGGTTTTAGGGTTTTTTTTTTGGTGGTGGTGTCTTGTTTTTTTAGTAGGGGAGAGAGGTTCTTCATTGACATGGGTTATGTATTTGCACAGAAAGGATTAGGAAAAACAAAATCTCCAGATGCTGAAGCCACTCACTGCAATAAGAGACAGGCTGTCCAAGTCCAAGCAATTTTTAGTCCCATCAAGTCTGTGATTACAGTTTTCCTCATCTACCTCATGAGGGAGATGATCTCATGACCCACTTGTGACCATAAAGTCATAGCTGTGACTCTAGCAACTGAGCTGAGACAGGAAGGGGATGAAAAGGATCAGCACCTCCAGCCTTCTCCAGGCCACCGGATGAGTGACAAGGTGCCATGTCACCAAGATATGCTGTTCATCTAACCCAGCTATCTGCCTCACTCTGAAGGAGAGGGCTCTTCTGAGGTTTGTGTACAACTGCAAGCTAACAGGCAGCTTGCTGGCATCTAACAACAGCATGTTATCACACATTTCCCCTTTTTAATATTTCTTTTTCCCTTTCCAAAGAGTGGTTTCAAGATGAGGATGTGCTTCTCAATCAATGTGACCAACATATACCTTGGATTTAAGAAAGGATGTGGGGGGAAGCCAGAAAGGGTTTGTAGAGGAAAAAGCCAGAACAGGGTTAGAGTGGTTTTGCTCACGTCAGTCAAGAGCATAACCTGATACTGACCACATTTCCCATCCGAAGCTCAGCATCACCTGCAAAGCTGCAGGTTAATGTTCTGTTCTTCAGACTGGGCTTTTGCTAAGGGTCATTACAAGTCCAAGCACACAGCAATGCTTGGCAAGCCAAGAGCAAGACAGGCTCGATTACAAGGCCATCATATTTAGAACAACTACTGTCATGTCCCCTTCTTGATAAATATGTAATTTCTTTGCGAATGGAAAGCCTGACATTATTGCAAACATACAAGTTTTTACCTCAGCTTACTAGGTAATATACTTAAGAGCATAAATTCCCTTCTGGAGACAAGTACTTCCCTGCCTGGGTGGCACTGGTAATGTGTATTTTATGGTCCCCTTCCCATTGACAGACAGCCCTTGCTGAGAGGTAGCACACTACCTTAATTCCCAAAGTAAAATTTTGTTCACCTCATAAAGAGTCACATCCATTTTAGTCTTATAATTTTAACCACAGACCTTTCACCAGCTGAGGACAGAAATCCCTTGGACAGCATTTATCTTCTTTGAGAATAAAAATCAAATAACTTCTCTTTAAGGTTAACCAAACCCTGTAATATGAATCCAAGAAGCCAGTCAAACAGCTTCTTTCTATACTAGCAGGATGCTCAGTAACCACCATGGGGGGAAGAAAATGAGAGAGTCCCACTAATGGCTTCCATACATCCAATGAAGGGAACCATTACAAATGCATTCCCCTAAGAAAGTAAAACACCTAAAACTCCTAATGCTGTTCAACTCTTAATATGCATGAAACTTAAAAAAAAAAAAATCCCAGATAAGTTGACAGAATTAAAGAGCTAGATTCTAAACTAGCTGGCACTAGAGCTGCTGGCTAGATCCTTACCAGCACTGCACCACAAGTTTCAGCTTCTTAT
The DNA here is from genome assembly GCF_027791375.1 of Indicator indicator. Classification (NCBI taxonomy): domain Eukaryota; kingdom Metazoa; phylum Chordata; class Aves; order Piciformes; family Indicatoridae; genus Indicator; species Indicator indicator. The sequence goes on from NC_072013.1 coordinate 28,968,237, forward strand.
GAATCTAAAACATTTCTCTTGCAGCCCAGCAGCACTTGAAAGGCTTCTGGGATATTACCACACACAGTAATATGAAGCACTGGGGTGGTTTTGGGTACTGAGATAGAAAGTTTGAACAAGTAAGTAATGACCCACTGGAAAATTCATAGCAAGAGATGGAAAGATCTGGTACCCTTCAAACATCTACATGTTCCAGCTGTGGCTTTGAAGCAAGCCACAACACTGTCTGTTCTAAAGAGCACCATTCCTGTGGAAATGATTGCTTAATATTGTTAGAGGTGGAGTAAGAGCAAACACTCTAGGTGTACAGAACTTTGCAACTACCAATTTACTGATTAAGAATACATATTTAACAAAAAAATAGTCCTGGTCTTACCATTGACAAAGAAATTATCATGCATGGAGAAAGAATACTCTTGTGCAGCTGAAGTAATTAAAAAACTAAACCCACATTTCTCTGCAAATAACATTTCATATATCCAGGACTATTACCATAAGCAAACCCTTTAGTCAACCTAGAAATTAACCACAAAATTTAGACTGATAAAATGTTGACAAGCTTTTTTAAGGTCAGGAAGATTCTTCCAGAAGACAAGTACAGAGGCACCAAAGATTGTTTAAAACCAGCAAGCCTCAGTTACTCTTTTCTCACCTAATGTTTGTTTTCAAAACAGGAACAGGCACTTCCAAAATGTTACTAAAATAAGAAGTGATATTGCTTAAAAACAATGACAATTGCATATCTATTGCTGAGGCAAGTCTCTTTGCAGTAAGCTTATTTATATAGAGAGATAAAACCACTGACCTCATATTAATCACAAATACTCCTTTCTCTGTGACAGAGGGAAATGACAAATTTGCAAGGACACAACAGAAACCTTCTGAGATAGCATCCCTCATAAGCCAAAACATGTGGTGACTTGGATGATCAGTGCTTCCCTTCAATAAATTCACACAGACCCTACAATTTCATTCTTGACAAAAATCAGAAGAGTACAATTCTAAAATGAGCCACCCAATGATTTTGAATATAGCTTCATTTCTCCCTTCTAAGGTTCTTCCAAAAACCTGGAGTTCTAAAGTTCTTTGTTCAAAGAGTTTTACCCAACAAAGTGGTAACCAGTGTGAACACAGCCAAAGGGATTTCTCCTTGCAACACACAGCACTAAGCAAGAACTTAGTGTGTGATGTGCCCTGCTTGGCCCACCACATGCACACCTTCACAGGCATTTCTACACTGCAAGCAATGATGTGAAGCCACGTACAGCAACTGCTCACCCAAGGCAAGCTAAAAGATACTGCCTTTTACATGCCTTCAGTGGAGCTTCAGAGTGGGGTTTTGTACATGTCCACCAGTGGCTGTCATCATTTGCTAGGAAGAGCATAGGTTTGATTGTGAACTGATAAATCATTAACCAAGTCCCTCAGTAGATACAAAATACAGGGAAAAGTCATCTTGGTATCAAGCTTTCATCAAAAGGAGATGACTTTCCCCAAAGCCCTCAATCTTCCACTGCCTCTTCTTCCACCACACCTCTGCAAAGGCAGCAGAACAGGCACTGCTTCACACAGCTGACAGCCCACCACATTAACTCATTCGGCCTCTGACTGATGTTCTCACAGCTCAGCTGTGAAATGGCTTAGGCAAGCAGCAGAGACACGAGCAGGAAGCGTTTTATTTCTGTTCCACAGCAACTGCCTGTGGGGCAGAGTAGGACAAAGACCTGCTGCATGTCCTCTAGATCAACTCTGTGCAAGTAGCCAGAGCTCACCAGTCACAAGCCTGACAAAGAAGTGATTCATCATAACTAATCATAAACCCCATTCGTAGTTTTTGACATTTTTGGTAAGCATGCACTCAAATGAAAGCGGTTTCATCTTTAACTAGCACATCCACACAGTTTCACTACAAGGGACTGGAAAACTTTGAGAGGGTATGTAGCACAGCCTGATTTTTGATGCTTTATTGCTGAGTAACAACACTGTTGCTCCAGACAACGCCAAGCCCTAAGGACTTGGGTTGAGTGAGTCCTGATCTGTAGAGACACCATTGTAACAGTAAATGAAGGGGTCTCACTGTCCTTCAGCTAGAGATCTTAGCCTCAATTTATACTGGTCTTGAACACGCAAGAGAAACCATATGTGCTTCTGTAACATCATTGCCCACTTCTGTTGTCTGCATCATACCCCTCTTGTCATTCAAAGGGAAACAACAGAACCCTATCATCTGGGCTCACTAGTGTAGCTCTAGAACTTACTCCTTTCCTGGACATGAGCACAATAAACTTGATGCTCTTTTAAGCTCAAGCCAAACACTAATCAGCAAGGTTTTGCAAAGGAAAAGTGAAACATGTTCCTCCCTAGCATGAGGAAGATGGGAAAAACCTTAGCATTTTTATTAGCAAGACAGGCTAAACGTTGCTTGAGCTAATTATTTGGAAATGTCAAAATGGGGTTATTGTAATAGAGGCTACTTTTTGAGGGGAAGATGGCATCATACAAAGCCTCAAACCTAGCACAGTTATTTCTACTGTTTTACCCCACACCAAGCCAAGAACAGCTTAGTTGTTTATATAGTAGCTATCAAACCCCACAGCTATGTCCCACTATGTTAAGGACGACTTTAACCAGCACTTTTTCTTAGCATAGGCTTGGAAGCAACCACATCATGAGTCCACTGCAGAAACACAAGGCTGAAACTTCTAAGAAAGGAAACTGTAGGGTCATTTCTACAAACTCCAATAAGTCACCTTCTCTCACCAGCCAGTCTCATGCGCAATTCTTGTGGAGTATCCAAAGCTCCTGTATTGGACTTTTTACTGTTATTAAGTAAAAAAGATAAAGTGATAGGTGTGGAGCTCTGTCTTGCAAACTGATTATCAACAGCAACAGTCCCACAAAGCCCTATTAGGAGATAGAGGGCCAGCCTACACATTTGACACCACTATAGCTTTTGTATTAAGTAGAGTGTTCCAACTGAGTAGCTTTAACATGAAATTCCACCATGGATTTGGGCCACATGGGAATATTTTCCTCATATGGTTATATTTCCCTCCAGGCTCAGGAGCAAAGTGCCTTACAGAATAAATTTTCATTGAATACATTAATGTTAGATGTTTCAGTCTGTGAATGACCCAGATAATAAACTCATTGCACAGAAGCCAATTCCTGCCTCTTTCTCAGAGCTCCATGAGCACTCACAGTGCTCAATAAATAATGTACAACCCAGTCATCATTATAAACCCTTGATGCATATAACAAGAAGGAAAGAAACATGTCCAAATCTTCTCCCAATTAGTCTGGTGCAAAGCTGGCAGCATAACTCCACTGATACCATTGGGAATCCACCAATGTAAACCTGGCAGATGAAAGCAGAGGCAAATACTGGGCTCCCGTTCTGCTGAAATCTTACAGAAGACATAGAAAAACTTTTTACAGAGTGATATTTTACAATAAGCAAGAAAGGAGAAAGAAGATTTCCACACTGATGTTATTACAGATAGATGCCAGAAAGTGTAAGGTATGGGGAACAGCTTCTCATGAAGTGTGAGAAAGTCTGCTTGTGAGGGAAGGATAAGAATTGGGCCCAACTGAATGAAAGGTTTCTCCCTCTCTTCAGATTCAAAGCATTTCAATCCTGGAAAGGAAAAGGAAAAAAAAAAAAAAAAAAAAAAAACAACCAAACAAAACCCCCACAGCTACGTGGCCTTGTTTACCAAGGGAAATAAATGCAGGACAAAGTAGGAATTCAAATAAGCCAGTCTTTCACTAGTTGTTCTTGATCTAGAAGACCTTCGTTATTCTGAAAGAACCAATCCAAAACTGAATACGTGAGCATACAATGAGCACACTGACCAGTCTAGGTGGAGATAATCACTCTAGAAACACACATCTAAACAAGCCAACTCCAATGCTATCAGAGACAGCATTTATTTCCAACTATTTTGTCAGATAAAAGCCCTTAGGAATACAGACATCTCACACTGATTTTTACTGTCATAGTAAATCTGTCACCCTCTTTCCTATACAGACTGTAGAGCCAGACAGATTCAGAGAATTGACACAACCCGAATGATCTTTCTGACAGTGCAGGTCTCTGACTCATACCTACAGCACTCAGCACAGCTATGACTGGTCCCTGCTTGAACCTGTTTCAGTGTCTGTAAAACCATGAATTACAGCAAGTATTTTCTATCCACATTCAATAAAAATATCCCCAAACTAGGACCCCATTGCTACCATGGCAGACTTAAGATACTGAAGATATATATGAAGACTTTAATTTACAAGTGATGTATTGCTTACATGACAGAGTAAAATTACATCTATTAAAAACAGAAAGGACAGTACCTTGCTAAAATGGAGACTAATGATGAAGACTTAAGGAAAAAAAAAAGGCAAAAAAACAAGAAGAAAAACAGAGAAACAAGCGAAGAAATAACAGAAACCACAGAGCAGGCCAGAAGAGAGGGTTATAGATCGAGATGGTTACCAACTGAAAGTGCCATAGGATGGTACAAGCTGCTTTTTTCAGACCAAATCAGACTGGCTGACAAGTGACAATCCTGCCTCTGAAGATGACTGATACTAAATACAAGATAAAAGCAGAAAAAAAAAAAAAAAAAATCAGTGTTCAGATATGGAACTACCATCTCAATCTTCTCCTCAACCCCCAGAGGTACATTGTCTGTCAGTGTAATTGTCACAATTAGGTGCAATATCCTGGGACAGCACAGAAACACAAACTGTTTCTCACATCCTCTCCTTCACTTGCCTCCATCTGAGAGCTTATGGGGCTCTGTTGATCTGTCAAAGTGATTTCAGATGGCAAATGATTTTGTCAAATTGTTAAAAAAACCAAAACCAAACCAAACCACAGCAGACATGTAATACCCATACACCAAATCATACATTTAGAAATTCGTGTTGCATAGAGGCATTTTCCTCCAGCTTTTGACAGAAATATCTGTATTGCAATACAAAGTTGGGGGGCTATAAATGACAAAAAAATTCCACTAAGACCTATAGAGCATTGTTATGTTGGTTAAAAAAACCAGAATAAATACTCTATCACCCATCTCACAAACCGAAGTCAGCTACCAAAACTGCACAACTTTTGTTTCTGCAGCAGTACTTCATCTCCTGACTGTTCAGCAGCAAGGAGACCTCTCCTGGAAGGAGTCTGGAGAGCTGCCACCATATCTCCAATACAAATACAAATCAACTCACTCATGAAACTCAATAGTTACAAAACTTGGCAGGGGAATACTAAGAAAAAGTCTTCTGTGTAATGTCATCTACAGGTTCAAAATCTCCTCCCTCCTGCCCTGCCAACATTTTTTTGGTATTGGCAAAGCCCATAGGTATCTGCAGTCACAGCAGCATGCTCTGATTCCAACGCAAGCTGTGTCAGCCTGAACAGAAATTCTACACCATATAATGGAGCACAGAAAATCCCATCCAGCAGCAAGAAAAGCTAATGGACTAACTGAAATGTTATCCTAGACCTGAAGTCCCAAATGCCCTAGGACTGTGCAGCTCAAGGCTGCCATCCTTCCCAGGCTGGTCTTCATTGGTTTGCAAAGTGGCACTCAGAGAAGACAACCCTAGATGTGACATCCATCTGTTACACAGGCATCCCCAGTCTGCAGTGGATGCACCTCTCCACCCTGCAGGCTGCATTGCTCCATCAGGACACAGATAAGTGGGCTAGAGAGCACAATGCCTTCTGGAGATGCAGTGGGTCCCACAAGGAAGACAGTGTCTGAAAACAAGCTGGTAGCAACCAGAGCAGCTATTCTACCTGCAACATGTCCCCTGTCCCACATCTGAGAAGCCCCAGGGAAATGCAAAGCAGGGAGCAGGCTATCAGCCGGTAGAACTGCTCTGGCAGGCCTGTGGGATAAATCTGGTCATTGATTAGATGCCTCTGGTCTAGCACAACATGGGTCCATGGGTGCACAAGGGCACACGAGGCCTCACAAGGGCAGTGAAAAAGCAATTTTTTCCATTACCTTGGGCCAAGCACAGAGGCTGAGATTTTAGCACTGAATATCAGTAGCACCAGAATCACTGAGGAACATTTGCTCCTGCGCAGCATCATGCTAACACAACAGAACTTGGCTTTCAAAATAAATCAGGATGGTTTTCTCAGCAATTGACTTCCCTGAGCAATGGGAACATCTCATGATGCTAAAGAATAAAAAGTGTCATTGGCATTGCAGAAATTTACATCGTCTAGCCTACCTTAAGTAGCTTAGCAACATTAATTGGATGCTTCAGGATGCACTTTGTTTTAGACATACATTTGCTATCTTTGATATAATTGAAAAGCAAGTCTTTCCATCACAACTAGCCAGGGCTTCTTGTGCCAAGACAACCAAGGACATGGCTGAGGAGAGGAACAACCACCTGGTGAGCTGCAGCAGGACATGACAACACATTACTTACCCAGGACTCCAGCATGGTTCACTGCACAGCCCCACAAATAAAGCAGGGGTAGAATAAATCATCACAATAAAGATTATTCACTGTCTCCAAAAGAACATCTGCAGCATGGTTTGATGTGTATTAACTGTGTCCCTAAACAGGCTGAGATTTGGGAAGCAAGAAGGCATTATCCAGAGTCCTTTCCAATAGCTGTCAGCAACTTGTTTCACTTGATAACTTTTCTGTTCATCTTTTTCTCCATGGTTACAAAAAAGATCCCTTGTATCTTGGTTGTATCAGCAAAGAACAATAGCTACAATCAAGCCTAAAGCACAAAAGAAGCTTTAATGGTTTGCAAAGAAATGGTGGGAGTCTTATTCACTTCAGTAAGGGATATATATGCTTTCATACTGAATTACACTGTAAATCAGTAGACTTTCTAACAGCATTTCAATAGCTTCAACGGCCCCCTTGACAAGCTTTTCTGCAGGGTTTATTGCCTATAAGCTCCAAATGGCCAGATACCAAATCATTACTCAGAAAATACTCCAAACAGAAAGCCTCAGACAGCCTGGATGAAATGCATCTTTACAGAAAGACCTGCAGTAAAAGCTAAATATGAAACACGAACAGAGTGAGGTGAGACCTGCAGCGGTGCAGAGGGAAGGGCTAGGGACAGAGCTTCCTGTGGTGCTGGGCTCACTAGTGCTGTGGTCACCCCAATGGCCTCCTCCTCCTCTGCACACAGCCTCTCTGGAAAGAGCAACCCCAGGGCTAGAGGAGTGGGTTTGCAGACACCCTAAGGAGCTTCTTCTGCCATGACTAATGCTGCTGAAGGAGACATGGGAATCATCCCTCTCTCTCTAACCAGGACTTGCAGATAATTCACTGGCAACACCATCAGCAGAGGGCAGAAATAGAAGGCTAATCCTAGCATCAAAGTCAACCCCACATCTTCTCATCCATATTGGGAAGAGCTTTGACAAACAACTCCAGCAAACCCTTTGTGACGATGTAAGCCCTGGCCTTTCCTAGTCCATCACTCCACACCATGCCAAGAAGCTGCCACGAAGCTGGAGAGCCAAAGCACCAGTTGCAGGGCCTTGTCAGCAGCATGGGCTGACAAGCCAGGGGTGTAGGAAGTGGACCAGGTTCTGGCTAGAAATTTACATGTCCACCAGGCTGTGGAGCCAGAGAACCTGGGTACCTTCCAGTGGCATTTGAGTTGAGCTTTCAGTTCAATAGCTGCTCGCCACCAGCAAAAGCAATACAGTGATACTTGCACAGCATATCCCAGCCAGACTACATAGGGTGGGAAAGCATGTTTCTCTCCTACATACCTCTCCAGCATTCCCAGAGCCCTTCCCAACATCAAGAGCATCAAAGCAACAGTTCAAGACATTACTATGGAAAAAAATAGGTCAAGGAACACACTGGAAATCCACTACTGCAGCAGGACCAGGCAATCAGCTGCAAAGGACAGCCAAAGTCAAAAGCTGCTGTATGCAGTTCAAAGCCAGGGCATGAACTCCAGTTCCACAGACTTGCCCTGGCATCCCAGTGGCTTTGACCACTGGAAACTGGCTCTTCTCATGCTCTGACCAAATCTTTCCAGCCTAACATGCTCCTAAGCAAAACGTCCGTGTACTCTAAGGATGCTCACAGTTACCAGACAGGCTGTTTACTGGGGAGGAGCTCAGGGATGAGTGAGAAACAGGACTCCTAACTAGCCCAACTTCCAGTGCTGAGACAGGGCCATAACTGTGCAGCTCTTCATGACAGTGTGCTCTAGTTGTTTCCACCTTCCTTGATCAGTAAAACTGTTATTAGCATCACATGCCCCCAGATTATTTAATAGCTGACAAACAGCAACAGTTTCTCCTTTATCTATGTATTACAGCCTTTGGATTAGGGTGCAGGGCACTCTCAGGTAGCCTTGGTGAATGGGACTCTACTGGCATTTTGATGAATTTCTTCATAGGGCCAAAGAACAGATGTATGTTAAATGAAAGAAACAGAAGCTGAAGTTCCAGTAGCTTTCAAAAACCATCTTGCCTTCTGCAGTGGGTGTTTCTCTCCACTATTCCTGTTTCTACGTATCAGTACTAATCTTTACAGAAACAACTTAAAACTCATCAAGAAATAGGGAAGAAGCTTAGCTTACTCAAGTCTGGTTTGCAATTAATGTGCAGCATGACTTCCACACAGATCAGAGATCTGCACTACGGACATGCTTGTCACGTGCATGGAAACAAAGCATGTGGACAGATTGCTATCACTATCTCAGCCTGCCACTGACCTATGGAAGGAGACACCATTTCACTCCCACCCACCAAGCTGCAGTCCATCTCCACAGGTGGGCACAGCCTGACAGAATACTGCACTGCAAACTCCTCTGTCAACCGCTATAAAGTATTTTTTGGCTTCCTGATGAAAGCTTTGCCCACCTGAAGAACACTCTGCAGTGAAGTGGGAGTCAAAACAAGAAGCAACCACACTGTATTTGGCCTGCAGCACCCTGCTCTCGGCCAAGGTCATGATGTTCTGGGGAAAACGTTGCATTCTCCTTTCATCCTTCAATTTAACATTCAATGACTATAATAGCATAGAAATATGAGTAAAACACAATTCTTTTTGCCTTAAGAAAATAAAAAAAATCATAGGAAAGGATACAGGCAAAACAACTCAAGTTAAGGATTGCATGAGAATTATTTGCCTCAATCTCTTCCTGCACACAGTAACAAATTCATCAGGAAGTTGCAACTGGCTCATTAATCTTATAGTCATCTGTTATCTAATTTCCTTCAGTACACACTGATAATTTGCTATTTCAAGATCAAGGTATAATTTTAACTCCTTGTTAAGGCCCTAGAAATTATGACATCTCTACCCAAGGACTAACAATTTTTACAATCAAAATTAAGGAATTCCCTAGTAATAACACAACTCAATATCTGTAAACAATGTTTCCCCAAGCTTGAAAATTATTTCAGCTACTAAATAAATATTATAGGAATAATCCTATGCTATTATAAACATCTCCCTTCTCAGTTACAACTCAGTAATTCATTTCGCTGACATACAACTTCTTCATATAGTGCACTCAGAGACAGATAAAGAGGAGAAACTGCCTTTTAAAGATGCATATGCTGAGTAAAAAGATTGTAGCACATGCTAGTACAAAATTAAATGCTTTACAAGACAAGTTTCAATCATAAGCTAACAGCTTTCGGACAGCAGCCAGCTGAATTCTCTCTGCTGCGTTGCACCCGGCGGGTCATGCATGCCTGTCTGAAATGTTGCCATTCAGGTTTGCACAATTTCACACCCACAGAGGAAAATGCCAACCAGGAGGAACACGGTACTGGAGCCATTACTCCCAGTTTTAACTGCATTAAAGCACACTGAAGACAAGATGGCATTTTAATTGACAATATTAAGGAAAACTATATCTCTGCAACTTGACAAATAAATACAAAGAAACAGGAAACAGAGAGAAGGACCTTGAAGTTAATAAGCTCTTACAGATTTGATATGTGTAAAATCAGTCAAATGTGCTTGTCAACTAATATACAAATTAAAAAAATATCCAGCCTGTGCTAATGTAGTTACTAGAAAGACTTCAAAAGACAATCGAACTGGTTAGAAGAAAAAGGGTTATTTTTGAAGAGTCTCTGGAACATGGATTTTAATACAAACCATGAACAGAGAACTCTGTTCCAGAACTCAGCGGGATGACTCAGGTGTGTAAGTGCTACTGATGAGACAATTCATGTCCATACACTTACTCATCTGCATAAGTGTTTGGGGTCATAATTGCAGTGAGGTATCTGCAAGTCATCTGGGAAGCACCAATGCTTACACTACAGCTGCTCCTACTTGCCTCTCATTAACATTTCTTACAGTTCTCACAAGAGATGGTATCCAATGCTACAACTAATATTTTTTTTTCAGCAGAAGAAAATTCACTTTTATAAACAGAGCTGCAGAGGAGCCTGAGAGCTCACACTGCAAATTTCAGGCCAGCACCTGAGCAGAGGACTGTCTTAGGTAATCCCCAGCAGCTCAGCTCTCAGGAAGCAGAGGCAGCCAACTGCCTTGTGCTGCTTTGTCCATTACCAGTTCAAGGAGCATCTGACGTTCACCAATATCTTTCTGTGTCTCTGCAAAGTGAATGAAAAATTCTATTTCAAATCGAAACGAAAAACTATGCACAGCCAAGTAAGTGTAAGCTGGGTTAAACTGAGGATTCACCAATTTTCCCCTCACTCCTTCCTTGCCTATATTACCTTTAGCTTTAGGGATGGAGAAAGGGTAGCATGAAGGATTTCAGAGTGGAGGTGTTGCAAATCATCTGCAAATCCATTGTGGTGTCTTATCATGCCAGCGATTCATGAACCTTGGGTTAGTACAAATCAGCATTTTCTGCCATTCTGATTACACAAAACCTCGTGACAGCCTTGCTGGATTTATCACAGCATATTAAATTATCAGGGCAAGATGCTTTTCCCTGTCATCATGTGATTCCAGTTGCATGCGATGCAGGATGCTAACAAAGCACATCAAAAGGGAGGGGAGAAGAGAAAGAGAACAGATGATGAACACTTGCTCACTCCCCACTAGATCCACCTCAGTTGTCATTTTTAGACATTAACTGGAAAGCAGAGCAGCAGCTCTTAGCCTGTGTCTATACAACCAGATATAAGACCAGTTTAGTTTAAAAACTCACTGCCTTCCCATTCTGTTGCAGCCATAAACTCACAGGTATGACAGTTCATAAAACACATGTCTATCCAGCAAAGATAGAAAACTTTTCCTCACCAAGGACCAAACAAGCATTTCAAGCCACAGACTACATTGGTCCTAAAAAAATCAGCACTTCAGCATGGATGAAATTAAACAGTGGGCCCCTGGACACTGGAAGCAATATTATTACAGCTATTTTAGTAATGTAAATAAGGCCACCACTTTTGTAACAGAGCAGTCCAATCCCACGTGTAGCCAGACCCAGTGTAACTGGGATTCCAGCCTCCCAAGAGGACAGGGGCTCTCTCAACAGTGAAAAGGTAACACCCTCAGCAAATCAAACATAAAACCCTCAGAACCGCAGCTCTCTGTCCTGAGCTCACTCCTTTGCCCTTGCCCATAGGGGTCCATTCTGTATTTAAAACTGTTCTAGCCCAAGCCTCAGGAGCAGTTTTTCTCCAGGCACAACTAGCCTGGGAAGCTGTGTATATAACCACCGAGCAAGCCCTGGTTAATTCTGCTCTAGCTGTGGTGTCAGGAGCAACACCTGAGCTTGCTCAGTTGAGGCTAGCTTGGATCCCACTGTCCAGCACTAAATCACATCAGTGAATGCCTGAGAGAGACCATCTTTAGTGCATGAACCTCAAACCTATCCTTTGGGTACCTAAGTACACCATAAACACAGCAATACCAATATACACCCATTAATCAATCCTGGGACTGGTACTTCCCTATAATCACCCCAGAGGTGTAGTATCACACCTCAGGCACAGGCACTGGCTGAGAACAGAAAGCACAAGCATTCTCCCCTTTGATACAAATCAAGATGCTTATCTGTTCTCTACACTGTCAGCTCTCTTTCCTCCACACCTGATTTTATTGTGGTGGTTACCTGACCATGTGTGCTGCACTTCCTGGCCTCAAAAAGTTAATACCTACCTTAACCTAAGAAATTCTCTGCTCTCCTGCACCTTCACTACCCAAAAGAAACGTTGGGGGTTTTTTCTTCTCTTTTTTAGTCTAACACTTACAAACAAACTACTTACAGTCACTTTCTCCTCCTTTACAGCACTGGAGGCAAAGACACAACTTTAGAGCCTGTACTATTCCTTTCACTTACCATTAGCACTAAGACTTCTCTGGGCCAGACACAAGTGACAACTACTTGGAAATAACCTAGAATTAGCTGTAAGTGAAACTGTGTTAAACCAGTGCAGCAGTGTACATAATAGACACAAGACTAGTCCTGCCATTTTGTTAAGAAGTCAAAGAAATTCACACACACATATCAAACAATTGTGCAAGCATGTGTAGATTTGTGCAGAAATGCATCTAACCCCAGGTTTTCACGCTTCCAAGTATGCCGCTGTGTGCTAAGCAAAAGAAGGAAGGTACACGACCATGTAAGCCTGCTTTGTTTGTTATGTACTAGAAGTCTTCTCTCTCCTAGTCTACAAAGAGGAGGCATTTCACAGCCTTCAGCTACAGGGTCTTGACCCTCAAACTACGACAACCGAGACTTTTATGTTCCTAGGGTCCCAGAAGGCATCAGCTGAAAGGTCAGGTCTAAATAGCAGTCTAAGCAAATCTAAAGCACAGGGGCTAGAAGGGCATGTGAAGGTACACCTGTGTGAGCACAGACACATACTCCGGGCTGAATGCATCTGCAGCACAGGCATGCAAGGACAAGTCCCACTTTGCAAGTACCCTGCGAGCGCCTTCATTCATTCAGAGAGGAGCCCGACTCCAGCTTCTCCTTGAGACAACTACTTACCCAGCCTTCGAAACTGTCGCTAGGGCCTGCGGAGCGCAAGAGGTCCTGGAAGTGCAAGGTGCAGTTGGCCACAAAGTCATCGTAGCCTATGGGGGTGTCGTGGAAGACGGACAGCTCGATTTGATGACCGTCGGTAACCGTGGCGGAGAATTCCTCGTTGTAGGTGGGTTTGTTGGTCTTCTGCTTGGTGCTCGTCTGCCCGACGCGAACCTGGTCCACGCTGACGGTGACATAAGGGTCCAACAGCTGGTAGCCCTTGCGGAAGAGCGAGTGCCGGAGGGACCAACGGGTGGGCTGCAGACCCACTGCCTCCCCAATCCGCACCTTCAAGTACCCGTTGAACTTCATGGCTCCGGACATGGCTGCCCCCCCAGGGCGCCCGGGAGCGCGGAGGAGAGCCAGACCCCTCTCACGCGGAGCCCAGCCGGCAGCCAGCCCTGCCGTGACTCTTCAGGGGGCCGGGCGCCGGCGGCGCGCCCGCCTTCGGGCCATGCCGGGGCCCCGGAACCGCTGCGTACTGCCTACCTCCCGCGGTAGCGGGCAACCGCTCCGCCGCCGCGACCTGTCCGTGCTTCTGCTGCCGAGGGGGAGCGGCACGGCTCAGTACAGCTCGGTGGGGAACACCTGGGGCGTGGGAAGGCGCCGGGAGGGGAGGAGCCGCGAACCCGCAGCGAGAGGGCGGGCCAGGGTGGGGAGCGGGCGGGACAGCCGCTCGCACGGCCCCGTCTCGGCACGGCTCGACGCGGCCGGCGTTAGCACAGGTGCGGCCGGCAGCAGCCCGCAGCCTCGCTGAGGGGGAAAGCAACAGGAGCAGTCAGCCCAGCCGCGCTGCAGGGTGCTCAGCCTGGAAGGGGAATACAGAGGGGAGCTCCAGCATCTGGACAGCATTCCCAGGTCTCCCAAACACCTAACCCGCCTGCCGCAGCCCCTTCCCGGTTCACATCTCCTGGGGAAGGCCCGAGGCTGCACCTGATCACCCCCGCGGTTATCGACGGGACGAGCTGCGTGAGGAGGGGAATTAGGAGCGCAGCGTTACCTCAGCTGCTCGTACCGTTCAGCGTCGCGGTGCGGAAGCCTTGCAGTTAGCTAAGAGAAAGTGTACACGGAACATAAGGGCATGTTTATGCTGTTGGAAAGTTACCTTGTTGCCACTCTGCTGTTTGGGATTCGTCGCATACAATTAGCATACTTGGCACTCGGCGTGCAGGACTTGTTTTGGGGTGGATTTCTTTCGAGTTTTCGTTGCACTTAATCAGGATTGTCATACTTTTAATGACTTTCCAAAGTTCACAGCGAAATGGTGTGGACTGGGGAAAAGGGCAGTGAAATCCTGAAATCACCAGGGAAGGTGATACTGTTTGACTGACATTGAATTAGGCTGTAATCTGCAGAGTGGAAAATGATGTCCAATGAAAGTCCTCACTGCTGCTGGATGGTGCCAGGGCTGGTTGAGACTGTGCAGGCAGCCACTTTGTGTGTGTGTTTAATTTTTTCCTTCCTTCCTTTTACTTTTCCAGCCATCCATTTTTCACATTCTACCCATTCCCAAGCAGACTGCTTCTGTTTTCCCACCTGCTTCTCTCTTGCTCTCCTTCTCACATCGTTTTCTCCACATTTTTCAGGAGCACCAAGCCAAGGTTCCTTTGAGCCTCAGACAGAGTCTGGCTCTTACTGCCTTCTCAGGAGACAGCAGGTGGAACAGGTTCAGTAATATGATCATTCCTAACAAGGAAGCAACAGTTCTGCCAGAAAATCTCATAGACCTTTAAATCAGACTTCTGACAGGCTTCCTTGTAAGGCTTTTAAGTTCCTTGATCTGTCATTATTAGCTGGAGAAAAGAAATGTTTAAGAATTTTTGAGCTAGGTTTAGGGCAGTTCATCCCAAGGAGAAATGTGGACTTAGTCTTCAAAAAATCCAGCCACCACAAGGTCTGGGATCTTGTCTCCAGGAGTGACCAGCTCCACATAGTTTAACAGAAGGTATAGCCAAGCAGACACAGAGTAGTCTATTCCCATAACATACTTCAAGATTTAAGTATTTTTGTTGTTGTTGTCCAGTTGATGTTCCTTCTGAAATGCAGCTTAGCATTAGCTTCGATCACTCTGGGTAATTTTCCCTACAGATATCCTGGGTTTAATCTTCATAGCTTCTTGGATTCCTCCATCCCACAGCAGTGAGCTGGGCAGAAAGACACATGTTTTAATGTCAACTGTATATTTGCTATCACTTTAATTTCTTGATGCATCACTGTTTTTCTCTCATGACACCATAAAATAATAATAACAAAAAGGTTCCTCATTATTTGCCATTTTGTGCTTTAGACACCTCTACCCATCCTAGTCTTGAGCTGTATCTTGAAGCCCATACAAGCCACGAGAGAATCCATACTGACCATTATGAGCAACACACAGCTTTTACAAGACTTCACCAGGGCTCTCTGTAACGGCTGCAGACAAGACTTGAAAACTTGAACTTTGAAGCACAACATGAATGTCTACAGGATCAGGCTGAAGGCTGAAGCACTCACTCTCTAAATTCCAAGTAATCAAATATGTTTTACTTTACTTAGAGGTCTTCAAAGAGCTTAGCACAGTAACAACGAAGGATGTTGATTTAAAAAGAAGAAATTTTGTCTTAGCCAACCGTGTCTGCTTTGCCTGTATATTTCTTGTGCTGGAGGCCTTATGGAAGCTTAAATGTCTGTAGGTTCCCCCAACAGTGCAGATAAACCGTGCTTGGAAGTCTGAATATCAACTTAGAGTCACAAGAGCTCTTGGAGGCTGGAGAATGTAGTTATTAGATAAACATGAGTTACAATCATGAACTGCTGTAATACTGTCAAATTTGCTCTCTTTACCTTTTCCTCATCTTTGAGAGGGAGCAGAGATGAAAGCCTTCCCAAGTAACTTGTTAGAAGCAATGACTGATTCACATATTTGCTGGCATGAACAGAGAGAAGACCAAAATCTGCCAGAAGGTTCAGACAGTGCTGTTTCCTCAGTTTAATCACATGGAGTCTTTCGCTGCACTGGAGTTTCATATATAACAGCAACAGAAGAAGGGACTTGAAGAACTTTTTCTATACAGTGGTTCATTGGAGTTGCATGTGATAACACAATTCCTGTACCTGGGCCTTAAAAAAAAAAAAAAACAGTACTGTAAAAAATTAAAGAAAGAAACCACATGAGCTCTAAGTGATAAATTTCTGATGAGCAGCCTACTCCTGGCCAGATTTACACTGGAGAAGAAAAAAAAATCCTGTAGGCTCATATGATGCAAATCTGATTAATTTTGTTTATCCATTTGAACCAGCCTGGAACAGATCATCTTAAACAGCATCTGAACACACCCTGATTCTGAACTCCCAGCCAAAGCCCAAGTGTCTTGTTCTCAAGGAGAACTACATAGTGACATGAAGTCAGAACATACCCTGCCTACTCTCCAGACATCCAAACAGCAGAAAAACATCCCGAGTTCAGTATTTCCTTCCAAGAATCATAACATCCCTGCACAGATTGACCTTGTGAGGCTGAATGCAGCAGCACCATCTGGTGATGGCTGCTTTGAACCTCCTTGAACAGCTCTAGGTGCCAGGCAGGAGCATGGCTTCTGTTCTCGTCACCAGTAGGAGCACAGGGACCAGGCTCCAGACGTGGCAGGTTGATTCCTTTTGTGCCCTCAAGTGTTTAGGGAGGTTGACCTCTTCCTAGTGCACCCTGCCAAGATGCACAGCTTCCTGAGCAGTCTACTGATGATACACAGTTGTTGAAGAAACTAATAATGAACTGCAGTTATGCCTCAGCAGCAGCATGGTGGACAGCACGTAATGGCAATACAGGCTAAAGCACAGGAGGCAATACAGTCCCAAGTTACAGGTGGATTACAGGATAAATAAGTATATAATAAGCAGTCTTACCCACTTTCTATTACTCTGGGAGACTTTAGTGTAATGATAGAGAACTCCCTGGAAAAAAAAGCTTAGTGCTCACCAACCACCAAAAAACTCCAAATAGACTATTAGTAGTCATTAGAAACAGAACTGTGAGCAAAGCCAAGTGTGTCACCCAGGCACTGTGTAAGTGATACACCCATACTCTTTATATTGGGTGCAAGTCTGCTGCTCCCTCCTTCTTAAAAAAGCCACAATAGACTTAGACAAGGCAGAGAAAAACGTGAAAAAAATGTGATCAAAGGCATGAAACAGGAATGTGGAGGGAGAGAGGCTGCCTTAGCTAAAGATTTTGGGTCTGAGAAAGAATGAGTGAAGGGGAAAACCTGAGGGACATCTGTACAATCATAAGCCATGTGAGCTGGATGAATAGGAAAGGATTTTTCATTCTTTCCCAGACCTATGGGGCACTTGCTGAAATTATGAGGTAACAGGTTTAAAGCATACAGAAGCAAATGCCTTTTCACACAGTGCACAGCTACAATCTAGTATCCCTTGCCAAAAATGGAGGCAAAAACTACAAACAGCTTCATAAAGGGGCTAGACATTTATGGCCTTACTAGTAGCTACTAAGCATGAGATAAACTCCAGCTCAGGAACTTCATAAACCACAAACTGCCATCAGGGAGGATTGACTGGAGGAAGGACCACTCTATCCTGCCCTTATTTCCTATCCTTTGCTGCTTAGGCATTCAAGTTCTTACTCTGAAGCCTCAGTTACTGGCCATTCTCTGGAACAGCATGGCTGAGGTGTGATCAATCTAGGAGTCACCCAATGTACTTATTATGTTCCTCTGAATTGTAATTTTCATATTTAAGTGAGAAAACTCAGGAATGACATCTAAGGAGACTGGCTTAGCCATAGTTCCCTGCAGATGGGTGAATGGCCAAAGACAGGAATGGCCCTCTGAGTTTACTCTTGCATCCTTCCTTCAGGTCACAGTAACCTTAAGGATAAGTTTATGCAAGTTCTCTCATACTTTTGATCTGGAAAACTTGCAATTCATCTTCACAAACAAAGCCAAACAGCTTGGATAAGCCCTGTTGTAAGTTTATTATTTAAGCCTGGCCTCATTTCACACTACAGCTATACACAATTTAGAGCCCATTCATGCACCATTTAAAACCCCCTCTTCTTTTTCCAGCCAAAGTGTGCATATTCCTTTCACCAGTAACCTGTAATTCTGTAATAATTTAGTATCAGCCCCATCTGGCAAGTTAAGGGCAAAGGATTACATTGCTCTACTTTGAATTTCTATGAAACACTGGTTACATTCAGAAGTGAGTGTGTAAAGTGATGGAAAAACTTTGTCTTCCACAACTACCACTGCAAAAATGCTACTGATATTTCTTGTATGTGGAACTGCAGTTAAATACACTTTAAAACTACAGAAATTAAAAGAGCTGTAGAGCCTAGTGAAGCAGGAACTAACTCTATTTTGTTCCTCTATTAATTTTAGTCTATTTATACAACTTCCCTTTTATAGTTCTTTCTGTAAGACTGCTAGTTAAATCTCTAAATAATGACAGCTGATAAAAACTGAATATCCCATGTGTGGAATCATTTGTGGTCTGGGAAAAAAAAAGATCATATTCCTCTTTAATGATAATAATTATGGGATCAATCCAAAACTCACTGAAGTCCAAAGCAAAGCTGCTGCTGATTTAAGCTATGTGAGATTCAGCCCTGGTTTGTATGTCTGCTGTTGGTCCTGATTTATTCCAGTACAAACTAGAAAAAGATATTTAACATAATATCAGCTTTCCTTAGTTAGCATGCATACTTATTTTCCACTCCTAAATTTGAACTCACCTGATCCTTATTATTTTTTATTTTTTGGAAAACACCAGGTCATTTTATAAAGTGCTGGTATTATAAACTGCAGAATATAGTTTATAAGAGCACTAACTCCTACAAGCCAACCATTAATACAACTAATGGCCTGTTTGTTGTATTAAACTGCTCTCATTTGTCTGGGTCCATTAACAAATACAGTGGTCATTAACTGTTAACAGCAACTCAGTTATTAGATTTTATTACTTGTACAGGAAACACTGGAGAACAAACTGATTGTTTTGGTTTATTGGGGTTTATTTCTTTCCCAGCAGTCTTGCCCTATTATTTATAATTTAGCTCCTCAATTATTCCCAGACATGACTGACACACTCACAAATGGGTTCAAGCCATCTATGTCGACAGTCAGGTCAGCCCCACCTAGGTCAACAAACCTCTCCTTTAAAAAAATGAGAGCTCCAAGGTACCAGACAGCTGAAGTGGCCTCTACTTTTCTGACTTTCATGGATTTATTTTTGGACAGCAGCTTTCACCTGCATATATAATAATGGGATAAAGATATATTAATATGTACCTGGGAGGCTATAAAACCTCCTGCTTCATTCATGGTTCTCCATCTGTAATTCACTGAAATCCAAAAGTCAAGTTTAAAATTATCTTTTACTTCCTCTTCATTGGGACTGACACATCAAGTAAAGGTGATGTCATTCTGCCTTGTGCAGACATCTAGTAAAAAAAAATGTAGAAGTCTCTTCTGGCCTTCTGGTTTACAAATGAGCTTAGATCAACATTCTTGCAAATCCTTTTATGTGAGGAATATTACCCAATGTTATGAAGACCTGAAAGACCTTCTACAGCCTGAATGCTGAAGACCCCTAATGCACACCTTACTTACCCTGCTTTCTTCACCCTGATTCACTTCAAAGTAATGGCAAAATAACAACAACAAACAAACAAAACAAACCTCATACCAGTGTCAAACTATGATGAAGAACCAGCAACATCTTGTCATGAAAGTGGCTTTCATTAAGCTGTCTGAGCAGCTGTCTTTAACCAGCAGTGTCATGATACACAGGTGAGGAAGGAGACACCCAGAAATGTGTTGTTACTACTCACTGGAAACAGGATCTTCCAGACTCCCTCCAATCACTGTTAGACCTGACTGATGTTGTAAGACAACTGTCAGTACTTTGGAGGCAGAGATAAGTGAAGTGACCTTGGTTTAGCCTCTGTGGGGATGGGTATATTTAATGAGATTGAAATAACTCATTTTCAGAGCCAGTGGTCTTTTTCTAGTGCTTCTCTATGCTTAATCCATACCCAGGGCAACACTATAGCAGTTGCTCTATCACCTGATAACCCCTTCCAAGCAGAGAAGGGAAACTGGGAAAAGGATAGAAGATCCATGGATTGAAATGAAAAGAGATTTAATGAAACACCCTAACTGATGCCAATACAAAGTATATACAGTTATACTCAGCCCAGCAAATGTACAGCAGTCACAATAAACAGGAAGGCAGTCCTCAGGAGCAAGGTCAGGAAAAGCCCAAGCAGGAGGCCAACTTATCTTCAGCAAACTTCCCACTTAATACTGAGCATGATTTTCATGGTCTGGGATACACCTGTGAGCCAACTCCAGTTACCAGTCCTGGCTGACTCCAGCCCACCTGTGGCCTATGATTCTGTCCCAGCCAAAACAGGACAGCTATAAGTTCTTTTCTCCTCCCATAGAGGCACAAGGGTACACCTAGTATAAATGATCCTACCCGTTTGTTAAAAGCTTGGGTTAATCAGAAAGATAGGGCCACAACCAGCACAGTGGCCCAGTGCATCAGCAGCACACACGGTGCTTAACTCTTTGAAGAAGAAAGGCCACTGTCCTCCAAGTAAAATGAAGCAGAATGCAGTATCTGAACATGTTGCATTTAAGATGCCTCATCTTAAGATGCTCTTATTGCTATTTGGTTACACACAGAGTGGTCAGAAGGCAGTCAGGGAGTGCAAATTTAGCCAAATTACATCATCCCAAATTACATCAATTTGCCATCTGCAAACCCATGTGGATTCTCTGGCAGCCAATGGATCCAAGGCAGCATTGAGAGGAAAAGGGGGAAAGATTTTGCTAAGAACAGGCTCAGACACTGCTAGTTTGTATGACTAGGTGATTAGAAAGAGCTTCAATTATCCCTGGGGCAGAAGTTAAAGCCTCTTCCGTGCCTCACGTGGTATCTGCATGGGGACGTGTAGTGTTGTGGTGCTGGGGACTTAAAGGTATGAGTCAGCTTAACTGCTCCTGCCTATGAACAAGGCACTGGTGATACAACTTCCCTCCTATCGGCTTCTGATAACAACTTCCTTCCTACACTCTTTCCCAAGCAAGCACGTGCTGACATATTGTGCAAGAAAACCAGTCTGACAAGAAATTGTAAAGTACTTAAGGAGCCCAAGGATGTGCACATTATGCCATTAAGAAGCTGACATCAGCAGAGACTTGCTAGGAATGGCCCCATATCATCGAGTGCCTATGCATTCTCCTTACCCTGCAGTAATAGGGTAGAATCTCTGCCTCTTTCAGCCCCTGCTATAGCTCAGAACATAACAAATCTCAGGATTTTCCACAAACAATAGGACTGTTCAAACACAGAGGAGTCCTTCTTTTACACAGGGAAAGTAGGGGCCAGAGCTGTGATCAAGACCCTAGTTACAAAAAGGCTGAGCACCCCATTCCTCTCTCACATGGCGCACTGAGAAATCTTGGGATGTCCACAGAGAAACAAGAAGAAACAATGGTCAAGATCTCCTTGTCCATCCCATTTCTGCCCCAAACTGCACACAGGCAGGAAGCTATACAAATATTAATTGTCTTGCTGAGCTGCAACTCACTCTGAACAATAAGCAGGTGATAAAAAAAAAAATATCTCAGGATTGCTCTAAAATTTCTGCTCCAAAATCTTAACCTTATAAAACATTTAGAAATAAGAAGGTATAGCCACACAGCACAAGAGAAAGCACCCCTACATACCTAGTGCTGCATCAGACAGCAGCTTCAGTGCAGAGCTATGATAAACAGGGTTACTTCTCTTACCAGAGACCTCTAGATGGAGCTACCTGTTTTGTTTTCAAACCAAGCAGCTGCTAGTGAAGTCCTACCTGCCAGCCATCAGGGAAGACAAGAGACGTACAATGCTATGGAAGAGAAATCTAGGCATTTGCAACACTGTACTTGGTACATCATTTTGCATTCATATTGTGCTGCGTTAGATATTCTAAGCTTTTCCACAAACCTTTGTGAAACCAGCTGTTTTGCCAATGCCCTGGCATTGCTTTAAAAAGTGAAGAGTGAAAAGAGAGCCATCAGGACTGCAGACTGCCGAGATCTCAATGTACACAACATATCAGATCCCCAGCTGGACAGATTAGGCAAAGTAATTCATCTTGGTGGTGTGACACTGAAATACAGAAGCCTGGGACATGGGCTCAGTGCTAGACTAGGTCTCTATGAAGAGGGGAAAAAACTGCACAAACTTGGGATACCAAAGCACTCTTTTGCCTCCCATGATGTGGGGCTTCATTTCTGGAAGGTTTATGGACAGCAGGAGTGATTTTCCCAGCAGGGACAGCCAGTCTGAAGAGAACTGCTATGTGTCATCCTCAGCCTGTGTGATCCCATAAGCCTGGAGAACAAGTGTTAAAGGGTACTACCATGCCAGCATCATGCACAGGAGGAAGTACTGATGTGTATGTTTCTGCATTGCACTACTCCCATCATGACTGAGAACCACAAAGATCTGATTTTGGAAGGACAAAGTTACCTCACATCTCCATTTATAAACAACCTCAAAACCCAAAAGCATCCTGTCACCCTTGCACAGGGTGAAGAGTACAGATAGGCAGGGTCCAGGGTCAGCATTTTATTTCTCCTAATTTCCCATCAGCCCTAAGAAAGCCCCTGGGAAGGCAAGGCTACTCTGCCCTCCCTTGGCATCCCCTGTGTTTCCCTGCTGCTAGTGCCTATTCCACCAGAGGGTCCCCGTATCCCACAGTGGTGCAGCACAAGCTGCTGTGCACAGTGCTGCTCCTAATGAAATCTGAAGGCCAGGCCCAGGAAAGTAAAAACCAAACTTTACAGAAAAGCATGCTGTAATTTTATGATGCACTTTAATCTGATTCTGTTTAGTTGGAGCAGCCCTCTGGGCAGGCCAGGACTGCCCCATGCAGTGTATGGCTGTGCTTTCAACTAGCACCTCCAGCCTCTTCCAAGGACATAAATGTTAAAGCCTCCTGTGCAATCAAAGCTGAAAATTACTCTGAGGAGTAAATGAGGAAAAAAAAGCAGGAGGCCTGCAGGAGCTCACATTTAAAATACATATTTAATCCTATTCAAGGGATAAGAGCAAAAATGTTCAGATCTCTAATATTATTTGCATTAGAGGGGGGTCAGATGAGAGTATGAATCCCTGTGCTTCAAACTGGACAAACAGCTAGTAAGGAGCACACAGCTTGTCTCACATAAACTGGAATCAAAACAGGCAAGGCATAGGGGAAGAAGGAAAACAGACCAAGGAGGGGAAGAGTGGTGGCCTGAGACTACCCTGAAGTTGGGACAGAGTCAGGAGTAGGACCTAGGTCACCCAGTTCCCTTCCCAGGGTCCTCCTCCTTGACTCACACTATCTCAAATGCTGTGTGTTCATAGCACGCTGTGGTTTCATTGGGGTTTGTTTTTCCCAGCTAGGTTACAAGCATGGTCACACTGCTCTCTTGAAAGCCAGGTCCCTTGCAGTCCAGTTTCAGCTGAACTAAAGCAAGTTACAGGAAAGATCCAGCACCAGTGAAAATTAGCCTAAACTATGGCCTAGTGAAAAGAACCAAATATTTGGAATTGCCGCCTATTTTTGTGCTGACGGAAAACACACCTAGGACTTTAAGCTCTACTTGTTCCAGTACCTCTGATATTCCTGGAGACTGGTGGCTAAACCTGCATCTGCTGTGTTCAAAGGGAAGCTCAGAAGGACTCAGTGAGCAGTTTGGCTCACAAAACTGATTATGCTAACAGTCAGTTTTTCATCCAGATTAGTGATATTTTCCTGGAGTTTGTGCAACTCCTTCTCACTTCCATGGGAAGTGGCAACTCTTGGCTGCAGAGAGCAAACTCCTTGTCCCATTGTGCCCCATATTGGTGCAAGACCTGGACTGCTTTCTACTAAACAGGGAACTTTCAACAGCCTTAAACACATGAAAATGGCTATTTATATGAATATTTGGAGTTGCTGCAGGGCAAGGAAATGTTAAGACATGTAACAGCCTGAGGTCTCTCACAGCAAACACAGCAGAGTTATTAACTAGTAGGGCAGAAGAGAATCATTGAGCAAAATGAATTGAAACATTCAACCAAAAACCAAGCCTCTTATGGGAAATGTGCTTGTTTCCACCAAGCTTCTAGAGGGAAAGCTGGCCCAGCCCAGGATGAGATTTTGGCTGACATTAGAGATGGGTCAAGCAGACACATCTCATGGGCTATGCACACTGAGGTGTAGATCCTAGGTTTGCAAACCAACTTGAACTTGGGTCCTCAACATCTTTAGGGATTGCCCTAACCATGGTGCTGTTTGGTGTTTTGGTACCAGCCCTTTTAGTCATGTAGCACTTTTGTAATAAAAAGAGAAAAGAAAAAGGTCCTAAGTTAGCAACAGAAAAAAAGCTGTTTTCAGCCCTGAAGACAATTGTTTGCTTCCCCAAATGAATTACTTAGCATCTACCTTACATGCCTGGAACTGTCCACAAAGAGCAAGTTGGATTGAAAGGATTTTTGTGAGCTGAGCACTACTGGACTTGATTTGAAAGCCAGGAAATTTTCTGTCCAGGTACTTACATCTGACCTTGCTGCAGAAATTAATGAAACCCCATTCATATTGCTGGAGATTTTCTTGTCTAAAAGAGAGATGTAAGGATCTGACCTGCAACATTAAATGTGACTGTTATAAAACTTGTCCAGATAGAGTTGGTAGTTCATTCTTCATTCAAACTTTCTTTAGTCCTTTTTTTTTTTTTTTTTTTTCCCTTTTTTTGGGGAGGGAAAAGGGAATAAACCATGACAGATTTCTCACATAAAATTATATGATGTGGTTTTGACCAATATGGACATTTCTGATGTATGTGTCTATACAGCTCTGCCTGTAAAACATTTTAGGAGCCTTGTGCACAAGACATGTTCTGATATAGGTGAATTATACACGAACAAGCAGTGCAATGAATGCAAACTCACAGGCTCCCCAAAGCCCCTGTGGGCTGGTTGATATCAAAACCAGAACCTGAATTTCCATTTTGGGAATTGTACATACGTGGATGGAGTTTGCTTCTAGCATTCTATCAACTGAGTACAAAATGAATAGCAGATGAATGGCTGTCATTTCCCTGCTGATTTTGACAGTGGCTGCACCCTCATGGTAATCAATATTGTGGGGGGAGTTTGTTTTGTTTTTAAATAGAAAATATAA
Organism: Indicator indicator; assembly: GCF_027791375.1. NCBI lineage: Eukaryota > Metazoa > Chordata > Aves > Piciformes > Indicatoridae > Indicator > Indicator indicator. The sequence continues at coordinate 28,993,427 of NC_072013.1, forward strand.
TTTATTTCAACAGGATTGCTTAGCTGTATTTTGGCATTCTGTTTATGACAAAAAAAATATTTGTTAATGAATCCTTAGTGGTCCATAGCATCAACTTCATTCTAATTACCAAAGCAGACAAATAATATTTTTTCCCATTTATAGATATTTGTAGGACTACAACCAGAAAGCAAACAATGAGTGACTAGGCCAGTAAACAGTGCAGTTTGCTGACTAGTGTTTGTTTTATAAACTTTGGCACATTTTGATATGTACATAATAATAGCCCTTAACCCATAAATAATATTTTACAGAGGTCACACTATAGTTATTTAAGTTCAGAGGTTTATTTCCCAGAACACTAAGTAGCTGTGAATGAATTATGTTTAGTCTGATCTGCCACAGAAGGGTCATAAACTTATAAATTGTAGCAAACCATGGAATATTACTCCTGTATGTCAGACAAACTGTAAATGTAAAAGAATAATGCTTGATAAGGGGAAAGTCTTTTTATTTTGTTAATATGTATTCCTAGGGAAAGACTACAAAAATTCATTGCAATTTAAGTGTCAATTTGGGCAATCTCTCCTCATACAGCTTGTGAATTCTGCTTGCTACAGGGGACTCTCTCTGCATGTCTGAGAGGCTACAAAATCCACTCTGAGTGGTTGCTGCTGCAAAGGCTTTATCAACATTGCATTATTCTGTTTAGCAAGCCAACATTGAGCAAGCAATCTTTTTGTTTCTTGGCTCCCTTTGGCTAACAATGTCCCAGAATCCAATGTGAGAGACACATTTGTGTCTTTGCATATGGCTAAAAAAAAAAAGGAGTCATTTAACATTGCTCTTTGCCTGTTGAACTGCAGCAGCCTTTGATGAAGAGAAGGCTTCTACCTCATTTATTAAGTCTGATGAACACATAAGGGACAGGGAGGGAAGAGAATTAAGATGCTGATCATAGGGTAGGGGTTTTGATCACTTTGGAGGCTTCTGGGGTCACCTGACAAGGGGAGGTACATCAGAAAGCAGTGGTGGTGATTTGGAAACAAAGAGGCCAAAGGGACTGTAAGTTCTGGGAAAGATGCCACGAGACGGAGACAGGAGGTGGGGGCATGCTTTTATAGCAGAAGGATACTTGTTAATTTCAAGACCACCTGAGAAATCTGGACAAAGAGGAGTGTAAGAGGCTCCAAAGTCCCAAAGAGAAGACACAGACGGTAAAGGCGAGAAAGTCAGACCTGCAGGAAGCCTGCAAAGGCCTTGCTCTCAAAGAACACACAAAAATGAGGAAAGCTGGGAAGCACATCTAAGTCCATATGCGTTTTGATGTTATGACTTGAAACTAATAACTGAATTTAGAACCTGCTGCTAAACTTGAGTTTCTGCGTGTTTCCATTATCCCTTGTCTCCAGCACAATGAATTACAAGATTAGAGCCCTGGGCAGCAGTGGTTTTAGGAAAGGAGGAAGAAAACCACTGGTCCTGAGGCTGTTGAGCTGCTGTACCAGTAATGTTTGTTTCAGGGAAGAGGTATTGAATTCTGTGCTGGGGTTACACTCAGGACAGAGCCCCACTGACAGCAGGAGAGCCAGCTCACTGCATGTGGGCTCACAGTTATGGCCCCAGCAGCTGCTGGCACAGTCAAGTCCTTGCCTCACATCCCTTCCCAGAGCCTTCTATCTCACCTGTGACAGGTACAGCACTGTGCTACCCTCAGCTTTGTGTTACCAGATGAACTGGAAAAAGCCAAGAACTCTTAAAAATCTGAAAAAAATCACGGGTGCTGTACTGAGGTGGTGATAACTTCCCACCTTCTCAGTATGAACTGAAAAGATCAGTAATGAAGACCAGATCATTCTGGTTTTCCAAAATTCTCTAACTCCAAGCAACTGCTTTACTCCCATTGTCTGCAGGGGGCCTTGCTGTGAAATTCTAGATGGCCTAGAGACCTTTAAGAAAATGAGATAAATAAAAATAAACCAAAAACACCTCCAGTTCCAGTTTTCAGGTTTGCACTCCTAGTGCTAGATGCCTAAATCCAGGATTAGCAGTTGTGGAAGTCCTGTGGCAGGGTGAGGCAGGACCTGGTTCACCACACAGGTAAGCTGTCTGTTATCTGCAAGTTGTGTTAATGTTCTGGTACTTCCCTCCATACAAACTCAGTCCAGCCTAAATGAATACTTGCATATCAGTGAGGAAAACTTTTAAAGCAATATATGTAAAGTAATATGACAGTGAATTGTTGAGTTCCCACTGAAAGCCAGCAGGACATGCATACCTGACTGGTTCATTTGCCTTGAAAAACTCCAATGAATATTATTTCTAAATTCATCAACTGTTTAAAAAAAAATTAAAAGGGTGATTTTTTTTTTTAAAAGAAACTTAAGAACAAATTATTTCATCTGTGTATAACCTTTGAGGGAACTTTGTGGAATTCACAAGAACAAGATTTTAAACAAAATAAAAGCTCTCTGAAGTGTCCTGACTATACTGCAAGTATTCCAGTTCACAGATGCTTTCTTATGAATACCAGCTAAATTGTAATTTCTAGGGGAGGGGATCTTAAACCGAGAGCTTCTGTGAACAGAGTAACTTGTGAAACCTGGCTTCCTGTGGCTCAACCTCATGCTTGGATCACCCTGTGTCTAATAGAGCATGAACTCTAGCAGAGGTTTTTCTTCTTGGGGTCTCCAGCATGTCTGTTTCTCATGTATTCACCATTTCTACTATACAGCAGAGTCTGTGCCTTTCTCTAAGGTGGGATTCATTTGCATCTTTCCCATGTATACTTGTTCCACAAACCCCAAAGGAATCATCTGTGAATCCTTACTTTGAATCTTCCATGATTTGATTGACATCCCCTAAAAATGTCAAAACTGAATGGAAGACACAAACACAGAAATGTGATGTATTTGGTAATTTTGTTTCCCTATCCATAACCACAAGGATAATTTTAGTTATATTTTACCACTGAGCTTATTTATTCTGACATTTCAGTTCAAAACAATGGGGAAATAAAATAAATTGACTAACCACAACATCTATGCCCAAAGAAATGTAAAGAACAGAGGTCTGGGGCTCTCTGGGTATCCAAACAAGTGATGCATCACCTGTGATTATCAATTTCAGACACACTAGCATGAGGTCATGTTGTATTTCTTACTATATGTCTTTTAATTCCAGCATTTGAGATTACAGCTAGTAACATCACTTTTATATAAAGCATAATTATTGCTCAGTCCTTTACTTGCCAATCTCAACCACCAGACAAGAGTGAAACATGAAAAGATTCATAGATGTTTCCTAGGCAGTGAAACCTCTTGAAACACTGTAGTATGAGGATTACTGGGTTTCAAGGCCACTTTATTCATATGTGCCATTGTCCTCATCTGGACAGGAATATATAGTGACATTCCTATACTGCTAGGGCTTGTGCAGTGAATAGGGCTGTGATTTTCATGCATGAAGGCTTTACACTTGATCTCCAAGTGCAACACATCTTGTTTCATTCTGGTAAAGAGGACATTTACAAACCAAAGTGGTTTAAAACCTATCATTGTCTGATCAGAGGGAAACATCTGCTTATTTCTTAGTCAATATCTTGTATTTATTCTATGCTTTAAATAACGAGACAATGACCTCAGGGATGTTATTGTAACAAGAAGGAAGAATGGTTGTCTTCTCCCAAATATATGGGAAGTTTGGCATCTGTGCCCCACATTTGTGTTCTTTGCTACTTACACCTACCTGTTATGACTGCAGTAGCTCTGTGTTGTTCACGGAATACATCACTTTAAGTTGCAATTTTCTGTGACTGCACTTTTTCAAGGACTGAAAACCAGCACTGGTGTCACTGGTATTTCTAAGGGAAGTTCACTCAAGCAAAGTCAATAGCTGTTGGCTACCTAAATAAAGCTGGAACCATCCTTTTGAAAATCCTAGCCCTGGATTTTTAGGTGCACCAGAAATAAAATTAAAAAAAAAAAATCAGACTCTTTCTGCCACTATTACTAAATACAAAATAGGATAATTAATTTAAGGCTGCATTTATCTTTTCTAGACATGAATCATCTCCTACCACCACAGAGCAGCACTCAAGCACCATTCTTTGCTCAGTATAATTTACAGTGTAGTCAACCTTGACTAATCATCCTAATTATGTCTGGTACGTAGGACTGCCTCACCCCTCCTCCCCTCAAAGACACACATACAAAGATTAGCAATACTTTGAAGATGCAATGTTTTCTTTCCAGCTTTCAAAAGTGACATTTCTAAATTAGTACGAGATCGGTATTTGTTAATTACACGAGTGCCTAAAAAACTCAAATACTGCATTTCAAACAGAACACAGACAAGAGAGAGAAGTAAAAGCCCTCCAGATGAAAGGCCCACAGACACAATCAAGTTACAGCAGTTTAAATTACCACAGGTCAACAAAACTGTAGTTACTGAGCATGTGCATATTCTTAACCTGTTCAGGTAAGACACAAAATGCACTAATTTGAACCTCTCTGATTGACAGATGTGTGTGAATGCATTTCACCTCACTCATGATGTTAGGTCCCACTGAAAAAGTACTGCTTAACTGTGGTGTTAGGCCAGGGGCACCTCAGCTTTATGGCACTCACCCAGGCAAGGATGCAACTATTCCTGGGACCATGGGTATATGGGGTACTATAAAGCACAGACCAAACACGTGTATCCTACTACCATCTGCAAAAGGGGCAGATTAATAGATAATTAACATGTATTGATTTGTCTTGTGGTGCTATAAAATGTGTTTTGCATCATGTTTTTGTAACAGTTGGCTAAGCAAGGCTTGACCTGCAAGGGTTAGGATGAATACCTGCACAGCTGGAGCCTTTAGCGGCCAATCACAGCCCCACTCCCATCATTTTCTGCTTTTATAAGTGTAAATATTAGAGGTTTTGTTTAAACCTTCAGAACCTAAACATGTCATCACTATTAATAACATATGTTATAAGACACCACATGCTGGCAAAATAACCTGCAGTAAATGACACCAAAAATATTGAAAAGCTTAGCATAAAATTGAAACTTGTTAAGGGTACACTATGCAGTTTGGCATACAACTTGGGACAAGAATTCCACACAATGGGACTGTGTGAGTGCTAACAGCAGGCTCCCACCAGATAAAATAAACTTGTTTTATGGACATGAGGGATTGATTTTTAATGAGATTCTGCTTGGCCATAACATCATCCTGGGAGGGTGAGCTGGTTTTCGCCTTGCCTCTGGTGCAAAATTATAGTTTGCAGAATAAAAACACATTTAAATTGGCCTATGGATTTGCACTCTCATCATATTAAGTGAAAAGTAGGTGTTATTCCAAGGCTGAGTATAAAACAGTTGTTAAAATGCCTACAAAGAAGATCTCTTCCCCCCATTACTTATCTGTGTGTTATGGGACCAGGAAGTCAGCCTACAATCAGAATATGCACTCATTGAGTTCTTTTGGAAATAAATTACCTGGCAAGCTTATTTCTTGAGGACAGAAGATTAGTTTAAAAAGGAATACTATAGGCATTTGAATTTATCTTTTCATGTCCAGGTCTCAACTGCCTGTTAAGAAAATTTTAAAACGTAAAAAGGTTATCAAACTTACAAGTTTGATGTCAAATCACTGATGCATTCAGTTACAGCAAGACAAGACTGTCCCTTTCCTGTCTATTCAAATTTTATCATCTTTCTTATCCATTCCAACAATTAAAACCAATACTAAACCTCTTCTTTAGGCCCTGGAAAGAAAACCCAAAGTCAAACAGATGGAAAGCACCTTGTAACCAGGCAGCAGTTAGGGAAAAGCAGAAAACAAGAGCAAGAACAACTATTAAGCCTCTACAGCTTTAAACTCAAAACATTTTCTTTACAAAGAAATCACATTTTAGCTTCCCAAATCGGTGTCACTTGGCACTAAACAGGCTGAGCTGCACAGTGTTGTTGCTTTTCTTTCCTCTCTGCTGTTATGGGTTGCACTGTTTGTGTGCAATCATTGGCTTTTAATTGCCTTCTATTGCCTATTTCATTTGTCAATAAATAGAAAGTGCAGACCTATCACCAAAGGCCTTACATCTGTTTCTCATACATCTTAGCCACCCATGGTGCCTTAAGCTAAAACCATCCCCTACTGCTAACCAGGCTACCAGTTTATTAGGGTTTTTCCCTTGCCCTTTTAAAAAGATGAAAGTTCCTAAAAGCTTTTTTTTTCTTTGTTTGCCTTTTTTTTTTTTTTTTTTGTGGCAAGTGATGCTTGAAGTTAATGAAGTAAGCATCTGTGAGGTGAGAGAAGGTCACCCTGGGGTTGGGCACCTCCCAGTGGTGGAACTGGCATTAACCCAGCGATTAGTATGTGATGACAACACCTTAAAGATAATTAGTTGACAATGAGTTGAGAGCCTGTTAACCCCTTTAACACCTTATAGTTTATGATTATAATGAAACACTTTGGGACAAAACAAAATAGATCTATTTTTCCTTGAGTGATTTACCTTTTTTTTTTTTTTTGGTGCTCCATCCTCCTTTTGGTGACCTTCTTCCAAAAAAAGAAACAGCTGCCAGCAGCTCAGAGCATGTTTTTTCATCTTCATCAACCAGGGCTGAAACGTAGCACCATCTTTCTGTCTGGTTTTCTCAATTAGCTATCAGGTTAAGGACTTTTTGGCCTGGGGTAGAAGCCATTGCTGAGGCAGACACATGAGAAGAGAGAGTTGTGAATTAACAGCATTTCTCAGCTGACTGAAGGCTGAAACATCCAGCTAAATGTTTTCCAGTGTTTTTTCACACCACTGTGGACTTAGTCCTGCAATTGTAGTGGAAATCATTAGATTTGACTCACCTGAGTGTTACAGCTGGGCTCACTCAAGCTTTCCCCAGAAACAAGAGCTACTCGGCAGAACAAGAGGGAGGCTTTTATAAACTAAGCTGCAAGAAAGGCAGGATTAGGCCACAGCTCGATTTAAATGAAGCAAACAGGAAACAGCATTGATCATGTGTGTGGGAAGGGCAAAATGAGGAGGAGGAAGCAAGTGGAGAACAACTGGCAGTCTGCAGTGATTTATATACACTGGTACTTCCCATCTTCATTCATTCACTCAACATATTTATCACAGCAGGAGAGCTCAAGTGAATTATGACTGGCAATAGCTCAAAAATTTTGGTAACAGCAAAGTAAAACAGATCTGTGCATAGCATTCAAGAAATGCCTGTCTTGACATTAAAAATAAAATTCCATTTAATTAAAAAAGATAAGTTTCTTGCTTCACTCTTTCTTTGCACTTTTTAGTTTAATGTTATACAGGTGGTCCTGGTGAGCAAATTTTATGAGAACATGTCCTTACACCATTTTTTGACACAGACCCAGAACAAGGACTGGCCTTGCTTTCATTAGGTTTAGCATAGGACTTCTATTGATGTTAGCAGGCACAGGCTTTATGTCTGGTATGTACCCAAATACCTATCTGAACTACTCTGTGAACTTTCTGAAATGTGCCCATCATTAACAGTTTCCAGGGCACCAGGACACACAATAGTTTCACACAATTCTCATTTCTCCTGTGCCTCTCACTCCAGTCCTTTACAGTGCTTTAAAAACATCAGTAAATTAAGTTCCATAATGGCAAGCCTTCCCCGGAGAGACTTTTATTCCCAGGTGACAGACAAGGCAAGGCTTGCAAAGGATCCCCACAGCAGTTACAACCCAGACCTCCTGGCTCCCAGCCTTGTGCTTTACTTCTAATTAAATACATCTAGATTTGTGCAGAAAACGTAGAGAACTTCGTTATGCTTTTTAGATTTAAAGGCAATATATAGATTCAGCACTGTATCAAATGTCCATAAACTCAAAATAAAGTATTTTGATCAATTTCTAAGTTACTTATTTACCAGTTTGTAGTACTGAGCTTAAGGAAATCCTGATATCATTTGTCTTAACAGAAGTCTAGGAATAGAAAGATTGTCCTCCAACAGTCAAGAGTATTATCCAAGACTGATTCACCTCTCTGGTGTTATGACCATCAATTGTAGCAACAAGAAGAACTCCTAATAACTTTACCTTAAACACAGTTAGCAAACATATTTTGCTATTGTAGGTGGGTGGGTCATAAAACCAGAATTCCTGGAATTCATAATTGATAGAGTCTGTATTATTAAACATGATTCAAGGTTAATTAATCCCCTCTATGATACAGCAGAAAAATAGGCTGAAAATGCCACACGCAATCAGATTCTCTTGCCTGAGGGACAAGGCTTTCCTAGTGGTCTTTAGAATTACTGTTCCCTCTTCCTGCAACCCTCAAATGCACAATCAGTCACAATGCTAAGTACAGAATCATTTGTCTGGCTATGAATTTGAAAAGCACCGCTCATAATTGATGGAATTAAAAGGACAACTTTATGGGCTGAAACACCAGCTATCAGAAAAAAGGTCTGGCCCCACTGGCTTCAGCAGAGCTACAGAAATGTGTGCCAGCTGAGATCTGTTCTCATCTCAACAAAATCCTTTTTTAGCCACTTATTTCCTTTATCCAGTTTTAAACTACTTTAGAACATCGCTCTGGGGAACCCATGTGAAATACCTGTTCATCATGGGATTCTATGTCAAGCTGCACAGTCCTGTGGAACTCAGCTCTCACCTGCCTTTCTCCTGCTGATTTCAGTGTACGTGGATACAGAAAACACGCAACTGGGACAGATCTGTTGGAAACTGGAGCTATGCAGAAGTATTAAGAATAGGTGGATGTGAAGTAAGTTAAATTATCAAGGACTACCCTTTTGTTTGTACAGTTCACAGTTTCTTTCAGAGATGCTCACAGCACTGTTGCCACCATCCCATTCTGCTGTGGGCTGCTGTCTCCTCAGAGCGGGGTCAATCCAGCTCACTTTCCAGCTGGATTTGCATTATCCCAGCAAAATGGGAACAGCTGGTTTGGTTTTGTGGATCATAAAGGATTTCCTTAAGAATTTTCAAGCCATGTAGTCAGATGTCCAGGTGTTTTCAGCTCTCCATAATTAAAATTTGTCCGTATACAAGGATTTGCATAGTAGGTATTTCCCTCCATCAAAACAAAACTGGTGTAGAGAACAAGTCCTGTGAAGAGCAGTTAAGGAACTGGGGTTGTTCAGTCTGGAGAAAACGAGGCTGAGGGGACATCTTCTTGCTCTCTCTCTACAACTACCTGAAAGGGGGTTATAGCAAGGTGGGAGCTGCTCTGCTATCCCAAGTAGCAAGTAACAGGACAAGAAGAAACAGCCTTAAGTTGTGCCAGGGGAGATTTAGGTTGGACGTTAGGAAAAATTTCTTCACTGAAAGGATTGTCAAGCCCTGGAACAGGCTGCCCAGGGAAGTGGGCAGCATCATCCCTGGAGGTATTTGAAAGATGTGCAGATGAAGTGCTGAGGGAAATGGTTTAGCAGCAGAGGTTGGTGCTGGTTAATGGACTTGATGTTAAAGGTCTTTTCCAGCTTAAACCATTCTTTGATTCTATATAAGGTGCATAGGGTAGGTATTCTGATGGAGCAACAGTATCTTAGCCATTTCTTACAGTCAGGAAGGAATAGTATGAGCTAGTCATTTTGACAGATAATATTATTACTACTTAGTTTCACAATGTTTTTTTACAGAGGTGTGACTACAGCCAAAATGCAAAGCCATGCCATGGCTAATCTCATCAGCAGTTTCTCTGACAGTGTTCTTACTAACCAGCAAAACCCTCCCAGACTGGAAAGAAGCTGAAACAGGACAAACAGGCACATCCATGTCCTGAGTTGTATGAAAAGAAGTGTGACCACAGAGATGAGGGAGGTGATGCTGTCCCTCTACTCTGCTCTTATGAGACCCTACCTGGACCACTGCATACAATTCTGGTGCCCCCAGTATAAGAGGGACATCAAACTGCTGGAGTGGGTCCAGAAGAGGGCCATGAAGATGATCAGAGGCCTGGAGCACCTTCCCTGTGCGGACAGGCTGAGCTCTCCAGGTTCAGCCTGGAGAGAAGGCAGCTCTGGGGAGGCCACATAGCAGCCTTCCAGCACCTGAAGGGGGCTGGGAAGAGACTTTTTACAAGGGCTTGTAGTGATAGGACAAGAGGGAATGGCTTTAAGATTGAGGAGGGTAGATTTAGACAGGATATTAGGAAGAAATTCTTTACAGTGAGGGTGGTGAGACACTGAAACAGGCTGCACAGGGAGGTTGTGAATGCTCACTCCCTGGAGGTGTTCCAGGGCAGGCTGAACGAGGCCTTGAGCAACCTGGTCTAGTGGAAGGTGTCCCCACCCATGGCAGCGGGACTGGAAGATGATCTTTAAGGTTGCTTTCAACCTAAACCATTCTATGAATCTGGTCTATGAATCCTGTTGGAGAAACCCACTCAGCTGCTCAGCAAAATGGTCACTGCTTAAGCAAATGTCATCAATTGAAGTGGGTACCAGCATTAAATACATTGACAAAGAAGACCACTGATGAGCAGCACTGTGGATGGAGAAAATTTCCATTGGTATAGAACTAAATAAATATTCCTCTCCTCTCTTAATGTCAGCAAAATGCCTCCACCAGCACAGCCAAGAAAAAGAAGGAAACCAGTGTGGGAGCCAGCACATAACCTTGTTTGGGGCTGCTTGCGACAGTAATGGAGTCTGATATGTTGCCATTTTCCATACACTGCCCATCAAAGAAAAAAATATAGTGACAGAAACAAACTTTGTGGGACTTCCAAATAGATGAACAAAATTTTCCAGACCCCTTCATGATTTTACAGTGTTAAAAGGTACTGCTAAATCAACCAATAAATTTGCACTTTTCCTTAAGTTGACAGAACTCCTATGTATAGAGCGTGACCAAACCTAAATCCACTAAAACCTAGGGAAATGCTGAGAGCACATGACAATCTTTCCAGTCACAGATACTAGGAAAATGCCAGGAGAATTGTCACAGTTCACTTTGTCACCTTTATGTTTAGCGAAGTTTAACACAGGTTGCAAGTGTGTGTCATTGACTTTTGCCTTCAAGATAATGCTTAAGATTTAACCAAGCTTCCTTCTGGAAGGGTAATCCCACGCTTCCAAAGGTCAGTTGTTGTTATGTTTATTTAATAGAAGCCTGTGTTTGTCATGTCCCATACCACATAGTTATCTGTGGCCTGTTTTTCAGGCCAGCAATGTCACTGCAGCTCCACCATGTCTTGCTAGTACTGCTGCTGGTCTGCTCATGAATTCCAGTTTTGAGAGATGTCACTATTTACACAGCAGCAGATATCTGTTCTGAAGGCTCATCAGTATTCACAGCTCACAGGCACACTCAGTAGCAAGCAACAACAATCCTGTTGTTTTCTCTGAACCAAGTTATCTCATTTATTCTAAATTATAAAAGTGACTTAAGACCCATAATGGTGTATTTTATTGATGTTTATAACTACATGAAAGGTGGGTGTCAAGAAGGTGCTAGTCTCTTTTCTATGGTGTCCTGTGATAGGACAAGGGGCAATGGATACAAACTGGAACACAGAAAGTTCCACCTCAACATAAAAAAAAAAAAAACCTTCTTTACTCTAAGGGTGACAGAGCACTGGAACAGGCTGCCCAGAGAGATTGTGGAGTGTCCTTCTCTAGAGACTCTCAAGACCCATCTGAATGCATTCCTGTGGGACCTGCCCTAAGTGATCCTGCTGTGGCAATGAGGGCTGAGACTCGATGATCTCTGGAGGTCCCTTCCAATCCCTACCATTGTATGATTCTATGAATAGAGAAGCATCAAACTTGACCAATCCTGTTTTCATATGAAAGTTTCCACAGATAAAGAATCAGCTTCTGCCCAGGTCAGTCTAACTTTTTATGGTTTAAACTTAAGGGCAAGAAGGGACTTACAGAGTGCGTTGCTTCATGAGGGACCTTGGCCATTTGACAGACCTGTACAAGGGCCACCTGGCATGGGAGACTGGAAGTTGCAAAAATAATCTCCTTTTGGGGAGGGACAGATACTAACTTCATATTCTGGAGAAGACAAGGGGATTTATCATAGAGTTAGAAGGCTCTGAATTAAGAGTATATGAGAGGAGTGAGGTTACCTTACAAAGAAAGTATGGTTGGTGTATTTTTCTCAGAAGCTAATGTAGGTTGTTACCATTATTAATTAACAAATCAGAAAAAAATATTCATCAGTTGTACGTGTTTCATCTGTTATGTACTTCTGAAAATATGACCTCTAAGACTAGAGAACATAAGAGTTTTAAGCTCTGCAGAGGATTTCCAGACTAGCAGGAGTATTTTTGAGGCTTTGTGAAGGTTCCAAGTGGATGATAAAGTCCATTTTCAGAAAAGAGAACAGAGAAAAGACACCTTAAGAAGCATGCCAGATAGAGAAGGACTGAGGCCATGTTATGCCAAATCCATACCAAGGGAAATTTAAGGGCATCAGGCCTCATGTGGTGAGACCCACACATAGGAGCCAGTTGTGTCCAGCTGGAGAAACTCTGCTAGGGCCATGTGACACACAATGTTCAGGTTTTGTTAACATCTGTGTGGTCTAATTTTCTATTACTGTCAGCAAGTTATTTCTAGTGCTAGGTTATTTTGTCCATAAACATTGTCCCCATCACACATTTCTAATTTTAACCCTATTTGTCTCCAGTTGATTTACATTTGGCCAGAAGCAAATTGCCTATTGGAAGAATTTATTGAAAATTAATTAGGTGGCTAAAATACCTCCAGCAGATTCTGTTAAGAGTGTCTGTTCCTTGTGGCTCTCCAGAATTCGACATTTTCCAGTTAAAACACCTAGCAATTAAAAAAAAATCCATAAAGTAAATGATATAATTAGTTCCAGAATGGAACTTAGTCTCTTTGAAATCAGATGCTTTTTTCTAAGGCTACAGTGCCATACAATAGCCAGGGGTTTATAGTGGCAGGGGATTTTTGACAGAGGAGAAAGTAAGTGCTTATAATAGCTAAGTCACTGCATGAAGCAAAAGAAGGGTCCTTGCTAGCTCAAAATCAGCCAGATACACAGAATAACTGTGCACATACCAAAGTGGGCAACAGGAGAGAAGACAAACTGTATGAAGCAAGATTAAAAGGAAAAACACGGGATTAAATCAGAGATGATCACAGCATCCAAGAACATGGAAAAACATACTTGCAACTCTCTAAAGAAAAGCCAGGATGTTAACATGATTTACTGCAAATAGTTCCACAACATTAAAATGAGTTTTTATTTTCTATGTGTGCTGCTTCAAAGAACAACTCTGTGGGCTCATAAAAATGCAGAGAACAAATAGGGGCCTCTAAGACCAATTTATATGCCATGCCCACTGTGCACTGAGACACATATAATCTGTAAAATGTCAGCTTCAAAGTTCCACAGAGATTGGTGTTAACCCTGACCCCCGACCTTGCCGACTCTAGCTGGGCCCTCGTGCTCTCTTAACCAGCTGTTTTAGATAAATATGCTCCATTTTTAAAGAGATTGTCTCAGAGTTTTACGTGAATAGTAGTAATATTATTAACTCTCACCGAGAAAACCACCTTAACTGAGAGTCTTTACAGATGGGCCAATCAAAAGCCTTACCCCATGCAGAGAGTGGTGGGTTAATAAATATGTCATTGGACTGAAAATATTTAAACAACACCGGGAGAAAAGAGCAAGGCATACGACAAAAGGAAAGCATATTAGTACTGTTTCCTGTCAAAATACACAGAGGAAGCACTTTACTTTGACCATTTTCCTCATAAAGAGACACGGTAGGCCAAAACAAACAAAGCTAAGGAATCTGGTTTATCCCACGGTTGGATACCGAGGACTATCAACTTCAATGAAGGAAGGTTGAGTGACCAAAACCAGGGCCTCCTTGACAAAACTGTTAATTGAACGTATCAGCAAAGGCAGCCTCACAAACTGTGACCCTGTTGATCAATACTTCCATTTTATAAGGCCTCATATATATTTTTCTTATTTTACTTTATGTATCTTTCCAAAGGTAGGTGGGGGATTAGCCACTTACGGTCTGTTGGAAGTCCAAAAGTATGATGTAGCCTGCTGGTTTGGCAAACCATGGGCAAAGTCTAAATCATCCTCTTAGAAGGAAAATGTCAAGGTTCAAGGGCAGACAGTATATTTTAGACGACAAAGAAGCAGCTGGTGTCCACTCCTAATAAATAAAAATAAGTTGGGGTCAGAAATATAAGTCAGCTGGCTCCCCATTCACTGAACATGAGCCAAAGACAACTGGAGTCAAAGGGAAAGCTCAGAATGATTTCATGAGGTTTTGACTTGGACCCACTGTGAATCCAGACCTACTTTTCATGTAGGTGGGGTGGGAATATATATCCACAGATTTCCACAGGACTTGGGTCTGGCTCCACAGCATTGTATTCAGAAACCATCCACCCTTCTTCTTTTGCTACTGATATAACTACAAAGAATTCTGAATAAATAAAAGAATAACTCCTTAGAAGCCAGAACAACACAAAAATATTGTATTAGAAACATTCCTGCTCTTTAATAAATGAAAAGGCACTGTTTTAAGCCACCAATTAAAATATTGAGCCAAATTGTTTTCACTGCTTACTTTCACAGACCACAGTAAAGACCAATCTTCTCACTGTGATTCCAAACACTGATTATAGTCTCTGATTTAGCAGATAACTGTAAGGGTGAGAAGTCAAATACACAACTGTCAGAACATGAACAGTTGGATCTGAAAGCTCAGCTTCTGCTCTTCCCTTCAAAAAATAAAACCTTCTTATCACTATCAGTTGTTTGGTGGTTACTGTAGGACAAACAAGAATCTTATTCACCTACTTTCACAGCACCCTGCCTGCAAAATTTACTCAACTAAATGCATCAAAATGAGATGACAAGAATGGAGATTTTGAAGAATAACTCACAATCACCCAAGCTTTAGCTTTTAGCATTTGCTTTCTCAGGCATCTTTATCCTGAAGTGTGAAATTTTCCATATTCTTTGACAATGCAAATAAATTCAGTTTGAAAATTATTTTCCATGGTTTTGGATTCACGTTTTCTAAACAGGGCATAGCCTAGAAAGTATAAAACATAGACAGGCATTGGTGTAGGAAGTTGATACAGACACAACAAATGAAAAGGAGGAGAAACAAACAAAGGCTGTAAAAGATACAATAAATACAAACCAGACCCAGAAATAAATGCAAACAATAAATAAACAGAAACCTATAATTATTCATTATTTAATGTAATATAAGAAAATTGAAAATACTTTTCAATAGAGTAAACTTTACGAAGTCTGAGGACAGGACATACAGCAATCCTTTACATAGGACTGATCTGTGGCTGCTTTGCTTTTGTTGGCCACCTTTAATACAGAAATTGACTCCCTAGAATGTCTGTTTGTTTTTGAAATGTAATCTCCTTAAATGGCATGGGAGAAAAAATGAGTTTAAATTACAGTCAAAACAAGTTTGCAAAGGTAAACATTTTGTTTTCTAAATCCCTAAAATAGGTTAATAGTTTTTAGTTCTGAACTTTAGGAACTTTGCCTTTCCTCACATGAAGTATTTACTTCCTGTTACCACTTGTGTCAACAGAAATTCTGTTGACTAACAGGAAAACAAAAAAAGAACACGAACACATGAACCAGCTTAAATAAGAAACACATTTCTTAATGCCTGTTTATGGTAAAAATCCAATTGCAGTTCCTCAGGATGACTGAATTGTATGACAAAGCCCTGAGGAAACAGTAGATTGTCGTGATTTCAACTGCAGCTCCTTCGAGGAATAAGAAGTCATTCATCCTTGAAGATGATCCATTTTTTTAAACCAAATGTTGTTTCTACTAGAACCATGAGTCCGTCTTTGCCTCTCTTCCAAATACTATGAACTCATGTGGAAATCCAACGGGAAGCACATCATGGAGCAGCAGTAACGTTCTTTGCTTGTAACCCCTTCACGGATTTGTAAGTCTAACCTTACATTTCTTTCTGCACTTCACACATCCAACACAGGGCTCTGTGTGTGTCCCCTGCCTCTTCCCCCTTAGCACAGCTTGCTTGTTGGTAGCACTTAAGCGTTACCAGTTGGCTTTTAAAACTCTGTGGGAAATAAAAGCTTCTTTTGCTCTCCCCTGATCTGGTTACTGCCTCTCTTGTGTTAATAGAGACATCACAGCCCTTTGGTTAAGTTACTCATGTTTGGCAAGCTTGGGCTCACATCCCTTCTCTACCAAGGACGTCCTGATTAAGCTTTGAAAGGCTTAATCATAAAGCATATTTTGGTGCTCAACTCACAAACACAGATCTTCATGCTAGATACAGTGCTACTTGATCCTACACGTCTAGATTACCACCCTCACAGTCTCTTGTTGCTGGGTGTGTGTACAGCCACTCCAACGCTGAGCATGTGTACAACTCCAACTGTTCAGCCACCAGGAAACATTTACCAGATCCCACACAGCACAAAATATCAAGGACAGAGATGTGTGGAAAGGTGTTGCTTTCATATACCCAGTACAGAGGTGGGAACTTTTACCCACAGATGTGCTAAGCTTCACATTTTTTCCCTGCCAATTCAAGCCTTTCACCTTCCTAGAGATTTTCCTAATTACTGTATTATAAGATATTCAGAGGTAGGACTTTTTCAGTCTCTCCTGTTTGTACAAAATAATAAATGCTTATTGGAGCAGCTGCTGATGCCTGAATGAGTGTGCTAACCACCAGGCTAGAAAAATTCACCCTCTGACCCTTCACGCTTCTAAGTGTTTAGAAAAGTTACCCCTCATAACATTATGGAGCTGTGATTTTCAACAGTTTTCAATTTACAAGCCCTCTATTTTATCCAACCCCCCCCCCCCCCCAAAAAAAAAAAAAAAAAGACATATGTATCATTGTACAGAGAAATTAAACCAACTGACAATAGTCTTGCTTCTGTTAGCTGTATTTCGCGGACCTCCTGGGGTATTCTACAGCCTCCCAGAGGTACAGACACCACAGGCAAAAAACACCGTTGCAAAGGAGTAAAAACACAGGATTAATAACATTCTCCTAAGACCTTAAGTCTGTTGCCTTCATAAAGCATGTCCTGCAGACCTTGGCTCTGAGAAGATGGAATATGAGACACAATCTACATGTTCACCTGCCAAGAGAGGAAAATCCTTTCCCTTCCCAATGAGACACAAGTATTGGCACAGGAGGTCACTAAACCCAAGTGTTTGCTGTTGTGGTGATGTGTGTTTGAAAAGACAGATGTGTGTGAAACAAGATCCCCTGTTCCATAAGATCCTGCTGTACAATACGTATGTCATATGGGAACCCTGACACAAGTGGAGACTGCTAAGTTTTGAATTGTGAAAGACAGGGTTTGCTCCCCTTCCACCTCCCTGCAAACTAAAAAGAAAGGGAAAGAGACATGTCCCGAGCTGACATTGATAGAAAGCACATTTCAGCTAATCTGGAGGCATTTCTGAGCTACAGTTTATGGTAAAAATGTCACAGCTGCAGTACTCAGTTATTAGAAACACCCTAAAATATCCATGGCTAGTAGGAGCTCAGCATAAGCATGGTGAAAAAAACACGCATTAACAAAATCAACAAACTTGCAGTCAGGTATCTTACATCTTTAAGGAGTTAGAGTGGATTTTGCACTTAAAGGATTGCAGTGATTTGCAATCATTTTATGTTCCCTTTAATCACCAGTGAGAATGAAGATGAACTAGACCATTTCTAGCTCTAGTTCATTTGAATTGCTTCAGACATCTTCAATAAGATAAATCAATATGTTCATGGTCTGTAAAGAAAAGCTGAACATTAGCACAGAGCAGAGGACTACATTGTAGGCACTTCCATTTGGACAAATAAAACTCGTCCCTCATGTTTGACTAGTGCTGGTTCAAACTTCCTGGTTGAATAGCAAAAAAAATGATGTCTTGAGTGAAGAAAACATCCAAGTCTGTAATCAGCTTTGCAGACACATTTTTATTTTCCTGATGGGATTCTGGGATATTTACCTTTGGTCAATATTAATTTCTGCACACGTGACTCGCCAAAATAGAGACCATAGGCCAAGGACCTCCAAGCCCTGTAGGTTGTGATGTGTAGCTGGACTATGTCTCCACTGATGGACTTTGGCAGTTTTGGCAAGCAGGAGAGAGAAATCCAGCTACTACTTCTTTGGAGATGGAATAAACTCCTATAATTTGGCCTTGCATGTCAAAGGCATTGTGATGAAAATGCTGAATAGCTGGAATCCAGACGGCTGAGGAGCAGAGACTGAACTTATTCAAAAAAGAAAGTCTTCTGGAAGCTTGCAAGGAACCAAAGCAGCACAAGAGTCTAGTGACTGGTGTAATCAAAATGCAATCCTTCTTCAAATCAGTTACTTAAGTATTTTGCCTTGAGAAAAAAAAAAAAAAGAAAGAAAAGGGGGGGAAAGTGCATTTTAATCAATTCCAGTGTATTTCTGGAGCACATAGACTACAGAAGAGTAATTAAGACCATAATTAAATTTTCAATAAAAGGCTGAAGTGGGAATATGAGGAACAATATAGGTATTGGTGGATATTGCATTGCTGTGTGTTTCCATTGCATCAGTTATGGTAGGTGTTTGCCAATTGGCACTAAACAGAACAGTGGTCAGTTGTCAGATGACTTTTTTTGTGTTCCTGATTTCTAACTCCAGAACAGCTTGCCCAATAGTAATCTCATTTACACTCTTTATGGAAGGGGAAATCCATTAGCTCATAGTTTGCCCTTTTTTTTCCAGCTGAAGCAACACAACATCTCAAGAGTATTCTGAGCATAAGTTCTTCCTTAGCTACATCCCCTAGCATGGTGCAGAGTTAGGAGAATGAAAACAGTATGCTGATGGCCATAGTATGAATATAAACTAAAGTGGAAACAACTGGTTCTTTGGGGGAGAGAGTTTGTTTTCCTGTTCTGGGTTTATGCAACTTCAGTAATGGTAGGAATAAGGAAAATAAGAGACAGCAACAGGAATATTGAACTTAAGATCTTCCAGGCTGCTCAAGATACAAGTTCTGAAGCTCTGCTTTGGTCCAAAAATGTGATATCCAAACCAGAATCAGACTGTCCTTGTTGCCAGCTATGGCTCTGAAAAACAATCAGTTGAAGCAGAACTGAAGATTACCAGTCCATAGACACAGCACTGGAACCAGTGCTGTGTTTCTCAATGCCAAAGAGAATGAACCACATACATCAGAAAACCAAGAACTTTCCAGCACTTAGAAACCAGGTCTCAAAAGCTACATTTCAGTATTAATTTTTTTTTCAGTAGCTAAAGCCCAGGCAGTGATACACTAAAGATTTTTAAACCATGAGGAATCATTGTGATAACAAAACTAGGTCTCTTGCACAACCCAAGCACAGTGTTTCCCTGACACTCCCATATTTAGGACAATGACATGTAAGTCACCCAGAACTCATATGTAACTTCTGTAATGCTCTTTTGCCATTATCAAATGTGACAAGGGCACATACATCTAACAAAAAGCATGTGTTCATCAGTCTTTGCTGTTCCCTCCCTCTCCATGTCTAGCTTTTAAATCTGTCAGTCCCAACCAAACAGTACAGCAGGGCTGAGGACTCAAATACGTCAAGTTCCTATTTCTTACAGAGACATTAGAAAAGAGGAGAGATTGAAGTTGGAAACTCCTCAGAGGAGAGAAACCACAGTGAGAGCTCACCTGTTACCAGCCATCAGAGAATCCACATGTGCAACCGCTTCAGAGGCACTGACGTCATTAAGGACCAAAGCATTCACACTGGAGAGGCACAGGAAGCCTGGCTCCACAACTTCTAATTCTCACTGAGCAACTTGTTAGATTTACTAGCCTTTATGCAACTGTTTTGGGGTCTCCAAAGAATATGCAGTGCTGACTGTATGAGAGCAACTCGCTGTGGCATTGACAAGTAATTAGAGGGAAAAGAACCAGAACAGTCATTAAAACAATCAAAGCAACTTTTTGATCCAGGACCCTCAAAAAAAAAAAAAAAGGGGGGGGGGGGGGAGAACAAAAAAGACCTACACAAAGTTTCAACATGTAGGAGGAGAAACTACCACCACTGCTGCCACCACCCCATGTTTTCCATCTCAGGTTTGGTCCTAGGGGGCTTGGAAACTTAATACCTTTTCAGTGTTAGGCTGACTTTCACCATCATGTAACCTTTCAAATTCATAGCAAAGCATTGCCTCTTCTAGGGTCCTACAACCACTTTGCAAGGAGCTTTTCACCCTGAAACTCGTGTTAAGAGTTTATTACTCCTCACAACTCTTCTGTGCATCAGTGGGAGCAATGAGGAAGGCAGGATCTCACACAAAAAATTCACTTGCCCCTTTCTGTAAACATACACGGTGAGTGTGACTCAAGAAAAGAGGAAAAGAGGAAAGACTTTCTCCAAGAAATGGGAGAACAGCTACTTTTTACTACTACCACAAGATACAGTTCCAGTCAGTTCTCCATAGACGTGTTTCACTTTGTCCTGCAGAGGTCGGTCTTGCCTGCAACACTGCACAGCCGTGAGCCCTCTTGCTCTGCAAAGACCATGTCTCTTCCAACCTCCTAGAACACTTCAGAGATTAGGAGAATTAAAATTTTGTAAGGTTTCATCCTCCAAAAATCTTCTGTTGGATTTTCTCTGTACAACAGAGATCCATTGTTTTTACAAGAATTTATGTGTGTGCAGCCCCCACGGCAATATTTCTAAATTATATAATCTATCTGAAGAAAAGCAAAGGATAAATCTTATTTCACCCAAAACACTGGTAACCAGATAACAAACTAATCATAGTTATCATAGAATCATAAAGTCACAGAATTGTTTCTGTTGGACCTCTAAGGTCATTGAGTCCAACCATCAATCTGAGATCACCATGACCATTGAACTATGTCCCCAGCTGCCATGTCCACATATCTCTTGAATACCTCCTGGGAAGGTGACTCCAACAATCTCCCTGAGCAGGGGAGTTTTGATGTAAATATGCTGAATCTAAGCTTTTTATTGCCTTTTTCAGGCCAAAATTTGTACTTGCACTAACCAAGGTCTCTGGACATGGGGGTATGAAGTAGAGCAAACCATTTAATGCAATCAGCTTTTCATCGCTCCTAATGAACACACATGTTCTCCATGTTGGGATGCAGCCTTGACCAGAAAAAACATCAAAACACAATCCAAGACATCTCAGCATGCTTTAACCCTGTTCTAATTCCACAACTACCAATTCTATGACTGTAGACATCTTTTTCTGACGTTGCACCTCTTGAGCTTACAGCACAAAAAGGACTGTCACCCTTCAGGAGGAAAAAAAAGCCTGTCCCAGTTCCAAAGCAATGAGGAACATTTTGCATATTTAAACAAGATTTGATATATCAAGTGCTTAGAGTTCCTTGCCTCTGCACTGTGAGGGAGGTTTCTTACCTCCTCTATGCCACTAAAACATGAGCTGAGTGGCAGCTCTCTGCTAAGCCAGTTTCGAAGGCAATTTCACTAATATTTTCCAAACCAGCTCAACTTTCCCACCATCTCAGGACCAATCCCCAGCTAGAAGTATTTTGTGTGGCAGCTGCTTCCTGAGACATTTGGCCTCCTGAATGCATTCCTTTGGGACTTGGAAAAGGATTTGAAGAAAGCTGGAGGTAGTTCACTTTTCAAGCATTTTGTGGTCAGCCTCCTTTCCTCAGCTGCAGCCCTGTCACAGAATCACAGAATGGTCTGGGTTAGGAAGGGACCTCCAAAGGTCATCTAGTCCAACCCCCTCTGCAGTAAGCAGGGGCATCCTTAACTAAATCAGGCTGCCCAGATCCCTGTCAAGCCTCACCTTGAATAGGCATCCTCAGAATAGAAGGAAAGAGAAATCCTTCTCAGTTTAAATAACCTGGAAAGAAGCAGGAGCTCAGAGAAGGATCTTCAGCTTGCATTTGTGTGAGGGAAAATTAAACTTATTCAAGACCCAACTGCTGTTGGAGGGAGCAAAACATCTTTGATTTTTATTAGGAAAATTAAGAATTCATGAGTAGGAGTGAAGGTAAAAGTTCACCTGAGGAAACAGGTCTGGAAGGCAACAGGGTCCTTTATTTAGACTTTATCCTGCCTTGTACATTCTTATCTATTGCTTCCTATTGCCATGTGCCAGTTTGGATGAGTAGCTAATAGCAGCTGGCCTGATTTGACCAACAGCTTGGGATTACCTTCAAACCAAGCGGTAGAAATTTGTACTACTGTGGATGTGGATGCAGATGACCTGCCTCCTACCTATGCTTTCCTTACAACCATTCAATACTTTCCAGGTGAAATTCTGAATCCTTACTGGGGATTACATTAAGGATGGATCACAGAGAAGCAGATTTTTGTCCATAGTTATTATGTCTCATTATTCCTTTCTGGCAAATGTATGCTCTCACCTTTATTTGTCACCTTTTCTGCTCTTACACTTGTTAATGCTCCCCACAAGTTAAAAATATTTCTGAAGTGACTAGTCAAATATATATAACAGATGCACAATTGCAGTTTGGGATGAATTAATTCTGTCTGTGTGTGAGCAAGAGAATAAATGTGTGAGTAGATCAGGGAATACAAAGGACTAAGCACACCAGCTGATTTTTAAATCTCTAGATCTTGATCACTGCTTCTTTGTGTCTGTTTTTCTGTTCTCTTATGTAGAGAAAGAATCAAGGGCATTTTCAAAGGCAACTCTATGTCAAATACCACATTTTCATTTAAATCAAACTACCTTAAGAAAAGGTCAAAATGTGTCCAACACTTTTGATTTCTGTTTTTCTATCATTTGAAGTATAATTTTAAACAGCCAAAGTAGCAGGAATTTTCCCCTAAATTAGTAAGGCAACGAGCCAGCTCTGTAGGCCTTCTTTCACATGAGTTCCTGCAACCCTCACTAGCAGCAGGCAGTACAGAGACCTACTGGGATTTGTAGGTGTAAATTAGGCTACCACATACACCATGGCGCACATCCACATGCAGAGATGCAGGTTCCCTTAGAGTATTTTGAACAACTGTTCTTTGTCTGAGAGTTTGACAACCTGGCCTTATGTCTCAAGTGTCAGGGCCACAGCGAGTTTTATGGCTGGGCTCAGATCTTCTCAATTACATACATCATCCTATATTGAGAGAGACAGTTAGACATTGCTCTTTTGAGAAGGCAAGCAACACTTGTGTAATTACATCCTCACCTCTGAAAACCTGCATTATACATTCACATCCTCCACAGACAGTACTTCACGACAGAAATATTAACAGAGTGATCAACCACGCTGCAAGTAATGACAAACAGTATGGCTAGTGAAGGAGGTTCTGCATAACCATAGGAGCAGCTAGGGATCTGAATGAGGTACTCAGACCACCAAACTTAATTTGAGGTACCATAGGCAAACATGGAATCAGCAGTTCTAAAAGTTAAAAGCTCAGGATAACAGCTACTAGCTCCTTTAATCAACCATGAAACATGGCTTGCTTTCACATCATCTGCTTAATAAGGATGAGTGTTAAAATAAATGATGTGCACAGGATTGGTTTGGCTCTCAAGAAAAACTTGGTTTCTTCATTCCCAGTACCTTCTTATACAGCCTTGGGCAGGGAAAACCCAGATCTATCAGATACAGTAAGTCCACAATTATCAATGGAAATTGTGCACAGAATCATTTTAAGGTGATTCAAGTTCTCAGTTTTTGCACAGCCTATAAAATTCCCTGTTTAACTCTTGAATTTCAATTTGTTTCCGAGTTCAGTTTTGGGACTCTCACAAGAAGGATATTGAGGTGATGGAGCCTGTCCAAAGAAGGGCAAAGAACCTGGCAAAGGGTCTAGAGAACAAGTCCTGTGAGGAACAGATAAGGGAACTAGTTATTTAGTCTGGAGAAGAGGGGGCTCCTCACTCTCTATAACTACCTGAAGAGGAGGTTGTAGCAAGGGGGCAGCTCAGTCTCTTCTCCCACGTAACATGCAATAGGGCAAGAGGAAATGGACCCAAGTTATGCCAAGGGAGATTTAGGGTGGAAATTAATAAAAAATTCTTCTCTGAAAGGGTTGTCAAGCCATGAAACAGGCTGCCCAGGGAAGTGGCAGATTCATAATCCCAAAGATACTTAAAAGTCATGTAGATGTTGTGCTGAGGGGCATGGTTTAGTGGTGACTTGACAGTGCTGGGTTAACAGTTGGACTTGCTGATGATAAAGCTCTCTTCCAACTAAAATGATCCTATGGTTCTAAAACTGTGAGGCTATATATCTGTTTAGACATATTTTATGTGTATGTTTTGCTCACAAGTTACACTGATGAGGACAAGACAGACAAACATCTAGAAAATAAAAAAAAGCCATAGTGATTAAGCAAGATTTGTTCCTCTTTGTTCATACTGTTTCTTCTGCATTCTGTGTTAGAAAAGAGGTGTGACAGGGCCAGATCCAGTTTATTTTCTCACATGCTTATTATATACTTGTGTGTAAATATCCAGACTCATGCAATGTGAAATAATGCTTTAATGCCCCTGTAAAAATTCAGCCCTTCTACTTTTTTAAGGAGCCTGCTAAAAGAAACAGTCAATCTCAGGTATAATAGATTTTTCTTTTAGGCTTCAACAATAAAATAGTTGGTGGTCTCTAATGCTACTGACTTTAAAACATTCCTGGGTTTTACTAGGATAACCAATAAGTCTGGAAAGTCCCACCCTAAAAGCAGCAGCAGCAGCAGCTTTTGTTCAGAGAACACAAGTTTCTCCTTGTATGATGTTGGACTCAGGGGTGTCTGAACTATGAACGGGCGGCTAAGGGCATAATAGGCAACAGGTTTCAGACTTTTATGAGTGGGGGGAGAAAGGCAGCCCTGCATTATGGTGCTAATGTATAACACTACCTGAAACATGAAAGAACTTCACCCAGCTCCTGTTATACATGGTCAGATCCTCAACAGGTACAGCATAATGAAGCTGCATTGATCTCCAGGGAGCTCTGCTGATTTACGTTCCCAGATCTGGCTATATACCTATATATATATGGCTACACACCATATGTTGTCCTTAAGCAATCAGAAAATGCACAGATTTCTTCAGCAGTTTCTAATATGAAACTACATGTAAATGCATGTGGTTTTTGAAATGCATTAGTTAGACTAATTTGTTCTACTGCAAATGACCAAGTTGATCCTTTTCTTTCCAAAATGCCTGGAAAATAAAGCCATGGCTCACTGTATTTATGAACCTGCATTTCTTCTTGGTTTATTATTGCTGACTGACCTCATGAGCTAACTTTTCAGAAGAGCACATGTGAATTTATTTACATACATGCCAACTATATTAATAGAAGTTGCAATGACTCATCACTGCACATTGCTAAAAATTCTCACTCATCTCATCTTTGCAGTGAGATTTCTGTTCCATGTGAATTTCCTCAGCTTACCTTACTAGAAGTCCAGCTATCCTTACTCCTCTGGGAAGTAAAGTTCACTTTTCTGTCTGAGATGGCAGGCTCTTAGCTTGCCACCCTTATGAACAGACATGCAGCCAGGTCCAGTAAAGGCCACTGTGAAGTGTAATCCTATTTGGAATCCAAATCCCACCTATCTTCCTGGAAAAGAATAGTTACTTGCTCTGGTCTCTCTTGATCCCTGTTCAGAGATGCTTTAAGACCACACACACATACAAGCAGTAAGAACACATATTTCAAGTTCTTGCAGTTCTCTAACTTTTGTATAAGGTCAAGTATATCTCATAAGGCTGGAGCTGGGTGGACTCTAATATACTTCCTATAAATAATATTTGTTAATAGCTTTTCTTTGTCCTTTTCTTGCTCTTTCATGTAGCTCCCACATCTTTGCTTTCTGCCATATTTCTCTTAGTCCCACTTGATTTTTCTCCCTGATCCTTTTTTCTCATGAACTCACCTTTATGAAATACAAATTCATCCACAATCACACTGAACCTGATAACCTTACAGAATTTGCATACATACAAGATTAAATAAAATGGTCAGTACATGTAAACACCTGCAGGTAAGTGCACAGCACAGCTCAGCATACTTATGACAGGCTTAGAAAACTGCTCTGCATTGTCCCAGCACAGCTTCCAGAGAGCGCTTTTGAAAATCCCACTGCAATATTTTAAACTCCAGATCTAAAGTTCATAAATAATTTCTAAAAACCACTGTCTTGAAAAACGTAAAGGTGATGGCAGCTTATGGGTCAGAGCTCAGACAGAGGGTTCTTCTTCATGAGAACTATGAACATGTTCACAATTTAGATGGTCAGTCTGCCTGAAAGAACTAGAATAGCTGAGGTGCTTTGCATAAAACTGTCTTGACAGTCATGTTTTAGATACCCACACTGACAGCTATTTCAGTGCCCTCTTTTTAGCTGAGTATTTGCAGGTAGCCTTAGAGGGTAAGATCAGTAATTGTCAAGTGAGTTTTGGCAAGAGTTCCTTGATTAGAGCTAATAGACGTTAAGCATGCAATGCTAATGATAAGATTCATAATCACTGCTGTTAACAGAACACTTCAGACAACTTTACTTTCTTGTAGAAAGGAATCAAATTAAGAAGTGGTCTCTGCCCCAAAGAGTTGGCATTCATGTCAGGCCAAAATAATGATTGTTTACACTTGTGTAGTGATGCGAAGGAGCAGATAAGGGCATGACTTTTTAGCACAAAACTGAAGAAAGAGTACAAGCATTGCAATCTAGAAAGATCGTGGAGCACAACCATGAAGCCTAAGCAACTTCCCCCAAGAGCTCACAGGTCACATCACAGAGTTGAGCTGAGAACTGGACCTGTCTGTCAAGTCCCAAGCCAGTGCTTTCACCATCCTTCCATTTAGCCGGCTTTACCCAGGCAATCTCAGAGGTCCAAATTCCGCCTTGGGTTATATGTTGGCCTCATTAACTTACTCTAAATAAGAGCTGTAAGCAGAACTCAGCCTACAGCAAGCAAGATTTATGGACTGAAAATGCCACATTCTTTGCTTTTTATTCAGTGAGAGGGGAAAAAAAAAAAAAAGGCAAAAGCAAAAGGCAAAGGTTGAAACAAGCCAAGCAAACGAGTGAAGACTGCATATTTTTCATTCTGCAACACAAAAATATATACATGTGAACATAAAAAACACAGGTGCCCAAACACTGCAGTCGCCTCCTAAATCTGTTCTAAAGCACCAATGGCTATGTTATACCTGTCTCCAGAGAGATATGTAAATTACTTTTTCTTCTGAGGAGGGGGGGGGGAAATCACCTTCAATAAGATTTTGGGTTTTTTGCACCTTTTCCCCTCAGGCCCTGTGGCCTTCTTACTTAAATTAAGTGTGTATAGGTGCCATGCTCTTTGCACATAAACTGCACAACAGCTTACTCTTAACAGGAAAAGGTAAAGCTTTGGTTATGTAACATTCCTAATATTTTTTTGCTGTGCATGGAAAACTACTGTAAACAGAATACAACACAGCAAGCTCTCTCTGCTAATATGCTGTCTAGACTGCTTAAAATATCGTTCTCATTGCCTACCTTGTATCATGGCTTAAACTTTTCACCTTGTTTCTTTTCTCTTTGACCACTTCATAGGCTTTGAGCTTTTTTGAGTATTTAATACCCAAATGGCCATATCTCCCAAGCTGCTGGGGATAAAAGAACTCTTAAAACCTCCCCTTTATTGTGATGTTGAGAGGACTAACTGCAATCCAACATAAAAAGTTACAAAATGTCTTCCACCTTCATAAAGCCTCCAACTTAGGACACCTTCCCAGACTGGATGACATTGATGCATTATAGAAGTGACAGCAGACTATTCTGTAACACCATCACATACATGATAGAAGGGGCAGAGGGTTTGTCACAGAACCATGCAAACACTGGGGCATTGCTAACGCCTGCCTTTGATTTCTGTTTATGGCCCCCAAGTCGAGTGATCTGTCATGTTGGCACCAACTTGACTATTTTTAAATGATGTAGCAGCTGGCTCAACACATACTTCAAAGATTTATGTTCATGTCACAAAACCTTCTTACTGAGAGGAAAACCCTGGAGTAGCTTCTGCTATCTTACCTCATACACAGATATAGTCTATGTACTTTCTCCCAGACCACCATAGCATACTTTTTTCTAAATGAAAGCAGTGAGATATATAAGGGAAGGAAAACATGGAACAAAGACAGCAATGAAACATTTGAACAATTAAAAACCTTGAAGTTCACTACTCGTTTTCATGCTGCAGAGTCAGACAAGCTCTTGATGGGTGTTCAGTTTAGGGAACTGGCCCTTCCTATGAAATGAAATACAGAAATGGAGTTAACTCCTGCATGTGCAGAAGAACACTCACATGAAGATGAATGTGTTCATATTTCAGTAACAGAGCAAATCAGCCACACAAGAGAGCACTGTACTGATTATTATAATCAGGTATCAGTTTATGGAGTATATCTAGCTGCAGTCATGTCCAATGGAGAACCACA
Source organism: Indicator indicator (assembly GCF_027791375.1). NCBI lineage: Eukaryota > Metazoa > Chordata > Aves > Piciformes > Indicatoridae > Indicator > Indicator indicator. The sequence continues at coordinate 29,021,841 of NC_072013.1, forward strand.
GAATATTTCACATGCCAGCAGTAACAATTACTACAGATGCTCTTCTGCAAGGTGGCACTTAGTGTGATACTTGGCCTACAGTATCTCTCAGTTACAAATAGTCTGAGTGAAAACCTGTGGTTAGCAGTCATTCCAGATGTGGCCCATCAGCCTTACCTTCTCAGAGGTCTACAAATCCAAGGGTCCATAAGAGAATATTTTTCACTACTGACTAGAAAAGTTTATGTAATCCCTGGTGCTATTTTCCTCACCATCTTGAGGTGGACACTTCCATGAACTTCCATGAACTGAAGATCTGCAAAAGCGTTTGCAGTGTCCCTACACAAAAGCCAGAGAGCACCCCAGTACAACCTATGTATGTAGGCCTGTGGTGATGGGAGATTCACTTACCAAACAAGACTGAGACGCAGATCCCATCCCAAGAGGTGGTGTTAATGTGTCGGTGAGGAGATGGGATGAGTGTCCTACTGCTGTTAACTGCCACAAATTGCTCTAAATTTACTGCAGCCCTGACACTACCAGGGAGGACCTCCTTGCCTAAAACACCTGAAGGAATTTAAAACTGATTTGTGTACGGGTTAGCTTAGATTCAGCTGTGCCTGTTAAAAGTCATTTAGCACAAGGTAACAAAATTTGGCTACCTTGTATTTGGAGAGCAAAAACTAACTGAGTGGAATCATGAGGACCTCACCCCTTCCCTCACATTACCACACAGCTGAACTTGTGACACTGACTTCAAAAAAGCTGCAAATTCCCAAGCCCAGGAGAATTTCAGCCAGACTGCAGTATGATGTGTGGTTTCTCAGCTCCTTCCTGAATCCTCCCAGCAGGTGCACACAAGGCAATAAGCTCTTCATCCAGTTTACCATGAGGAGATCCCAGCCTTTTGGAGCCTGGCATCATCTTGCCTCCCATCACACCCTCCCAACCCATCTGTAATACCCAGGTCTACCTGACCCACCCCAGTCACAGAAGGCAGCAGAGGACACCTAAGTCCAGTGCAATAGTAGATATGGCTGGGGACTCTCTCTCCAGCTTGGATTGTCTGATGTGACCCCCTGGAGGCAGGTCTGTGGCCTGGGCAGCCAGTCAGGGGTGCAGTTCCCTACCATTCCTCCTCCCTCAGCACAGGCTCTCCTCGTGGTGGGCATCACTGGGTCTAGCCGTGCTGTGAGGCATGAAGGCCCCCAGCATCAGGGCCAGACAAGATGGCAGCAGCAGGCTGAGACTCCGAGAATCCTGTTAAATTGTGCAATGTCTGCAAAGCTGCTGTTGGAAGATCTGGCAAGAGTTGCACATAAAGAGGAGGAGGAATGAATCTCCAGGACTCTCCTCAGGGTAGAGTCTCTTCTTTGCCTGTGAAGTTTGTGCTCACCCAAACTCCAAGCAAGACAAGCTGTAGGAGGCTTTCTCCATTAGCCTCTCCATGTGATTAACAATGGCAGCAGGGTTTAATTCTTTTTGCTTCATTTAAGAACTGAGAGGAGCTGAAAGTGGATGGGGAGCTCTGTACACAATGACAGGGTCATTCTGAACTTAGAAATTCCTTCTGCACTGAGTCCCACAATGAAGGATGCACTGTATATCTAATTTTGCTTCTTTGGCTGCTTTCTAGCTGTGTCCTGGGCTGTTTGGTTGACTATCCTAAAATAAATTACTTTTAAAAGAGACACTTCATAAAAATGTCCAAAATCAATTGGTGTTCAAAGACTTGTATTATGGAATAAAAATTTTAACAATAAAAAAAAAAATAAACCACAGGGAACTTACACTAGGAGATTTTCCTCCTTTCAGTATTACTATAAGATTGGTATTGGACCCATTTGAACCTCATGGTGAATTTCTCACCTGAGTGATCTCCAGAATTTCTCAGGCACCTATGCCAGTGATCACAGCTCAGTGGGTGGCGTGTACCTGAAGAGTAACCAGACCCAGCTGTATTCTTTTTCCAGGCTCTTCCCCTGCTGCAGAAGCATTTCAGGTTACTCACAGGAGGTTTCTGTTAGCAAGACTGTCACTGAGAGATTCCTATATCCATTAGCTAATCTCATAGCCTGCAAGTCATTCATAGCTTTCTCTCCTTCATTAGTGCCTCATTAATATTTCTTCCCCATACTGTTCAGATCTCTAGTTTTAGTTCCTAAGTTTTAGCTTCTGATCTTTGATAAGATTCTAGTCTTTATTTTCTCCCTTGGTTATGATTTGTGTCAGGCTTTTCCTGTGGTGGAAAGAGAAATCTAGCTCCTCTCCTTTCTCAGGATTCATTTTTCATAGGTTTTGCACCCTATACAGGACTTTTGTTGTGGTGGTTGCTTTTGGGTTTGGGGTGTTTTGTTGTTGTTGCTTTGTTTTTCTTTCCAATGCTTTAGCAGGTTCCACATCTGAAAAGCCAAGCAAGCTACAGCTCTTTATGCTAGTACCAGCAGTTGGGGTAGATTTCCTTCTCTCTGCCTAAATGGGCGTTTAGCTCCTCTCAACAGCCTAGGGACCATGAGTACACTGAGCCCATCACTCTTACTCAGGGGTGGCCATTTGTGGTCTGGATCATGCTCCTCTCCCACTTCAGAGCAACTGTCTAATTCCATAAAACCCATGCTAAACCTATATATATATATATGCACACACATACACAAACATTTATCGTCCATATGTCTGTCTCAGCTTTATTCAGGCCTAAGCAAAAATCCTTCTAATCTGTATCAGGCACTGTGGCTGTCATCCCTGTGATATTTCAGTGCCTTGTTACCTTTAGGTTTTTTAGGTATTATTAGGAAATACTAGCCAAAAGCCTTTGAGAGCAATAATAATCTTTCTGTCAGCCCCCTTGGATTTGAGACTGGGACCTGAATTCCTGGTGTAAGCCAAAATCTGTCCACTGTCCTCACTCTTCTCACTCTGATTTTCCCATGTCTGCCACAATTCCATCTTTCTTACAACATCTGGTAGTTTTTTTTATGTATCTATATCTGAGGGCTGAATTAGACACATGACTTTAAATTGCTTAAAATATTTTTACATCTTCCAACCTACTAAATCCTACAGATGGGTCAAATTATCTGCTAAAATCTGCTCAGTGGGTCTCACTGTAGTGTTTTCTTGTCGCTCAATGTGCAAAACAATTCTGTGAAAAAGAAAAAGGCTTGAATTATAATTAAATTATAATTAAAGCTTAAATTTATGGTGCTGAGCTGAGGAGATAAGTTTGGCTACGTATTTTGTTAGCATGTAGCAAAACAAATATGAATAAGGAATTTATATTCTCTGCATGTCTTCTTGGTGTTCTTGCATGCATTTCTACGTGTACATCTCAAGAGCTAACACTGTAGTGGTACAGATTTTAGGAATGTATTGAATGTGCACACACCATAATATTGATACATTTCTAATGGTCTTCATATGGAAAATTCTAGCAAGTTCAAATGATTCACTAAGATTTTGTTTAGGTATTCATGTCTGAACCAGAAACTCTCCAGAGAGCCATTTGCTTGTTTGATAAATCACAAAAGAACACATTTTTATACAAGTAGTTTAATACAGGAAATATGAGTCTAGTCAGTATCTTTCCAAATACATGTGTCTGAGTGGGTTTTGATGTGAAATGCTGCCTAATGTCTTTCAAAGCACTATTTAAACAACTTCACATGAGCAGCTACCAATCAATATGTCTCCCATTTTCTAACACTAAAAGACCTAAATAAATGCTTTTTAGAATCATATATAATGAATAAAACAGAAAGCAGCAGCAGAAGAACAGAGAATAGCAACAAGGCATTATTTAGAATATGTATTACCCCCAACATGTACATGCTTACCCCTAGTCTGGCTCTCTAATGGAAAAGAAATAACATGAAATTGGGCAATTATAGACCTTTCTCTGAGGTATGACTCAGCCTGCTGTATTGTGTAAGGGCTGGCAGGAATGGCACTGGCAGTACTAAGCAACATCCAGGCAGGCCAGAAATGACTGATTTATATCATAAAAAAGGGCGTAGCCAGAGAATAACTTCTAACAAATGCATCTGAAAATGAGCTGTAAAGAAATGAAGGATTGATAGCAAAGAGCAGGCCCCCAGGAAGTGCTGGGGTTTGAAAACTTGCATTTAACTTTGGTTTAATTATGTTTTGAGTGGAAGCAGCAGGGGGAGAGAAGTTTTTTCCCAGAAACCATATTTTTATATTGTAAAGTGTAGAGCAATTCAGACAAAGAGTCCCAAGCATCTCAACAAAGGAAATGGAAGACAAAGCTGCTTGCCAAACATGGACTAGTTATGTTTGCAGAGCTTTCCTTTCAGAAAAAGGGGAAAAAAAAAGAAAAAAAAAACGTTTTGGTAGCATGGCTTATCAGGAGAATTTCTGAACAAGCATCCATATATGGGGTGGGAAGTGTGAGCTATAATGAAGTAAGCCACATGAATAGGAGTAGTCACTCAGTGTTTGGGATGTTGATTTTTTTGGGCACCAAAAATGCCGATTGAAGGCTGGAGAAAATGACAGATTGACACTTGAACAGCTCAGACTGTTTCACTCATATAAAACAAACAGAAGACTGAGAAGTGACTGTATATAAATCTCTCCACTCGAAGGCCAAGTACTGAAGACTCTAACACAAAAAGGAATGGTGTCACAAAAACCCATAGGTGGAAGAAAGAGTTTTAACTCTTGGAAGGAAATATCAACCAGTAGTTACAAGGACACATCACCAAGGAAAGTGAGAGGCTTTCTACGTCTCTGTGTACAGATCAGGACACAATGCCTTTCTGGAAAAGAGATTTCAGCTAAATGACATTTAGTCTTGTGTGAACTCAAATTACTGGTCTCAAAAGAAAGTTACCCTTAGTAAGTAGGTTACTCTATCTAGGCTAAACTAGACTAGATAATGTAATGGCCCTCTCTGGCTTTAAATTAGCTGTCTTCAAGTCTTTAACTACCCACTTCAATGAGCGTGGATACAAACAGTAATGTTAAATTAGCAAGTCTATTGAAATTCGTGTTAGTGTATGATTTCTGGGTTGGAAAAGCCTCAATCCAGTTTAAAGGCATATATTTAAGTTCCACTGAGCCCATCAGAACCCAGTGTGCACATACTGTAGAAAATAAAGACATCTATGTAAAGTGACACGAATACTGCTTGGTAACAGAGCATCCATGTTTTCCACTTATTTTCCAGTGTTTTTAGTGTATATGCTTGTTGTTTTAAAACTTCTCTATTTCCAAGTATAAGTAGTTCTAAAATAAAATTTAAAAAAATAATTAAAAAAGGCATAATGATGTTGATGTTAATTGCAGTACATGTGGGACTAATTGCACTGCCCTTCATTCTAATTGCTCAGCATTTGCCATTGTAATGTCCTGATTTGGATTGCTTATCTTTTATGAAAATGTGATTACATGCACTGAGATTTCTCAAAGATAGATAGATAGATAGACAGATAAAGATATATACACCAGAATCCTCAGACTGAATATTTGGGACTCCTACAAAGATGCATTTATTCAAATCAAAGGAGTTGTCTCTTTAAAAAAAACAAAAACAAACAAACAAACAAACAAAAAACCTGGGAGAAATATCATGGTTTATTTATGTCAAATCTATTTTAGTGCCTTTTGTATGAATAGCTGTTGTGATTCTTACCTTCTGAGTCATGGTAATTTGTTGGAAGGTGACTTTTGCTGTGCCTGTGAAAATCTCCCTGTACAGCACAAGGCAAAAGCTGTTGAAAAGCTCACAGTTCCCACATGCTCAGAAAATACTTTTCAGGTGTCTACTAAAAACAAAACCAACAAAAACCACCAAACAAACAAAACCCCCAAACAAAAAAACCCAAACCATCAAAACCTCCACTTTTACTGAGCTTAATCAACAGCCTTACTATCTCTGTAATCATTGCCCTGTCATTTGAGTAGGAGGACATGGACACTGAGAAGGGGTTCTTGTCTCTTCTCTGGCTCCTCCCCTGGTGTTCAATGAGCACAAAGTAGAGAGCAGCCTTATTCAAATCCAGAGGGGGTGAAAGCTGTTGTGGGCAGGTGCAGAGGAAATGAGATATGTGGGTTAATGTGAAAAGGATATGCTGGAGTAATTAGACTGTAAAGAACAATAAGGCCAAAATAAGATTGCACAAGCAGTCGTGATTTGATTTAGTTTCTGAGTTTTGTAAACCCTGTTTTGCGTCTATGATGTTGCTCCTCCACTTTATTTTCACATGGGATGTGTAATGCCTCAGCACAACAAGCATGAGTAATGAACTGTCCTGAAGTGGTATCACTCCGGTATCCCCAGCATAAAGCTCTCTCTCCTTGGCAGACAAATAACAGACCTTACTTGGCTATTTCTCCCATCCCATTTTAATTAGGGTTTTTTTCTTCCTCTCCAGATGTTTCCAGTCCTGAAGGTCCTCATTCCCATCTACATGTGCCTTTGTGCATTTCTTCCCTTTTTTGTCCACCTTCTTTGGTTCACCTCCCTGTACCTTCCATGTGAAATTTTACAACCTTCCTTATACAGCTTGCAAATGTGACCAGTACCTTTCCAGATCAGATCTTCTGTCTCCCTCGTGTCTTACTATCTAATTTTGTTCCTATTTTTTCTAGTTTTTTTCTTTTCCTTCTAAGTATTTTTTCTAGTTCCTATGTCTATTGATCTCTTGTCCCATTGGAAACACTGAACTTGCATCCATAACACCCTCTGGTAGGGATTTCCACAGCTCTGTTACCAACATGTGAAGAAACATTTCCTGTTGTTTTCAACGTTACTCTTACTAGTTGTATATCACATCAACTAGTCCTTGTATTGGAAAAGACAGTGAATAGTTGATCTCTGCTCAACCTCTACTTACCATTTGTAGTGCTATAGGCCTCTGTCATGTCCATTCCCTCCCCCCCAACCCGTCTCTTCCAGACTGAATGTGAAGTCATTCCAAATGTTTGATCTTCCTTTTTGCCCTTTGTTGGACGTTTTCCAGTTCACTATATCCTTTTTTTTTTCAGATGAAGAGACAGAACAACACACATTATTTGAGGTGCGGATGAACCATGACTGCAGAAAGCAATGAAGTGGTTTTTGTTTTGTGTTTTTTTTCCTTCCCTAATCATTCATAATATTTGATTTTCTTTTTTTTTTTCTGGTGGCTTCTGAGCCCTGAGCTGATGTTTTCATTCAAGGTTCACTTCTTAGTGGTAATAGTCAGCTCAGAGCACATCACTTTATAATGAATCCAGGATTGTTTTTCCCCACATGCATCACTTTATGTTTATATACACCAAATTTCATCTGTCATTTTAATACCCAGTCACTCAGCTTCATAAGGTCCTTCTGCAATTCTTCACCCTTCACAATCCCCACTGTTAAAAACCAACAGGAAGCCAGTGGCTCCTTTTTCCCAGGAAAGATTAGCAGGGTCTTAGCAATGGAGAAAAAAGACTCATCTTCATGCAAAGGCTTCTGGATGAGCTGCTGTTACACTGTCCTCAGGACAAACTGGGCACTCTCAGGGAGGCTGGGCAAGAGCCTGCAGGCAAAGAAGGTCACTACCTTGCACGCTTTCCAGAACGCTCTGCAGTCTTGGTCTAAACAGGGCCTGAAAGCATGGGTATATGAACGTGGGGAGGAGCAAGGCAAGCCTACCCTGTGCAGCTCCACATGTTGCTTGGGAGTTAGACTGGCTCTGGTACAGCCACACATCTGCTAATGTCAGCTCATAAAAGCAAAACCAAAACAAAACAAAAAATTGTCTTTGGTTTAAAGTTTGCCCCCACTGTGCACACACCCCCCCCCCCCCTTCACTCCCTTTTTTCCCCTCTCTGCTTCAAAAGAAAGACAGGTTTGAGTCTGACTCTGAAGCACTCTCTGCTACAGTATGTGCCATTTACTTTAGTAAGGCTGATTAAGTCATGCATTTACAAGTAGACCTTCCATCAGAGCTAATTTAAAGCAGATGTTCTAGGTTCCACAGCCAGGGAGGCATCAGTCTGAGAATTGCAAGGGTCTCTGTAAGAACACTGTTTTTACTGCATTTTATAGTGCACTGGGAGGAGGTTAATTGGTGTAAAAGTTTAATTTCAAATAAGGATCCCCTTTTAAAGTTGCATATATGCATATACCTTTTTATGGAGCATTATATTACAAAGTCAAAGTGGGGGAGAAAAATCATCCAAAAACATTTCAGGATCAAAGACACCCAACCTGTCAAATGCTAAGATATTTTTATGAGGAAATAGGACTCACATTTTCTCCAGAAGACGCAGAGAGAAGTACAGGAGTGGAAAAATATTTAACTAGATTCCATGGTATATTAGAAGAAGGAGAAAAAAACCCACCCATGCCAGTATGTTGGTTTCAGAACCTTCTGGCTTGGCTTCTGCTGTTGAAAATATTGGCAAGAAAATGCTCTGTGCTGGGATTATTTATTAGAAAAGCAATAGATTTGTACAGTTTAACAATAGAGGGAGGATTCAGAATCGCCCATTTGCTCTGTGTTCTAACTTTCAACTACTTTTGTTTTCTATTTGTGAGCCAGAATAACTGCACTTATCCCTTGAAATGGTTAGCAGCACTGGTTTAGCATAATTTTATTATTTGATTAATTGTATTACTCATGGAGGGGCTATGGCCGGTGTCTTGCACTGAATACTGCACAGGGTACGCCCAGATGAGAGACCAGTTTTCTTATGAATCTTAAATTTTAAACTTATTAGAAGTTATTGGATTTTTGCCTTTATTAAAGACAACAATAAAAGAAACTGTATTTACCTTGAACTTTAGTCTAGGTTTGCAGGAGACACAGACTGTGGCAGCAGCTCTCAAAAGTCTCTCCCTCTCTTCTGAGGGACAATCTATCATCTCATTAGATTTTGCTGCTCTTCCTGCCTTGTATTACAGGAACACCTATGGGCCTTGGCCAAAATTGCTCAGCACCTCCTAAACCATGGTCTTGACCAAGCACCTTCAAGTCTACTGGGGTAAGACAAATAAAGGCAGGCTTACAGTCCCTTTCTGAAAGTGAGTAACAAGTGATTTACCAAAGACTGTAGAAAACTATGCCTGGAGACTTCATACATGGTTCTTACATCCCAGCCTGGAGGCCCACTCAGCAGATTCAGTTTGTGTTCTTGGTGAAGACTTCTCAACAAACAGCAGCAAAACATGACAGCAAAGCTGTCATCTGTTACTTCTTCTTTCCCACCTGTTCAATGAACAGAGTCATTTCAGATGTGTATGATTGAGATTTTTGTGGAGTTCATTGCAGAGAGTCATTTCAGACTTTCTCAGCTATAACCTACAGATCGGGCTTAGTCAGGTCTCATGTACTGAGTTTAAGACACACAGCCCTGGCTCCATCTTGTGCTTCTTTTCTCCTTGGCAAAGACTTTATTTCAGGCACCTGTAGTGCTGTGCTATAGCGAGACCTTCATGGTGATGTTCAGACTCATGTTAGAATTTGCTATTTGGCATCCATATCACATTAGCCAAAGTGTCCATTGAGTTCCTCACCTCTGACCATCTGTCTGTAAGTGGCGCTCTCTGTTGATATGATGAAAGCACTGTCTGAGCTCTATGCAGCTCAGGATCAAGGAATTTGTGGCACCTGGGAAGGGAGGAGTTTACTTTGAGAATTGTCAGCAGGAGCTGAATACTGGGCAAGCTGGAAGTACAGACATGCAGGACATCTCTTAGACAGCAGAACAGTGTGGGTGATGTAACTACACTGCCTGAATAGGCACTTTCATTATGGTGAAGATGCTTGCAGCTTGGTGAAGATGCTGGCAGGATTTTATTGTTTCTGAAAAATCCTTTTCCCAGAATTAAGGGTAATGCTCAATCCTCAAAGTTGTCATGACTAGGCAGAGCACACCAAGCCCATCACTAAGTATGTTCTGTCAAAGGGCAAGCGAAAAATGTATTGACATGATCCATGAAGTTCCTGTGCAGGGTTCACACCTATTTGTTAAAGTCTAGTCCTGAGTGGGATTTACACCCAAGGAAGAATATTATCTCTCAGTGGATATGGAATTTAGAATACATGCTAAGCAGTAACCATTCCCATGTAAAAACAGCTAACATATTTCTTGGAGACTGGTGTATCAGAAATACTGCCATGCTACATATGTCTCTTCCAACATTATTTTTCCTTCCTCCAATTCTAACTACACAGATCAATTTGATGGTCAGAAAAACAGGAGGCAAAATACAAGACTATGTCCTTGGGTGCATGTCTGTTGAGCCTGGTGTATGGCTACTGGTGCCAAATGGACTCTGTGCACAGCACCTCCTTCAGCTCTGTCAACCCATTTCTTGCTCCTCACTAACTTACGATGTCCCTTGGAGCAAAACTCATCTCAATAGCTTACTTTTGTAACTGTAACTGTGTTGCAAAGCTGAGAATAAAAGCAGTGGTACCGTGGCTTCTCAGCTAGTATAAAAAGGAGAGACGCATCAGTTTATGCCAGCTGAGGACACGGTTCAAGCTGTTTGGGGAGTTCAGGTTTGGGGTTTTAGCCCTGCAAGCTGTCTGCTGTAATCTCAAGGACATGAGAAAAATGTTAACACCAGTCAGTTGGGGGCAGGAGTGAAAACACCCTGAAAATCTAATATAGTTGCAGAGCACTTTTTGTTTTTTCCATTAGCTGATATTCTCAGGTTACCAGAAAGGAATTCATTGCACTTCTCCACACTCAGTGAAACAAGACATTGAAAGGTTTTAGAATAAATGGCCAGGTTGAAAACTAGCAGTGCTTGTGCTGGGTTTTGGGTTAGGGCCTTTTCAAATTCAAGACTGATTAGGCATCTATTTCCTGGTCCTTGGCCATAAGACTAGGAAGTGTAGGAAATTCATTGTCCTCATCTTGGCACTGCTGACTTGCTTCAATAGCTATACATCACACAAAGGACTGACAAGCCCAAAATGTCCATGTCAATCTGCAGCTGCCTTTAATCATATACAGATTTATGAGACACCCTCTACCCCCTGTGGAGATCTAGAAACTGTGCTTTGTTCTGACTTGACATACATTTTTCCATTTCAGATTAAGAAGTATGAGCCCTATTAGACTGCATTGCAGCTATGAAGCAGAAAGGGTAATGCTCTGTCTGAAATGGAGGAAATGATGATGTAATTTTGAACCTTTAAGGACTGAAGGGATTAAAAGATTTTGAGTAGGATTTGGGAAGTCTCTGGTGTTGTGTACAGTAGGGCTATATTGCCTGCCTCACCATCTGGACAGAGAAGGCCTTTTTCCTATTTACCATTTTGGGCAGTATTGTTATAGCTGTGTAGCTCATAAGCACCCCTGCACTTAATTCTCATCATTTTCATCCTAAACCTTTTTTTTCCTCTTGAGGTACTACAATGTCACAGTAAATATCTGCTGCAGGGTAAAACTCTACATTATGGTCTAGTCTCAGGCCTAAGAACATCAGGGGCAGGAGACAGAATCAGACCTGGAAGCTTTCCACCTTACAGTAACATTACACTTACCTCATTTTCTAAAATGAACAGTTCCAGCCATTATCAACAACCACAGACCAAAAGCTGATGCTCCTTTTCCATGGGTTTGGATGGCTTGCTGTCCAGTCCATGCAATAATTTATAAGCTGACCAGTCTGGTGGTAGGACTTGTGCTCAGTGCTTCTGGCCAGCCACATGAAGGGATACATAAAACCTCAGCAGGCTCAGCAGCACACTGGCTCAGCTGTGCACTGGCTCAGTACTGCTGGGACTCCAGGCAGCTGACCTCTGATTCAGTTTTGTGCTTTCTGATGATGCACCAAGCAGGAGATGTATGAAGAGGGAGGTGGTTGGTTTTCTTCATCCTCCCCTCAGCTATTCTGCTCTTAACAAAAGAAGGTCCAAGAGAACAGAAATTAAGTCATTGCACGCTATAGAAATTATGTTGTTCTGTGCTGATGAAGTCCTATAGCTGGTCCTCGCACTGCTACTTTCCAGCCATTCAATAATATATTTTTTACTCAGTAATCAAAGCCTCTTTATGATCTCAAATCTTTATTAACTAAATCCAGTTTCTCTGTGCAGAGTAGCAATCAAGTAACATGGAGGGCAACAGCTGGTCCTATTGTATACCCATATTCTCCCACCCTTTCTATGTTATTTTCTCAGGGTTGGGCTCTAAGCATACCTCTGGCTTCAGCTTAGATCCCTTGCTATCTTTTCTGTTTGATCCTTGCCCACCCTGCTGCTCCTCCTATGTACAGACATATGATTCCATTCAGAACTGCACAATGACCTGCTCTGTATTGTCAGAAATGCTATTGTTAAGATTTTCATGAAAATTTGAATTTCCAGTTACAGATATGTCCATATCAAGTACATGACATGGATATCAAGCTAAGAATAACTTAACAAATGACAACCATAAATTATTTCGTAGTCTCTAGGAGCCTAAGTTAGTTTGACAAGCTTTAACAGATGAACAAACCCCATAAACACTCTAAACACATGCAAAAAAAGTGGGCATATCCCCTAGTAAAATCTGATTGAGAAATTGTATTGCAAATATACTTTCAAAGCCTGGCCTGTAATTACTCTGCTATATGGAAACACAGCATGAATTTGTGGTCTGTTCCCATTAGTTTTAATCACAAAGCAAGCAAATATAATCAGCCATTCAGATACGCTGGAATAAATTTAAGGGTCTGATAAATTTGCAAGAGCAATTACAGCTGCAAATCAGAAGTTTTTTTAAAAATTAAATGCATTGGTTTAATTCAAGAGGCTTCCAAGGATCTGCTTTCTCCTGTGTTTCCAGAGCCAGAAAAAATTTGAGCATAATATGTTCTGATAATAACCTTCACAAGTTCCTTATCTGAACAGAAATAGCACAGGGACTGTCTCACTAAGGTGACTCTGAATCAAAAAGGAAACAACAGTTTTAATGGAGCCTCTAGAATTTATATCAGCTGGAGTCTGGGCCACACCATTATAGTATAAAAGCTGGTCATAAACACAGCATTAAATGAGTCCTTAAAATTCGAAGAGATCCCAGTTTACTTTCAGAAATGATCAGTGATTTACAGAATACATATTCCTGTATTATGTTTATCATTATTTTATTGCATCATTTATCCAGTGTCAACTGAGGCTTCAGAGCTCTCCAAACGTGAGCTGTGCTTGGTGCAGCAGCTATTTTGAGACCTAGTACTGAGAAAGGGAAGTAATTTCTGGTTATGCCTTACCTGGGCATCCATTTATGGTGGGGGCTAGGGTGTGCTTGGCAGAGAAGAGGGTATAGCACTGTGCTGCAGCCAGGCAGGTCTGGGGATAACTTCTCTAGAGCACAACCACCTTTGTGAGACCCAGCAGAAGCATTTTAAAGCTGCTCCAAAAGAACTGTTTTCTGCTGCTTAAAACACTTTTAGTACATCCTGCTTCATCCCTGAGATACTACTCTGTGGTAACAGAAAATAATCCCATGTAAACTAGAGAGCAGCTGGTGGACACTGTCCCATATTTCTACTTGGGTTCATGTGAATCTGATGACAAAACACTGGAATGAGTTGCCCAGAGAGGTTGTGGATCTCCTTCTCTGGACACAGTCAAAAACTGCCTGGATGAGTTCCTGTATGACCTACTCTAGATCATCCTGCGCTGGCATGAGAGTTGGACTAGATGATCTTTTGAGGTCCCTTTCAACCCCTAACATTCTGTGATTCTGTGATCTTAATTAAAAAAAGAAGGACTGGGTGACACAAGTACACACATGGATATGGTATTCTTATTTGGAAAGGCCAGAAAACTGTAATTCCCCAGAAGAAAAACATTGGGCCAAATCAAAAAATCCTCTTTGCTCAAAATTATTCCACAAAAAGAAAGAGAGTGCCTATCATGGGATGACAAACCATATCCCTTGGCAAAGCTGAATGATAATGGTAAAGTAGTTTCATAGGCTGCCCCACTGTATGCAGTCACGGAACAAATGTACACAGGCAAAGCCAATATTGCTTGACAGTGGCTCCAAACTAGTGAAGATACATTTTTGATTAATTTTTTCCACTTTCTCTCCCTGTGATATCTTCAGAGCAATTACAAGCAGCCACCCAGCAGAAGATTTCAATGTTCAGACCAAGTTCTGCGGCCTTTGTGCCAATCTGCTGTATTCATTACAAGTACCAGAAAGAATGATGAAAAAGTATCTCAAGATACTTTTGATACTTTGAAAGTTCCTCAAGACACCTTGTAATAAGTTTTACTTTCACAATTACAAGTAGCAATGGACTGGTAGGCTGAAAAGAAGGTGTTTTATCTCAACTACCATTTTGACCCACAGCTGTCACCTGTATAGACATACTGCACCATCAATTAGTACTTATGCCTGCAAAGTGTCTCGTTCCTCTTTGCCCAAGCCCTGATGGACAAGTGGACTTTTGCCATCAACCTGATGGGAAGTTCCCCTTCAATTTCCATTAAATTAAATCTGTAAGCTCTGGTCAGTATTGCCATTGATGGCTTTCACAGCGTTGTTTAACAGGGCTTTTTCCCATTGTTTTTCCAATGACCTGCCCAAAAAAGTTTCCATCCAAACCACGATCACACAAGACTCCAGCAGAGGAGTGAAGAACAATAGCACACAAGGTTCCAAGTTCAATAGCAATTTCAAGGATTTCAGCTGTCACAATTAATTAGTGGCAGTTTCTCTCAGGCTGCTTTTGCTTAACCCCTGAAGGACAAAGCTTGGAAAACTGCTGGTTGAGAGGGCAAGAGAGGTCAAAATACCATCTTTATAGCAGCCAGGAATTATTAAAAAAAAAAAAAAAAAAAGAAATTGGAATGTGTTGTGAAGTGAAAATTTCAGACAAAATGACATTCAACTTCTATTTCCACTTTTGCTAAAGAGAGAGGCATGAGCCTGGAGGGTGGAGTCCAGAGCCTGGATTTGGGGCAGGGTTATTTTAGAAAGATGTAAACAACCCAACTGTTGTTCTAGGGCAAACACTTCCCAACTTCAGTGTATTTAAAAAAAAAAATCTGGATCCTGATCTGAAACCTGTGGCTTGGGCTTCTTTCTAAACATTTCCTTTTCTTGCAAAAAAGAAAAGGCATCATCTGGTAAACCACTGCAGAAAAACATTGGAGCTCTGCTTCCTTACAGGAAATTACCTTGACATGCCTTCCCTTCCAGAAGGTGTGCTGTGGTTTCTAGAAACAAGACAGAAAGCCAGAAAAAAATGGGAAATCCAATGTTTCCAAACGCTGACACACACAAACCACTTCTAGACAATACATCAGAACTGCTCCTGACTCCTCTGCGTGAAGACCCTGACTGCCGAGCAAGCACCTCCATGCAGACCATGTTAGTGGACACCATCTGGTTGCACCCTCTTCCCTCGCAGCTCAGGGGAGCAGTTCTTCCCCACCAGCTACCAACCCTCACCATGAGGACCGCTGGCCTGTTGTGCTCACCACCTCTGAGATAGCACGGCCCAGGACACGACACCCTTTCCTCAGTCCATAGCAGGTCTCATTACAAGGGACAATTCCTATCACGTGGGCTGGCAGGACAAGCATTGCCTGAAACAGCCTAAGTCTCATGAGAGGGCCCTGTCCCCTTGGTTGTATTAGGTGGTCAGGAGAATGTCCCTTATTTCACAGAGTCACAGAATTATTGAGGCTGGAAAAGACCTCTGAGATCATCAAGTCCAGCCTATGACCTAACACCACAACATCAGCTAAACCATGCCACCAAGTGCCATAACCAATCTTTTCTTAAAGACCTCCAGTGACTCCACCACCTCCCTGGGCAGTCCATTCCAGTGTCTAATTGCCCTTTCTGTGAGGAAGTGCTTCCTAACGTCCAACCTAAACCTCCCCTGGTGCAGCTTCAGGCCATGCCCTCTTGTCCTGTCACAAGTTGCCTGGGAGAAGAGCCTGACCCTCACCTGACTACAACTTCCTTTTAGGTAGTTGTACAGAGACTCCTCTTCTCCGGGTTGAACAATCCCATCTTCCTCAGCCTCTCCTCATAAGACTTTCCCTCCAGTCCCTTCACCAGTCTCATCGCTCTCCTCTGGACCTGTTCCAGCACCTCAATACCCCTCCTGAAACGAGCGGCCCAGAACTGCACAGAGTACTGGAGGTGAGGCCTCACCAGTGCTGAGTACAAGGGCAGAATTACATCCCTAGTCTTACCACACAGTGATAAGTACACGACAGTGCACATGTGATGATCGAAACTTGTTCCCTGACACAGCCAGGCAACTGTAAGAACTCCCCGGGCCAGAGCCTGAGACAGGGGTCAAATGAAGGCAAATATGTCACAGGGAAAGACACAGGATTTCAGCCTGCAATATGAGAAGGCCTGTATTTTACAGGAGGTTAGCAGTCCTGCCAGTCATTCCTTACTATATACAGCCCTCTGAGCTAGTTTGTTACTCCTGCAGCAGAGAGATGGACACGAGAGCATCTGAACAAGCACCACACAGAAAGACGTAGAGCTTCTGTCTCTTCCAACACTAAACTCAGTCTTTGCTAATCCCATACAACATAGTACTTAGCTTCCCTTGCTTTTATCTTAATGCATTCATGTCCTGTGAGTGGAAATGGTGGGAACAGACCAAAATTAGTCATTGTCCTGTGGGACATAGCAAAGGTAACTCAGTAGAAATCAAGGATCTATTCAGAATATGTGCCCTTTGTTGTTATATGTTATTTGTAGTTGCTGGTGGTATCCCTAAGCCCTCTGTACATCTTGCAAGTAGCAACAGCTGAAGTGTGGGCAAATCCTCCAGCACATCTCCAGAGAAAACAAGAGGCCCCCACATTCAAGAAGAATGATTGTCACAGTCTCTCTGTGACAGCTCAGCGTTTGGTATGAATGAGAGGGGAAGCTGAGAGCAGGTGGGGGTCTTCAGGCTAATTACCTGGAATAATTTGCCTGCAGGTGCTGTGCAGGTGGTCTGAGCCCTTAGGTGTTGACCTAGGAAAAGTGATGGGAATCCTGATCCACCACTGCTCCCATCTGAGCTGCAGGCCTGGGATGCTGAAAAAATCCAGATCTTACATTTTATTTCACAGTTAACACTTTAGGGTTGTTCTCCTAAATGTTTTGAAAGAGGATAAAATGATTCCTTTCCATGAACCCATGGAGAAATTTAATTCTGCTCACTTTAGTAGATTGGTACATGTCAGCTGTAAAATAACCCCAAAGTGGAGAGCTTTCTTGCAGATTAGTAGAACATTCATCAGCTAAGCCCAGTAGGCATTTATAAAACAAACTAAAACACACCTTCTTTCCTGAGGCTGACAAGGCAGCTAGTGGGAGTCACACTCTCTTAAACAATTGCCTTCTGATGTTTTAAAACATTCCAGGGTTTTAGTTAGTTAGTGATAAACACTCATGAAATGTGCTTGAATTCTTCTCTAGACCGCTGATTTGAGGGCTACTGTGACCATTTTAAGGTTTACAGCTATTTAACATCTCTTTATTTTAAGTGATTCTCAAGACTTATGAAACTTGAGAATGACAGTGGTTTCTAAGATGAAGTAGTGATTTATACCAGTGAGCTCCTAGATTATCAGAAAAATCTCATTTCTGGGAAAAAAATTAGCTACAGAGGGATTCTGTGCTTTGACATGCAGGCATACATTAAGAAGGTTAGTAGTTTATACTGCATGTTCTACTGGTTTCTAAAATCAGATACAACTCTGTAATCAAGTTAGATTTTTATCACGCATTGTTTTAATGTTGCATGTGCAATGATTGGGTTTTATCCCAAGAAGAAATTATAATCCTTTCCACACTGAGGGAACATGTTGGTCAAGACTCAATAAAGACTGATCCCAAATCATCCAAGAAACTAAAGGCTTTGCCCACATGCTCAGGGCCAAACTTCTGGGTGGGGGTAGAAAAATAGTTCCTGGGGAGTTCTCACTAAGATTGCAGAAGATTCTCTTAAACCCAGCATGGACTGAGGACATTAATGTCCTCCCATGAATTTTAGGGTGAAGAAATTAAAAGCATTCAGTCTACTTCAAAACACCCCCCCTCTCCCTGACCTCCTCCTCTCCCCTCACCCCCCCACTCCCAAATTTATCCTCTGGTATCAAAGCTGAAATGCAACAAGGAGGTACAGACAATGATCAAAAGAAATGACTGTTCAAAGAAGGAGAGAGCAGCAGTATTGAAACCAAAGGAATTCCAAGCTGTTTGGCCTATCTGAAATTCATTTTCCTCCCTTACAGCTGGGAACCTTCCTTGCCATAAAAGAAACCATTCTTTTAGCATCGTGGTTGTGATATTAGGGGCACCTTGTGCACACAGCGGCCTACATCAGACCCAGGAAGCAATGGATTTTCATTTTTTTGGTGACAATCTGAAAGCAAACAGGGTTTGCTTTTGGTGCAGTTACAGAACAGTTCTGTTGCATATAACTTTTTAAATAAGAAGTACGTGGAGACCTGTAACTGCTGGTGTAAGCGCGTGGGGGTGTCCTGTCACCTCCCTCGGTCTGGACGGTTTCAGAGTGTTTCACACAGAAAACACATATGCTGAGCTGTAGTCAGATGCCACTTCGCTGCCGTTCTGTTTATTTTTAGGGAATGCAAACTGATCCCCATGTGCCAGGACATGGTGGGATCAAACAGCAGGAGGCCATTTCTTTGCTCACCCTTTAGGTCTTGTGTTTGCTACCACACTACCTCAAAGCTTTTGTTCTTTATTCTTTTTCAGGATGTGCCTTATGTTTGCTTTATCCCTTGCTGTTCTTGCCCACTCTGCTCTATCAAATAGCATCAGCCTCTTTATTATAGGAAATAGAAATGTCCTGGGAATGTCGTGATATCCCTCTAGCCTCACAACTCGTTTTTTAACCATCTGCCATATGTTTGCTCTGTCTCTTTCAGCTGCCACTGAATAAATGAGATATTTCAGAGGAGAAGGGAAGACAGCAGTTTCACCACCAGCACTAACATGAGACCAAACACAGTCTTTGGGAGCCTGCTTTCCCGGGGAACAGTACACTCGGCTCATCTTCTCCTGCCTCTTGCTGAGTTCACACCAAGCAGAGAAAAGGACTGTGGACAGATGACAAATGGCACAAGCACAATCAGGCAGCCACTAGTTTTTGTCATGATGTTTTTATAGCATGAGCTCAGTCTGAGCTCTCTCCTGTACAAAACTCCTGGGGGATTTTTAATCTTTCTGCTTGTTATTGTTCCATCTGTCTTTTCAGAGAGTCCCTGAGGAATACTTATTCTTCCTTTGGAATCTACTGTCTCTTTCATAAACTTTTTCTCACTTCTCCTATAAAAACCTATCCAGGACAGAACTCCTTCCAGTTTCCAATTTAATTTTATTCCTGGGAAGTTTATATCCAGTTGTTTCCATCCTGTGGTTGTGCCCTAACTTGAGTAGCTCTTTTCCATCCCTGGTGTTCTTCCCCACAATGCGAAAGGTAAATTATTTCTTTTCTGGGCTACTCACATTTCTTTTTGTTTCAGATGGGCTGCCTTGAGCTTATCACAGGCTACTTATAAAGAGTTTATGAGTTCCCCTTCAAAGACTTCAGCATGTGTCAGGATATCGGCTAGATAGAATATGCTGGAAAAAAAGACATGTACCACATAGCAGGCGCTTTATAGTAGATGGTGCATTTTCAAGCTGAAAGCCACCTCTTTAAATGAATACAAGCCTTGTCTTGCACTAAGGGGAGGGATTTTTCCTTCCTGTCTTCTGTACCCACCACTATTTTTCCAGATCAAATAAGGAAAGCCCAGCTGAATCTACTACAGCATTCTGAACACCATGCAAGCAATAGCACTCTTCTATAATTATTTAACTTTGCTTTCCAGCATTCACTTAGAAACTGGTGCTATCATCTTATTTCATAGTAAGAACTGGATGAAGGTCAGGGCTTGACTGTACGTTTAATTATGCTTAGTTAATCCATTTTCTCAGCAGTGCAAAAACCTTCTTTTCTGTTTGTTACTAGTTGAATGATTGCGTAATAAGACTGTTTCTGCCAGGACCTGGACTAGTTTTATCAACTATACCTCTATGAGATCTGGAAAATAAATCCTGTTTCCTTTTCAGAAAGCATCTTAGACTGTTGTTTTCCTGCATTTAGAGGTACAGCCCTGTGCTGCCACCAGTACAAAGACAGTTGTGAGAATTTACTTTCACTCCACCTTTGTCTTTGTCCCTTTGCCACTCCACACACACATCTAGGATGGCCATATTTTGCAATTATTCATCATTTTACAAGGTGTGAGTGGGAATCTATACTTGCTCCACAAAAGCCCAGATTCCCCAAACCTGTATACAAGTCTCAACCATGCTGCACTTTTCCTCCCTTGGAAACCTGTAATAAGAGAAAAATGTTTTGATTGCTGCTGTCCCTGGGGGCAAAAGGAGTCAAGCATGGCAAATTCAGAACAGGTAGTTTCCCTCCCAACCTTGAACCACACATTAAAAAGAGAACTTCCACCAAATTGCCAATGCAATGTGAAATTTGTAGCAGTCAGTAATTCCTTAGCTACCTTGGCTGATCACTATTTGGGCTCAGACCCCAGAGATTCACTTTTTAATCCCTGTTTAAGCCCTTTTTGGACAGATTCCTCCATTAGTGACACCAATCAAAGTTCTCAGTTTTGGAACCCTTGTTCTCTACCTGTTTTCACATGCCTACATCCACTGCCTGTATGTGCACCCAACATTTACATTCAGCTGCCACCATAGCTACTCTCCTGCTGTTTGACCATCACCTAAACACCCATAAGCTGACTCTGCAGGTTTGTGTCACCTCCTTCTCTAGCCCAAGGGTACTTTCAATTGCAAAGAGAAAGACTGTAACACAATTGGTTTTCCTCCTTTCCATGCCAGTGCAATTTTTCTTGTTTTACAGGGGCTCAGCATTTTAAGTCACAAGAGCAACAAGTATTCCCTCTCAGCAGCACCACATCCAGAATGACCTCATTGCATCTTCCTCTGTAAAAGCTGCTGCTTCTAATGAATGGCTGCAAAGACCAAGCCATGTCTGTAAATCACGTCCACAACCTCTTGCAGTGGCTTTTTTTCTTCTGCTGATACTGAATGTCAAAGCCCACTTATGAATTTATAAATAGATCAGTTCATTCTGGAAGACCTCACTGTGCCAGGAACACACATTTCTTCTGTCTCTCTACCCTTTCAAGTAGGGCATATCCCTTCCTTCCATTTCAAGCTTTTGACTCTTCCCAGGCCTGTTTAGGTTAGCGGATGGTGCCAAACAATATACCAAGGACTTGTACAAGGTCAAGATAATTCAGCTTTTCCTTTTTATTTTTTTTTTTTTTTTACCCCCTTCAGTCTGGCAGTAAATCTTGCAGGAGCATCAAAGTTGTTTACCAACCCATTTATGTTCATCCTTCTCAGTCAGCCTTTTATACCATAATGTTGAGCTGAGCTGAAAATTCTCTGAGGATTCTTCCCCTCCCAGGGCAATTTTGCATTATTTGAGAAAATGAAACCTCCCTTGTTCACACTTCCCAGTTACCAGTGTGTACAGAAAGGTGCTTCTAAAGTCTTATTTTAGCCAAATTCTCTAGCTGGCTCAGTCCCCATACCAAGAAGGCTGACTTTACTGTCTTCTGTGACCCTTCTGTCACTTTAGTCAGGCAATTTTTCAGCTCACAAAAAGCAATTGCAGAATCAGGAATTAATTTGCTGCATCATCATCTTCTGCATTATCAAACACTATGTAACTAGAGAAATATAAGAAAAGATATCCATCTATTTTTAGAGTATATTTTTAGGCTTTTTCAGGTTACATCAATCTATTTTGAGACCAAATATCTAACCTTTTCACTCACCTCTCGGACCAGGGCCACAGTGGTGGGCTCAGGCTGTGGGAGTGAGGGGGAGAACATGGATATTCCCCTTACCAGCCATAGGGTGCGGCTGCCCTGGAGCCAGCAGTCTCCAGTGTCTCAGTCTCCAGTACACAGGACAGGATGAGAGCTGGACTGACAGGTCACATGCAGAGATAATGGTCACTTTGTGTCTTCTAGCAGGGACAGATCTGGAGTGTGCCTTCTCCTGGGACACCTTTGACCATAGGGCTTTTATTTGTGGCATGGCCTCATCCTCCCTAGCAGCACAATGCCACCACTTTGCTTTTTGCTGGGGCCCCAAACACCAGTGACCCCCAAGCAGCAGGAGTTGCCAGCAGTAGTATGGTGCTGGGTTCACAGAGCAGAACTGACCCTGTGGCATTGTGCTGTGACAGCAGGGAAGCCACCCTGGGCAGCCAGGACTTGGAGACAGGAGCTGGCTCTGCTCACAGGAGCCAGCAGGGTGCATGTAATGGTTTTGCATCCAGAAGACCAGGCACATATCACTTACACTTACATAGTCACCAGTAACACAAGACTTGGCAGCTCCTCAAGGATGAGAGGAGGTTTGGAAATCAAAGATAATTTTCATTCCTGGGCATTTCCACTGTAGCCACTGGGTATCTTTGACTGTATTCTGCAAACAGAATAAGGCAACCAGAAGTGTGTTAAAACAGTGGGAAGAATCACCCTCCTCCAACTGACAGCATTTTTTTACCATTTGCTAGAGGATGGCTACACTCCCCCATAAAGTGCGACTTTCCTTCGTTATAGAAATACTTTACTTTTTTCTTCCCTTTAAAAGCCATTGGAATGTGGACAATGAACAATTTCACATTTAGAAGCCAACTTTTCATCAGGGTTTATCCTTTTGATTTGGAAACTGGCTCATTTAAGATGGAAAATTCTGTGAAATGTTGCAATAAAAGAGACTCTGTTTCTGCGTTAACTAAAAAATGTGCACACAGAAATGCAAATGATACAAAACCAAACAAAGACATGCCCAGCCCATAAGCTCCAAGTTGCTTACAACTTCTTATTTCAAGTACAAATGCCACATAGATCCTTGCCATCTCTACTGATTATTCAAGCTGCCACCCAACAACAGCATAACATTTCCACTAGGCAGTGTATTTTTCCCAGCAAAACATAAGTTAGTGAACGTGGCTTCAGTTGCCTAAATGTCATCTCAATCTTTTGCAATGTGCTATAAACTCTCAAGATACTAGTCATGTCATAAACTCAAAAGTTTCTGGATTTGCTTTATGACTAAAATGTTCCTGGGCAAAAACAATTCACTAAGTAAGAAATGCTGTCCTCTGGGTTTTTTTTCTGATTCTCTCAAAGTAGCTTCTCACTGATTTTCCCTTCCCCCCATTTCTTGCCCACCTCTCTATACATGCCATTTTACTTTACAAACTAGATCCATCCCAGTTCCAGCAATCAGAAATGGGAGTATCTTGCTTTTCTGTATTGCAAAGTAGAGCCATAATTGCACAGGGGGAAAAAAAAAAAACACACAACAAAAAAACGAAGAGAGAGAATCCAAATCCAGGAAGAGAATCCAAATCCAGGATAGGCTTCTGGCCAAAGCAGCTCAGATTTTCCATCCTGTCTGCAACCGACACATGAAAAGCACAGGTTAGGACTGGGCAGCAGTCTCCAACAGCAGAAACCCTATTCTGGCAATTTTCTTTCCAAAGTTTGTGCATGAGTCTCAAGTTATGGGCTTTTAGACCAAATACAGTAAAACCAGGTACAGGGAGGACACATTCAGAGCTGAATCAAAGTTTGAGGGGAGGGTAAATTTTTTGCATTCATATGAATCCCAGGCAGATATTTATAGAGCATGACTGTATGGCCTCTGATCTACAGTCAAGAAGTGGGATAAGTTACATGAATTCAGTGATGCCAGCCCAGCATAATTTCCTTTCAACACCATGACCAAATTGCCTTGATTTTCACACCTGTAAAATGGGGTAATACTTATCCCTTTTATAGGGGATAGCATTATAAACATTAGTTAAAACATTTGGAGAACCATTGACTTCATACTGTAAAATAACTTTATCTGTACTAGATGGTGTTACACAGGAGGAGCTGAAAACTAAACTGGTAAAGCACAGGAGAAAGGAAGAGTAATTTCCTGTTGCTGTGATGTACTCTGCAAGTGTGACTAAGGACATAAAACCAAGGGACTTTGGGAAAAAAAAAAAAAAAAAAAACACAACTGATTTTCAGCCTGCTTTTCCCCCTTTCACCAAGCTGTGCTCATGCAATGCCATGTTCCTCAGTGAAGGTGTGCAAGGAGAACCAGTCCTCTTCCCTAAAACCAGTTTTTCTTAGATTCCAGAGCAGCTTTTGTGCTATGTGCCAGCAACTCTCCCATACCACAAGCCCATTCCGTGTGTAGTTGTCCCCTCTAGTTTCAAAATAAATTAGAGGAGCCACCACAGTGCAGCTGAGAAAGCAATGGAAAATCCAGCCAGCCAGGAAGCTTTTTCTTCTCAATTTCTGTGAAGTTCTCCACACTTGGCAAGCTTTTTAAACTCAGTAGTGGGAACCGAAAATGAAAAACCATCACGTACAATTTTGCTATGGCTTGCAAAAGTGAAATAAATCAAGAGATAAAACAGCAAGGCATCTGTGATACAAGGTTTGCCTTATGAATGTTTAAAGCATTTAATCTCTGTTCCTCTGGCAAACAATTCTGGTTGCTGGGAGTTCATTATTATGTCTATTTTCTAAGGTATAATCACTTATATCTCAAGAAATTTCTGGCTGTGTTACATATTCCCCTTTGAATGACCTGGATATATCTCCATATGCATCCCCTTTTCCATCTCTTCATGTGGAGCGATGACAAATAGCATATCTTAGGTTATTGTGGGAGACCTGGGGAGACACCATGACCCCAGCATGAAGCTGAGACTTTACCAACAGCTCATGGCCCTGGCAGGCTGCAGAGATGAGACAAGTAAAGGGTGAAAGAGGGGTCAGCAAAAGCCCAGCATGTATTTGTAAAGTGGTGGAAGACATGAAAATAGATCCTGCTGCCTCACCTTATTCAATTCCACATGGACTCCTCTCTGTCTCCAAATCCTAGTTTTCCCAGGGGTCATGCAGGGATCCCTGCCCCCATTAGGTCTCTATTGTGCCCATTGTTAGAACATAGCTATGACTGTTTAATCCTAATTAATCTGTATGTTTTAAATTTCTTCCAAAACAAGGAGTTTAAGCCTTAAAATGACTTCTCCTGGAAACTTTCAACTCTCCTTCGGGGAGGTATTTCTTTTGATTGAAAATTTCCCAATATTTTCCTGCTCCAGTAGGGCAGTTGGACTACATGACCTTCAGAGGTCCCTTCCAACCCCTACCATTCTATGATAACTCTCTTCTGTTGCCAGGCACCAAGACCAGAGGCAGTGTCACGCTACTCCCTCAGCATTTCCTAAGGGACTCACACATCTCAGGCTGTGCCCTTTACCTTCAGTTTTCCATTCTCAGTCCATCCTGTCTGCTTGAATTCATTCAAAGGTGTAAGAAGAAAAACCTCTTGGGACAGTCTTGTCCTGCACTGCACCCACTGCTGTAAAATCTCTTCTGCCAAACTACTGGTTCTTATCAGCCATCACACCTTAAAGTATAGAAGGTGTGTCTAATATTAGCCAGGAAATGTCACAGTGAAGACCTGGACTTTTTCAGCTAATCGGTATTAATAACTTCCTATGTCTGAAGACAGCCCATAGGAAATGCAGCCTGACTCATCTACTCTCTAATTAGATGAGCTCCTCGAAAAAGTGCAGGTGGCTGCACCACACATTAGCCAAGGTGCAGAATATGCTTCTGGCCAAAGGGCAGATAACAGCAGCAATAATTTCCTTCCAGTGATACAGTACAAAAAAGCAGTATTTCTGACAGGTTTGGCATCTGGCTGAGGCTGGAAACCTCAAGAAGTCATTTTCTTTCTGTTTATCTCACTCAGGGGAAAACTCTAATATGCACAAAATCTTGATTTATTTTTTACACTCTCAGAAATTACTGGCAAACAATAATGCAGTGAAATTCCATGAAATACAGAAGATAATCAGGCCTATTTGCTGCATAGGTTATACCTAGACTGTGATTCTTACCAAGATACTTGTTTCCCGTGTTCTTTCTTCCTGCCAGGTTCAGCCATATATCACTTTTATGTATCTGAAGGCCACGGCGTAATGCAATATGAAGCTATGAATGGGATAAAGTTACATGTTCTCCATTGATTTTCCATTGTGTCCATTATCTTTAATGCTGGAATGCAAGTTAGTGCGAGGGCCGGAAGCCTCTGCACCTCCGCACCGGCTGCTGCCTTATGAAAACCATTCCCTGGGGGCAGATAAAATCAGCTGCAAGTTGCAGAGAGGAGACAGGAGCTCCCTGAAGTGTCCAGCTTAGTGGGGGAGTGGGTGACTTGCCTGTCTGCAGGAAAGAGAAGGAGAAGGTAGGCTTAGGGAGGGGGACATGAGTGGCTGGGAGGAAACCAGAGAAGGGGGTGGAAGTAAAGGCAGGGAAAAGAGGAGAGAAGGAGATCGAGGGATAATGACAGATCTGTCTCAAGGCTTCTTATCAGTGGAGAAATGTTTTTGCATGCATAAGGAACTAAAAAAAAAAAAAAAAAAAACACAAAACCAAAACCAAAACAAAACCCATGTCCTGAAGTGCCATGTATACATGTTTCTTGAACATCTCCAGGGATGGTGACAGCACCACCTCTCTAGGCAACCTATTCCAATGCCTGACCAGTCCCCCCCAGGCACCACTAGCATTGCTTCCTGGGAGAGAAGCAGAGAATCACAGAATCACCTAGACTGGAAAAGACCTTTAAGATCATCAAGTCCAATCATTAGCCTAATGTTGGCAAGTTCTTAACTAAGCCATATCCCTAAGCGCTATGTCTACATGACATATATCTCCAGGGATGGGGACTCCACCACTTCCCCAGGCAAAGCCATTCCAATGCCTAAGAACCCTTTCAAGAAATAAATTCTTCCTAATACCCAACTTAAACATCCCTTGGTACAAGGGTCATTTCCTCTTGTTTTAACACTTATTACTAGGTAGAACAGACCAACCCCCACCTCTCTATAAGCTCCTTCCAGATAAATGTAGAAAGCAGTAAAGTTTCCCTGCAGTCTCCTTTCCTCCAGGTTAAACAATCCCAGTTAGTTCAGACACTCCTCATAAAACTTTTCTCTAGACCCTTTACCAGCTTTGTTGCCTTTCCCTGGACATGCTCCAGCACCAAAATGTCCTTCTTGTAGTGAGGGGCCCAAAACTGAACACAGTACTCAAGATGCAGCCTCACCAGTGTTGGGGTAAGCCACCCCTAGTTTTGCTGGTCACACCATTCCTGATACAGGCCAGGATGCTGCTGGCCCTCTTGGCCACCCACCCACACTGCTGGCTCACATTCAGCCAGCTATCGATCAGCATGCCCAGCACCTTCTCTGCTGAGCAGCTTTCCAGCCATAACTTGCCAAGCCTGTAGTGCTGCTGCAGGTTGTTGTGGACAAAGTGCAGAAGGCATTTGGCCTTACTGAAACTCATATGATCAGTCTTAGCCCATTGACCTAGTCTGTCTAGATCACTCTGCAAAGCTTCCCTACCCTCAAGCAAATCAACACTTCCAACCAGCTTGGTGTCATCTGCAACTTAGGGTGCACTCAATCCCCTCATCCAGGTCATCAATAAAGGTGTTAGACAGGACTGGCCCCAGTACTGATCTACAAAACCAATCTTTCATAGATCATCACAAAAGAGCAGCAGCCAAGGGTGCTCAAAAGCTGATGCTCCCCAAACATGGGTCTTGTGTAAAACAAGCTGTGGGCTTGCTGCCACTGCTGCCCAGCCCCATGGGTCAGGCTGAGCAGGGAGGGTGCTTTCAGGCAGCACTGGAGCTTGTCACCATGGCAGGAGTGAGGAAGGTGAGCAGGGTGGGAAGATGCAGCTGCTTGGGAAAGCAGGATGCTCAGGAGGTTTGCCACCCAGACGGGCCCAGTTGCCCTGGGACTAGATGTTAACACTAGCTCTCTAACAAGCTTCCTAAATCCCATTTTTTAAGGCTATGTGCTAACAGAAAACAACTGTTCAGATTTAGCAAGTTCCAGCACCACTTTCACCCTTGCTATGTCTGGGCCACAGGAGTAAGAAACACTCCTGCCACTTCATTTGTCATTCCTCTTTCAAAGGGCTAGAGTGGTTAGTCATGTGAATGGTTGCTTTGGATGATCCCACCAAGCAATCCCAGCAGGACTGCTTGATGTGTGATTAACTACTCCTGCCAGGAGGCCACAACTTTCCATGAGGAAGGCAAAGGACTCCCCAGTTTAGTATTCTTAACTCTGCACACACTGCTGCTGCCCTGTAATGTATTTTAAGATCAAATTCTTCTGCAGGACAACTGACCTGTTTCTCTTTTTCTGGTCTTCACTGCTTTGGCTACTCTTGTTGACATCTGTGACTAATTCATGATCTATGAAACCAACCTGTGACCAATACAAAAAACCTTTATTAAACCCTGCTGTTCCTCAGAAAAAGAGGTCAAAACCCTGCTGTTCCTCAAAAAGAGCTAGCTCTGAAAAAGTCCATGGGATGACATTTCTGGAATGAGCATCTCATCCCAGCTTAGCTTGAAACACATCAGCTCACAGCCATGGGACAAGCCACCTTGCCTCACCTATAACCTTGGGGACAAAGCTTAGAGACCTTCATGAAAATTTTCCTTTGGTTATTTAGCCTGGTAGAAAAGAGGCTCAAGAGCAAAACCTTTCCAGCTAGAAGGAATAAAATCTGGTGCCCTGGTTTGTCAATTTAGCAGCAGGGGGAGCAGCAGCCAGGCTCCTTCCCGCCTGTCCCCTCGCTATGCTTGTGCATATGTGCAAGTAGTGCACAGCAGGATCCCTTTTCTCCTTTAAACAGCCAATTAAATCCTACTTTGGCACTTAGCACATGACATCAACTGGCAGTACTTAAGCTGCCTAGCACAGTGTGAATTTAATTTGATAAAGGGGCAACTAATAAAGATCTTGGAAGGCTGGTTAAAGTTCATTAAGCCTTTCCTTTCAAGGTACACTTCCAGTGAAAAACTTGCGTCTATTTTTTTTCTATTTTAAAAGCTGTGTTATATCCTGCCACCAGAAAAAGGTGCCTGTGTCACACCCCAACAGGGTATATTTAAAATCTCACTGTCAAAGCCATGTCAGCCCTTGGTTCTTTGCCCAGAAATGTGCAGAAAGAAAAATAAAAGCAGGGCAAGGAGTGGAACACAGGTTGGTGCAGCTAGGGTCCTGAGAGGGGATCTGAGCTTCTGTCACACTGAGCTGTATTCATCCTCCGTCTCTTGAGCTACCCCCAGTTCCAGATGGCTTTCATAAACAGATGAGGAGGCTCCTCTGAGTGCACTGCTTTAATGAAGCCCGTATGGCTGACTCATGTAATAAGTATTTAATCACGCTGATGAAAATAATTTAAAAAACTTCCACCACACACAGTGCTGTTCCCTGTGCAGCCGTGGAGCTGATAACCCATCACAGACAAGGAACCTCCACTTTCTAGAGCATCTCCAGGTGCTTCCCTTGACTTTCATCAAGGGGTTACAGACATGGGCACACATTTGTGCATTGCCACTCTCTAACAAGGACACGTGTTCACCTTTAAAATTCTCATCAAATCACCTACCGAAGTGCCACAAAAATAATTCATTTAAGCCCCACAGTCCCATGCAGCTGTTTCAGAGGTCACTCAAGGGTTAACACTTCTGTGTTTATATCTTCTCATTACTTTCTGTTTGTGCTCTCAAATGGCCTTGCCTTAAAAATTTGCAGAGCTTAAGTGTCTCCATTTGTAAACAGAGAAATGCACAATACCTTGCAAATGCTGAGTCACCTCAGATGGAAATTGCTCCTCTTGTCAGCAGAAGTCATCCTCAGTACCACCAAGGGCATAAGCCATCGTAATTTCCAGAGCATGGACCTAAATGAACACGTGTAAGTCCATCACATGGCAACTGGTAGTCCACACAATTTCAGTGCATTTTAAGTCAGCTCCAAAAAGTCAGTTCTCCCCCTCTTCTCCAGAGAAAACCCAGAGGTGATAGTTCCTTCAGAACAGGCTGCATTAAAAGGATTGGGGTGGCTCTTCCAGGGGCAAGGCTGGGGGTCTTGGGCCTGTTTTCATGTGCTGTTGTCACTCAACTAGTCCCATATGGGCTGGAAGACTCAATGTCAAGTTTTGAACTGATTACTTGAAGGACAAGCTCCATAAATCACTGCTTTGGAGGGTAAGGAAGGGCTGGAAAAGTTAATGAGGTCTGAGAATGAGAAAGGCCACCTTCCATGGGCTGCAACACCGAGAAAGTTCAAGATGCTCTGACAGGTACTGGGTTTGTTTCCGTGGAAGAAACAAAGGAAACATTAATTTTAGGGACGAATTCATGATGTTATGTTTGTCCTTACCTTTGCAACTGGCTCAGCATTTTTAGCAGCTCTGGGAAAAAGATGATGATGAATCCCATAATGTTCTGCACAGGCTCCTGGCCACAGACAGGGAGAAGTACTTCTGGGTTTATCTACGTGGAATTCTGTGGATCAATCCGAATTTCAACAAGGCAGATTATTTAATTTTTTTTTTTTGCATCAGCTGAGTTAGATCAAATTTTAAGTGTTCAGGGCAAAGCTATTTGAAGAGCTTTGATTTGTAAGATTATCTTCTTCAGATTCTAGAAACATTGAAAGCTGAAGGTGTGTTTGCAGCATGTTAGCAATTACAAGGTCACTTACATCTTGATGGGAAAGAGGCTTATTTTCTGATATGAAATGAAACAAAATCTCCACTTTGTGTCATTAACAGTCAGTCCTTTTGTAAGCAATTCATTGTTCAAAGTACTGAAATGTGGCACAATATTCATGTCTTTAGGTTTAAGTTCCCTCAGTTGATTTTACAACAGACATGTTCTGATTTCCAAACATGCACACATGTTGCAAAGACATCAATACAGGCTGAACAGAAAGATGTCTGTGATCCTGCATCACCCAGTCATAAACTGTGTGCCCAGGAATTACTCCATGCTTTCTCTGATTGACTTAGGTGCTCTTCATGCACAGCAGGTGCTGCTACAAAGAGATGTTCCTTGGTGGTTGAGTTTCAGGACTTCCCTTCAAGACTGGGAAGTCTTCCTTAACACTCTGAATAATATTACTGCAGCATCTAGGTATATGCATCTCCAAATAACTGGAGCAGCATGGTCTTTAGAAGCTCAGTAACAAAATCCAGAGCTCACCTCATACAAGTGTTTCATCCTCCCATTCGTGATCTTATGAATTTTGATGCTGCAGGATGGAACCCCGCAAGAGCAGGAATTCTGCACCCCTCCTTGTACATCACTTCAGCGCACCTAATTAAGATGTCAACATGACTTTTCAGAAGAGTACCTCAAATAGAAAAACACTCTAACATTGGAGAGGTCTTAATTTCCTTGGTTATGACTTCAAACTCCAGAGCTAAAGGACATCACAAGGAGAGTTTAATGCCTATAAATCTTACAGTGTGAACTGATTCATGACTCAGAGTGTCCAAACCCCTAAGAGCCAGGAGAACAACCCTTTAAAATACAGTTTTCTACTATCACTGGAAACCTTAAACCACTGGCTTCACACTCAGAAGGTTTGAACTGCAGATGGCAGGACAGGATTTATGTGTTCCTCTGAACAGAATACATGAGGGTAGGAAAACTTGACCCGGCAGCTTTGAGCCGTGCCTGCCATAAATAACCAATTGATTGGCTGGCTTGCTGGCTTGCAAAGCCATTAGCAGGCGTGAGGTGCCTGCTGAGATTCAGACACTGCATAAAACGCTGGGGGTGCCAGCAAGATGGACACAGCCAATGGTTATGCAGTTGTCTTTCAGCAGACCGCGCAGGAGGGCTTGTGAAAAATGGAGCAGCATTCATCTCACTGGTTTGACACCACAGCTCTGGGACTGTGCATGGAATCCAGGCTGTCCTGGGCAAAGGGGGAAAGAAACAAGAGATAAAATGACACCTTGTGCTTGAGCACTAAATCATCTGGATGAGTAAAAGTATTTCAAATGAAGTTGGAGATCTTGCCTCGACAGTTGCAGATGAAGAGTCTTTTCTGCTATAAATCACCACAGTTGCCAAATGGCTCTGATAGGTCTGAGCTAATGGGGCTTTCCACGCTCTGAAAAGTGGCAGCAGCAGTTACAGGAGAAAATTTGATCACTCTGATTGCAGGCTACCAGGTGAGAGTACCAGAGGTTATGCTTTACTCTCTGGGAATGGGCCATTGTTGCTTTTTCCCCCTCTATCCCTTTTTCCTCCCAAAGAATGCATGTGATACATCCATCCATCTTCACTCTCACTGCTGCAGCCACAGTTCCTGGACTTGGGTTGATGTTTTTTCACTGTCTCACTCTGACAGCAAGGGAAAGAACACTAGAAGGCCCCTGGAGTTTTGCCTACCAAGTCTTTCATTTTGGAGAAGAGTGAGCAGTAGGAAATAGAGCAGACATGATGCTGGCCTAGTGCAAACACTCATTTATACCAATCTGAGACAAACACACAATTGAACAGGTACCTGGATATACATGGCTACATGAACAGCAGTGCAATGACAAGCCAGAGCCAGCTCCTCTGGGAGGCTGCATCTTCCTGTGAACAGGCGAAGATGGGGCATTGTTATAGTATCAACATGGAAAGGAGAGATAAGAGGTGGGTAGAAGAATGTGAGCATGTGCAACTATATTCAGTCTGATCCTGCTTGGAGTCTCAAGTTCTTTCCAAACTGCTCCTACTCATGGGTATAGTGGGCCAGCTCACAAGGAGCTGGGCGGGTAATCTCCTCCTCTAGCCAGATTGCCTTTTGTACTGGCTTTTAGAGGAGCGAGAAAGTTCTGCACTAGCACTGTTACCACTCAAACCCATTTGCTCCTTCAGAACCAGAAGATTCCTCCACTGTGTAGGACCTAGTTCCCTGAGGCAGTTTTTCATTTATGGATTTGATCCAACATATTTTTGGGGTTTTATCCAGAGAGTGAAGGCCTAGAAGGGAAGAACTGATCCCAAATAAATGCAGTGATGCAGTATACAAATATGCATTAGCTAAGTATTGGCATACTGCTCCCCAGGTGGCTTCCTGGTGGCACCTAAAACATCAGAAATGGCAAGCAACAGCAGAGGATTTGTCTGTGTACATCATTCTGGCCCTATTCCTATAAACTACAAGACCATACGAGCATGACTGTGCCTAGTCTCAGTAGCTAATAGCAGGTTTTACTACAATACCCTGCTATCCCAGTAATGTCTTTCAAGGAGGAGAAATATCTTAATCTCCCCAACCATCTCTTCTTCTCCCATTTTAATACCACCAAGAGACATACAGTGTTATCAAAAGAAGCATCTGCTTCAGCAAACCTTCCAGCAGGGCAATCTGTAGGACAGTGAGCATTGCAAGAGCAAAGACTTTATCCATGCTCAGAGCACAGTCCCCCAGAATTCACGGCATCGTTTAGTCAGTGCATTCAAAACAGTGAGGGTTGGCACTGCTGGAGGTTGCTGTATTCATGACTCCTCTTCACACTGGTCTGGGCCAT
Organism: Indicator indicator; assembly: GCF_027791375.1. NCBI lineage: Eukaryota > Metazoa > Chordata > Aves > Piciformes > Indicatoridae > Indicator > Indicator indicator. The sequence continues at coordinate 29,055,305 of NC_072013.1, forward strand.
GGACTCTAGAACTGAAAAATGAAGAAACAGGTACAGGGGAAAAAGGAAATCTAGTAAATACTTCAGTTTTCAGTGGTGCCCAGTGATAGGACAAGACGTAACTGGCACAAACTTCAACATAGTAGGAACTTTTTTACTTTGAGGGTGGTGGAACACTGAACAGGCTGCCGAGGCAGGTGGTGGAGCCTCCACGCTTGGAGGCATTCGAAACCCACCTGGATGCTGTCCTGTGCAACCTGCTCTAGGTGAACATGCCCTGGCAGGGGGTTGGATTAGATGATCTCCAGGGGTCCCTTCCATCCCTTACCATTCAGTGATTCTGTGATTTCCTACCTATGTAAAATGGAAAGGTAGGAGTTCCCACATCAGAGAGGATCTCTCTGTTATTAGGAAGAAGAGGGAAGTGTAGGTCAAGGGAGAGAGAGGTTGCATCTGGAAAACACAGAGTAAACTGCAGCCAAAGATTTTGAATATATTTTCTGTTTCCTGTTGTTTTTTGTTTTGTTGGGTCTTTTTGGTTTTGTTTGGTTTTGTTCGTTTGTTTTAACTGAAACCAGTCTTAGGCAAAGGATTGGAGACAAGAAGCTTCTGGAATCTTGCTTCTGCTTTGCAGACAGTAGTTCCTTTGAATTCCTGGGCTTTTCACATAAATTAAGGAGATAAAAATGATCAAATTTAATATGAACAGGAGCTCAGCATCTCATCTCTGACAGTAATAAAAGCTTTGAAAACAAGCAGCAGGAATGGAAGAGCAGCTGTCCCACACCTAGCCAAGCTTCTAGCCCACACTAGTTCAGGGTCTGCTGAAGACAGATGCTGCATCCATATGGCTTCTGCAGTGAGCAGGCACTGTTTGTGCTGCTTGTCAGGAGTTTTATCTACCACAACATCACTAACAAGGCATTCTGCAATGTTGTGAAGCCTGTTAGAGAAGTGGTTCCTTCTGTTTGCCTTCAGCTCGCTCTTAGGGAAATTCTTTAGGCCCCATCTAGTCCTGGCTTTATAGGATAAAGCAAGTACCAGTTTCATGTTCAGTTTATAACTACCAAGGGTTCAGTCCATGTCCAATCCTTGCTAGCTTCTTTCCAACAAGTCTCTTATTCTCTTTGAGCTACCCAATTTTTGGAAAGCAAATATTACATTCTGTACAAATATTTTGCTACAGGAGAGAAAATACTTGATGTTGGCAGTGTCATTTTAATACACATAGGGCAAATGTTTATCAATACATACCTGCACACAGACAGGGTGCTTGTCAAAACACATTCAAACGATACCTAGGTTCTTTCATGTATTACATACTCGGAGTGAAAATAACCAGCTATATTTAACCCACATCCAAACCCCGACTAAATTATTTTAAAGGTCAATTAAAGAACAGAAAATCTCACTAGCTAAGAGACAAAAAGCTGCCATCATCTGCAGTTCCAAAAGCTTTAACAGAACTAAAGCACGGAATGAGAATCGTAATTAAGTACACTTTCATATAAAAATCATTGACAACTCAACTCCCAAGTTTCTGTACCTGCCAAGACCTGAATTCAGATGACTGCATTTGGCCTACAGCAGTTGATGGAAACTCCATCACTCACCACGCTGATGTAGTTGTTTGGAAACCAACGGCTCTTGGCAGAGAAAAAACATTTCAGCTTCTGTTGAATGACTGCACATATGATGAGCAGAAGACGAGACAGAGCAATAGCTGGCGCTCAGATTTGGATTATGTTTTGGCTGGTGCTTCAAGTTCAGGTTTGAGGCCAAGTGAAGGCTACAATTTAGTCTGCAATGTAATCCTGAAATCACATGGGCTCTTCTCCCCAGGTACTCAGTGGCAGAGACCTGGGGGTATTTTCTCCCTTGCAATTGTGAGTCTGTCAGTTTGGCAGGCGCCGCTGCGCTTGCTGCATTCCTGGTCTTTGGCCCTGTGCGAGTCAGTTCTGGAAAACTCTTATTTGACCACAACTGGAAAAGAAAAAGAGAAAAAAAACCAAGCCAAACCCCACAGATCAAATTCTTCGGACAGGTTTGAACCACAGAGGCCAGTTTTCTGCCCGGACAGCCTGCATGATCTCAGCTCAGACATCCCGGTGCGCTCCCCGCAGCAGCCACAAACAGCCAAGCTCACGGAGCTGAGACCCCACTGCAGCCACCCAGCCTGAGCCAGGCAGGCAATCACAGTCCAGCCTGGAGAGCAATCAACAGAGTGAGCCAAATCCCCAAAGAAACACTGGGATTTGTTCTCTCTGGCTGCTTGGAAAAGCTATTTCCAGAACTTAACTCAGCACCTTCCTTCAACCTCAGAACACCTCCTTGAGTAAACATAATCACCTTCCAGGTCTGGGCCTTACAGAGAAAGAGAGCAGTCCACTAGGAATGATATTTAGCACAGGTCACAGTTTAAAATGCCATCAAAAATATCTGGAAGGGCGTTCATGTTTCAGCTTTGCCATGAGCCCTAAGGTGAGGACACCTCAGTGTGTCTGCTGAAGGTGTGGATTTGTGATGTGCACCAGAATATTTGTGCAATAAGCACAAACGACAGCCCAGCTTCGTCTCTTGTGTAGTCTGCAGTTTCTTGATGTGTCCAACACACTGGGAACCCACTCGAAAAGCAATGATAGAAAACTTGGAAAGCAAAGGGAAGTGAGGAAAAGCCCTTGGTGTAATTTTACAGCGTGTGAAAGACTTAAGGCAAGAAATACAACCAGATGCCACAAGGAAACTACTTTCAATTAGTTCTGCTCTGTGTTATACCTACTGATGAAAAATAAAAACAAACTCATTCTGTCAACAGCTCTATCTATAGCATAATCCTTAAATGAACTCATCCGTCAAACTGGTCTCCTCTGGCAAAACACATTACAGACCCTGCTCCTCAGCTGTGGGAATCAATCATCTGTTTCCCAAACCCATTGGTTAACATCTTAGGAACCCAACATATTTTTATTACACTAAACAAGCCAGTTGCAGGGCACCAACTTCACCACACCACCTATGTACAAAGTGTCCATCGATTAGCAAACTCTGCCAATTCAGAGGAGCTATTCCCTGGTCAAGGTTAGATGGCAAATGTGTTTGACCTGGAATAAAAGCAAATCTCAACCTTCCTGCCCCAGCAGTGTGTGTGGAATGTGCTGCTGCTCATGGCTGGACAGAGCAAGAGCACCCCAGAACAAATCAGATTTTGTTCTAGGTGGACAGTTCAGAAGGTGACATTTGAAAGAACATAGACATTTTAGAAGACACAGAGGCATGTATGCATGCCTTTGAGACAAAGCTAAGGGTTTACATTGAGGCTGCAGAAGCAGAACCCCACCAAACAGCACAGGCATTGCTGGAAGTAGTCAGCAATTGCAGTATTTCTCATTGCAATACTGCATCTATTGATGTATTTGTAATATTTCTCATTAGTGTACGTTCTCCATCCTTGATGCAGGAGGACCTTGAAGAGGGTGTCCCTTCCCAGAACTCTGAAGGCTGCTGCAGGCCAGTATCATACTTTCCTTCAAACAAGAAGAACCTGTGAGGGAGACCTGCTCTCACTCCCACGTTATTGATGGGAAAATACAGGTGAAGCCATACTCCATTCTGGATGCACAAAGGGATGGAGGTATGGAGGCTTTAAAGAGTTGCAGAGCCTAATCCCCCATGCCAAGCTAAGAGGCAGGATTTGCCATGCTGAGATAACGTGCTATGCTCAGCATGAGCCACATCAGGATGGAGTGGTCAGAGAACAACTTCAGTCATAATCACCAAAGGCTGGTACATGGCTTAAAGTCATCTTCAAAATTGTGGTTCCTACAAGGGCTCACATGTGCTGTGAGCAGACTTATGTAGTTGGTGCTTCTGGCCTCATGATATTGCCTGACAGAAAATCTATTATAAGCGTAATGCTAACCTGGATGTTTCCTGCAGATGCCTTGGCTTGGACAGGCAAACTGTAGCAGTGGTTTTACCTGAGGCCACCTCATGAGAGCTTAGTACTTATGTGTATTTTAACTGTTATAAATCACAGCTTTTATGAGCTTATTGGAAATCTTTCAAAGTTATTTACAACCCAGATACCAGTGCAGACATCTAAGGAATTTTGAGCAAAGCAGATGTATTAAGGACACTCTGATCCTACTGTCCCAGCAAAAGTACCAGCTACTCTTGATGTTGCAAGAACAGCAACATCTGACCAATACTCTCCTGGGTCAAGACAAACTTCCAACATTGCCCATGGATTTCAGTTACCTGGAATATCTGCGAAATTTTGCTTCTGGGTTTGAAATTTTTGGATGCAAATCTTTAGAAATAGCCAAGTTTTTCAGAAAGACCTGAGCAACATTTCTTCAAATCATGGGTTACAAGCAGAACAGCAGAAGACTCTCCCCATAAAAAAGCAGATCTTGCAGTTGTCTGCTACTGTTCAGCATGGATCAACATGAGAGTATACAGGGAAGGAACCCTGAAATATTGTATGGAGCACAGACATTCATGAGGCTTTAAAAAAAACCCAACCAACCATCATTTTAGCCACATTTCTAACAATATCACTTCATTGAAAGGCTAGGCTACCAGCAGGTTGGAGACAAGCAAGATATGTCCACAGTGTGGCAACCCACCTGTTCCAGGATGAAGACTGATCATGGCCAAACTCAAGGAAACTGTGTGCCCACTTCAGCAGGTACAAATTTTCTGCTGAAGGGACACGGAGGTGGCCTGTGGGTGTATACAGATAACAACAAACTTGACTGCAGAAAGCAACAAAGGTGACAGGACTCAGGGGGACTGATGAGGATTTTGACAGCTCAGATTTACCTGCCCAGGGCTTCCAGACTCAGCTGGTCTCAGTGCTGGACCTGGTGGCCTGAGGAGGAGAAAAGGCAGAATTGGAGCTGAAACTGAAGTCAGACTTCCCCAAGGATCAAAGCCATAGCTCCTGGACACATGCACGCTAGGGGAATCTCAGGGCAGACAGGTGCCTGGCCTGTGTCTGTGCACAGGGATGGATGGGGAATTTTGTCAGTGAAATGTCCAAGCATGAATACCCTTGGGAGGACTGAAAAGTTGCCAGCAGAGCTGGCCAAAAAAAAGAGCAAACCAAGGCATGTATCACTGGAGAGTCAAATAATCCCTGTGCAGTGAACAAAGTCAAGTTTGAGGAATGAAATTTCCCTGCTCACAGGCAGTGCTGCTGAGGGCATGTGAGCTGTGGAACCAGCCTCTGGAATATCATCTGGCGTTCATCATCCCTAAACCCAAAAATAACCACCACAAATCCCCCAGCATCACCATGGAGAAGCAGCCTCAGCATCTTTCCTCTGTCAGAGATGCACACTCCTCCCTTCAAGCAGCAGAAGAGATGCACTTAGGTCCCTTCTTTCTCTACTGAAGGATCTGCTGCAATTCCCTGCCCTGCACTCTGGGCTGAGGGTCATCTGCCTTTCCTGCCCTCACTAGCTCATCTTGTCCAAAAGCTCATCTCTAAACAAAGCTGAAAAACCCCATAACAGCATCACCAAATCCAAACATTCAAGCCTATGAGTCAGCCCCACACCCTGAACGTGAGCTGGCATTGAGCACCGTGAGGTTTCTCACAACAGCTGCATTGAGCATGCCTTCTCTGTGCTTTTGTATGTCCCAGATCTGCTCTACAATGACAAGAAGCAAAAAGGTTTTTCTTTTCAAAGATGAAATTCTGTCTTCTAGTATGAAGTTAACAACTGAAAGCCTTGGTATGAATATCAGCTATTGCTAATTCATGCTGAAGTGGTGAAAACTGGCAACATGGCACTGTTCTGCTGCCTACCCCAAGACTCCAGAGTCAGATTTTGGTGCAGATATGAAGTCACTTAAAAGGCCCAAAAATTCACCTCAGTGCCACTAATGAAGTACCAAGCAGGTACTTGAATTCTTATGGAGATAAACATAACCTGTCCTATTCAAGGAAGGGTGAAAAATACCCTAAATACTCCTAGCATTTTCAGAAACAAAACGTAATTATGTAGCTGAGGCAGACAAGAACTACCATTGAATCCAGTCCCTGGTGGTCACTTCCTAAAACCTCCTGGGGCTATTTGGGCTTTTCCCTCTGTGATAATGCTGGGGACCAGGGCAACCTTTGCTTGCTGAGGTTTTTTGGCATAACCAAAGCAGCATGATCTAAGGGAAAGTGTGCAATCCTCAGAACCAGCTTAAACGAGATGGCAGCTCCTCAGTATCTAGTAACAGTGGAGAAGCTGGAAGTGAGCCCCAGCATGATGTGGAAGACCATGCTGCCAGACCTCTTGCCCTCACTGTGGGACATTAGTGCTCCTAGTTCCTGCATCCTTCTGTCCTTGGGGAGCTGCCCTGAACACTTGTCCCCTTCACATCCCCAGCATGGCCATGCTCCACCCCAGGCCCAGCACTGAGATGAATTATAGTCCTTCCAACCTTCTCTCATCACTCAAGTCCCTAGCACTCTGGCAGTGGCTGCAGTCTCTGTGGACTAGCCTAGGCCAGCATGGGAGCACCACCTGCTTCCCTCTCCCAGCAGGATGGCCACAGATGCTCAAAGCCCCAGGGGTGATGGGACATCCCAACAGGCTCTCCCAGAGACACCAGCAGATTAGCAGCTCTATTTTTCAAGCTGATCCTTTGCCACCCACCCCCCCAACCCCCATCCCTCCCCACTTTCATTCAACTGACAAGAACTTCAGACAGCTTGGCAGGACAGGCAGGGTCTATATATAAACTCTGGTGGCCATTTTGTCAAACGAACCCTGATGAGCAAATGGTCTCTGTACCTGGAATGTGGGTTTATGCAAGTGACAGGTCAGTGCAGCAGCTGCCCTCTTTCCTCACAGCACAATGGGGATAGCAGAGATGCCATCAGCACTATTTTTTTCCTACCCTGCTGTGCACTTAAAAAATTATTCTAGGAACATCATGGAGCACAGGAGTAAAAATAGATATGCAGGTTCAGCAAATGGCTCTCTCCACTCCTTGTGTTTCAACTTTTTTTGCAGAACAGACACAGAAAGAGTTGTACTGCCCTGTCAAACCCTGTGGCTTTGCTCAGCGGCTCCTGACAAAGATGCTGGCAGCTTTCTGGGCTCACTTTAAAAATGCAGCCAGCAACCTGGGCATGTCTGTGGTTCCAGTTAAGCCAGGAGAGACCAGCCTTGAAACTGATGAGCTGGGTAGGAAGTGTCAAAACATCTGCTGCAATGGCCCCCGCTGAAGCTAAGTTTTGCTCATCCCGATCAGCAGCGACTAATGTTAACCACATGGTAAAGAAAGTCAGAAGCAAGGTTTTCTTCACCTCACTACCTCTTACCTGGAAGGTGAACAGCCTGCAGAGCCATTCTGGCGACTGGCCCCACTCCCTGGAGCTTTTGTCACCCCAACCCTGAGCACTGCATGTGTCCCCATCCAAAGCAGGGTGGGAAGCAGCTCCCACAGCTGCTCACTGACGTTTTGGCTCAGTGAAGCTCAGTGGGGACCAAACCATTTGGAGCTGCTGGGATACAGCAACAAACCCTGTAGCAGCTGTGCCCATGCAACGTGCTCATCACAGAGGGCTGCAATGGCCAGAGAAGTGACAGTGGTTAAGTAATCCCAGAATTAATGCTGATGGAGTCAGTTCAGTGAAGCAGCCTGGGAGGTGCCACGCTGGTGCTGGGAACATCTCCCATCCGCTGAGTCTCCTCCTGTGGCTTTTTTAGATCCTCAGGGACAGTCAAGCATGTTTAAGGCCAGCTCAGAAGAAGATGACTGACAGGCTTTGACCTAAGGCTCTCCTCTGGTTTTCTTGAAGGTGGAAGATGAGGCTCCAACATGGGTCACCACAATAAGACCATCGTGGAGACTGAAGGCAGACCAGGCAGCCATTACAGAAAGGTGCAGGTGAGCTGAGATATGGAGAGCAACAGAGCAGCAGGGCTGATGTCCCCACCACAGCCCCATGCACACCGGGGCTGGTGCCATGTGCTTTGGAACATTCGTTTTGCTCCAGGTCAGCAAAACAACACAGTTGTAAGAGGCAATTCAAAAAATCCTTCCTCTGCCACTGCTTCTCCTCCACTCACAGCCACCTTCCCCCACCCCCAGCAGGGCCAAGGAATCTCTGCCCTGGTGATTGTTAGCCTTGGTCTCTCTGCAGCTGAAGCATCCACATTACACCAGTTCCATGGCCTGTGCAAGGACAAGCCCAGTTTGCCAGAGCCCAGCTTTAAGAGCTGGATCCTGAAGATTCAGGCATCACTGAAAGGCTCCAACATTTAAGCTCCCAAACACTTCCCCAGCAGCAGGACACCACCAGAAAATGGGACTGACACTTGAGGTTCTCACATCACCCACTCATGCCCCTTACTGTAACTCAAAGCCCTTGGACTGGCACAGGACAATAAAAAGCTTTTAAATCCAACAAATTACCAACAAAACCTCACCTGTTTTTACAAGCAACATCTATCAGTCTCTGCTTTTTAGATCTTCCCAGTCAAGCACACTCCCTCTGCAGCACAGAAAGGGATGTCAAACCCCAGCTTCCCAAGAGCCCATTTAACAGGGAGCTGTAGGGTCTAGAGGAACAAGAAGAAATTTTCACAGAATGCAAATTAAGCACTTTATAACTCACCTCTGGATTGATTTATATGGCTAAGGCTACCCTTTCACTAAGATTCCTGAAGCAAACACCTTCAAAGGATCTATCCAACTCTCCATGAAGTCAGGAGAGGTAAATCCTGAAAGTCAAACCTGGGGCTAAAACATGCACAAAACCCTCACACCCTCAAAACTGCCATTTGAGAGATGGCCCCCAGAGTCCCCCTGGCCTGAGCTGCTGGAGCCTGAGGGACAAGGCTGAGCTCTCCAAACGCTAGAGTGGGTGGAATTTCTTCATGCCCAGCAAAGCGCTGTGCTCAGCACTACATTTGTAAGACTTGATTTCTCAGCATTAAGGTTCATTTCAAAACAAGGAATTTCACTCCATCTCTCCTGGGACTCCTAAAGCCCTCATGTTTATATTTCACCCCTGCAGAGGGAGCAAGGGGTGGTGGGGAAATGCTCGAGCCAAGTATTTCCCCTTTTGCAGCACACTGGAGAACGTGCGGTGACACCTCTGCTCGACTTGTTTAGACAAGACGTGGCAAACGTGAGGCCCCTGCCCTGGTGGAACAACTTTGGTGGCTGGGACAAGGTCAAATAGCAACTTCTAAAATTTGTAGGGGGGGAGAAATTCTGTCCATGGTTTCCATGTTTCCCCAGCCTAAGGCTTTGCATCCCCATGGGGAAACATCATGCTTTAGCTTCCAACTCACCAAATTGAACTGTCAGATTAAGGAAAGGCAAGACAGACATATTTGACTAACATTTGGCAGCCAGGCCGAGACAACGTCTCTCTCCACCATCATTCGAGTAATCTCTCCTTGGAAAAGAACCAGACGAATGTTCCCGTGGCTCAGATGGTTCCAGAAGAAACAACTTGTAAACAGCAGCAGAAACTGTGCCAGCAAATACCAAAAGCAAAACCATGCCAATTCAACAACGATTTTGGAGCTGACTCCAGCAGCAACACTCTAATGAACATTAGAAATGACCATATCCATGCAGCTCCCTGTCCCACTGCAGCTGCTGGGGAGCTTCATGGACCTCACAGGTCGCATCTCACTGTGCAGTGCCAGCAAATGACACATGGACCTTTCTCCCTGATCCCATCTGGTGATCATGCTGTGCAAGAGGCATGGTTGCCCTTGACAGTATCATTCCTTCAGTAACAGCCAAGGGTGTTCCTACTCATCCCCACCTCGAACCCTTTCTGTCCCTTGGGAAGCGATGTGTTGCAGTAGCAGCTAGTAACCCCTAAGTGCCACAGGAACAACTCTGTTGGTCTCAGCCCCCCACTTTCATGCAATAGAATTCATGGATAAATATCCATTGATTCAGTAAAAAAGCTTTCAGCCCCTCACTCCAGCTTTCTTTACTACTAGTGCCTGGCAAGTCACACTCTGCAAGCAGGACCTCGCTGTGCTGCATCACTCCCAAGAAGAGCACACATCCAGGAGGATGAAAGGACCAGCGTCCTGAAGATGCAGCCATGTTTTGGGGGCATAAATTCCACATGTCATTGAAAGACATGCACACAGTGACCCTGTACTCAAACATGCAGACAACCACAAAAGGGCAGTGAAGGCAATAACCTGCCTCTGGAGCCCAGGCAGAGGAATAGACTATAGAAATTTTCAAATGCTTTCCAGTGACCTCAACTCTCCCCATTTAAGCAAAGTCACCTCCAGACACACCTGCCATCTGCATCTCCTAACTACCACATGTGATTTCATCTATAGTTCTCTGCATCTCCAAACTCCAAGTCCACGGTGAGCAGATGGTCAACAGTGGAAACTGCTCTGCACTCCCACCCAAAGCTCTGGGATGAGGAGCCCTTCTATGACCATGCTATGACTGTCAGTTAAAGCAGACCACGAGAAGGAGGTCAGTGTAGTTTCAGAAGTTCACCCCAATGCCATGTACACACAGGGCTAAGAGGTAGCCTCTTGCCTAGACTGTCTCTGCATCTGGTACCCACCAACAGGAAGCTCCTTCTGTCTCACTACTCAGGCTCTTCAAACCTTATTCCTAAAAGATCAAACATTGACATATATTTAGAAAGGTAACATGTAGACAATAAAAGGCACGACTTCAGCCATTTCCTCCTTTAACAGGGATGGAAGTTGTTCATGCAAATCCTGAAGCAAAACTCTAAACGTGTCCCATGAGCTATCCCCAGTGCCAGACCTGTAAGAAGCTACAAAGCACAGAGGATACCTAAATCCTTCCCACAGGAGATTCACAACCACCAGCTGCACAAGCCCAGCTGGGGAAATGCTATGCTAAAGCCCTGCTGCCGGATCAACGTACAAAATGAAACAGCAGAACATGACTGGAGGAAGTGAGAACAAGGCCTAAGATTTCCATGGTCCTTGACTCCAGTCCTACAGGTTCTGCATCACATAACCACATCCCAAATCTTTTCTCCATCCCTGAATGCAAATCCCATTAACAAGTAGAGCTACAAGTAGAGAAAGTTGAAGAGCCCACACTCTTGGGAACACTGTCCCACTCTGGCTGATAAGAGCAGAGAGACAGGGCTCCTGAAAGGCTACAGCCTATATCAACCACTCTTAGCCTCCAGGGCTCCTTACCTCTCCTCTGGCCAGATGTGTGATAAGCTACATGATGTGTGGAGGAATCATTTCCACCCTTAGTCTTCGGAAAAGTAGTTCTGCAGCGTGGGCTGATCAACCACCACAACAGCCCCCATCCATCACATAAATCTAGTGCATTCAATGACATCATGCCAGAAAACTGAAATGTAAGTCAGATGGTGAAGGCATTAATGGCAGTACTGTAAAGGCTCAGAAATGCAAACCTTCCCAAAATGAACTGTCTTGACCTTCACTGGGCTGACAATACAAGTGTGACATCATGTGCAAATGAGCTTTAAATTTAAACCAGGTGCAGAGAGCTGCCCAGCATCATGTGGCTGCTGTGGAAGCCACTAACACACCAGCACCAATGCTGGAGACGACAAATGTCCAGCAGGGACAGGACCCACTCAGCTGCACAAACGGGTACCAGCAGCTGGTGTGGTGCAAGACCAAATTCTGCATCACACTTCAAATAGCTGGGCTTTGTGTTACTTAGTACCAGTTCTAGTTGGGGCAAACATCAGTAAGTACACACAGATTTGCTGGGATTCGTTTCCACGTGTGAGCATTCCTGCAGTGCTGGAAACGAGCCAGCGGCACAATAATGAAGTCCTCCCATTTTTGACTTCTATTCAGGACTCCCTCAGACCTTGCAAAGCACTTGGAGCTGTGCTCACAGGTTGTCAGCCACAGCTATGAGAGCACCACAATTTACATCTGAGAAGCACATCCCTGCTCCAGAGCCCTTCCAGTGCAGCCTCTTGCTACTACCCCATAATGAAATGTTCTGCCTCCCTGGGCTGAATTGGTTTAAGCTGACTAGGAAGGACAAAGGACATGGAATAGGGGGAACAGGGCTACCCACATCCCCCAAGTGGCACAGAACAAGAGAGCAAGCTAGATTGTGTGTTCTACACGATACTCAGGTCATGCTCACTATGAGAGGAAAGGGATTGCCCAGGGTTTATGGGACTTGCAACATATTCTTTAGCTTGCAATGTGTCCTGTTGCAGGTTTTTTTGTGTTTCTTCCCCAGTTTCCAGGCTGGGGTTGTCCCTTTGTTCCAGTTTGCACACAGACGCAACATTTCTTGTTTTCATCTGCTGTGTACACTGGAACCTGCTCCTGAATTTTTTGTTTTCCCTTTGTGTAAATAGAGTAGTAAATTGTCCTGATCTCAACTGGCATTTCAGCTTTCACAGCTCCTTTCCTCACCGCCCACCCAGAGGGGAGATGATGTGGACAGGGGGAGGGACGGAGATCCCTCTGTTGTAACTGGACTGCTTGGACTCAGCTGCCAGCAAAGTTAAAACCAAGACATGGGCTGACCCTTATCCAGCTGCTCAACAAGGCCCTTTCCAGAGAGGTTTCCATGAGCAGTTTTTCACCACACTTTGCACTGCCAGGCCAGCCAGGTACTCACTATCTGTGGGGTGGAGGCAGCACAGGCACACTTACAGAGATCTCTTCTGCTGCCTCTGGATTTGTAGAGAGGAGCACAACAGTGGACAGAGGCAGGTTTGCTGCTAATGAACTCAATACCTGAAAGGGTATCAACCACAGCTCTCACTGTACCAGTTCTTTTCTGCATACCTTGTGCTTTGAAGAATACAGCTCAAAGAGCTGAAGCACTGAAAGGAGATAGGTCCAGGAGAAGCAATTAGCAGCAGCTTCCCAGACCATGTCTTGCATCTATTTCAAGCTGAATGCTATAAGACATTGCCTGCAGAACAGAGAGGGCATCACAGAGAACTGTATAGATGAAGAACATGTATAAGAGTACAAATATCCCACCACCATCAAAACAGGAGTGGTTTTTAAGAATGACCTCCTTCCATGGCAGGAGTGATGCTACTGGCCAAGCTGGGGCCAGCTGCACCACCACTGAACGTCAGGAACTGGCCACAGCAATGGATGACCACTCTCGGTTATGTCACTAAGCAGGCATGCTACACACAAAGCAAAGGTGACTATCACAGGGCTTACACAAGTACTGCTTTTTTATTTTCTAGGGATTTGGGAACATGCCATGGCTGTTCAGGGAATCTGAAGGAGGGAGAACTCAAAACAGGAAACCTGCTGTACAACATTCAGGTCTGCCATGAGCAAGGCAATTTTTCCACACAGATAAGGATTCATTTTTTTCAAGAATTTCAATCCCACAGGAGCATGGTTGGATGATCGCTACCGAAACACAGATACCAAACCCCCACCCACAAACTAGAAATTAGGCAGCACTTGACATGGTTTAATGGCCATGGTGGTCTTAGGTTGACAGTTGGACTCAATGATCTCAGAGGTCTTTTCCAAATGAAACTATTCTATGATTAGGAAGTAGCAGTAACGGTGTCCAAAGGTTTTTCAGCACATGGAGCGACTACAACTAACTCTTTCAACATGAAAGTTAACTGTAAAACAATTTCAGGTGTAGTGTTAAATTAAATTTAATTGAGAACGGAGGTCTACAACAGTCACTGTCACTTTATCTCATGGACTGATCTAAATTTCAATCTTTCATTAGAGTACATTAGGATGCTTGCTTTAGAAATATTAATTTTCACCTCCTTTGTTGAACAAAGGTGCTTCCATTGGAAACAACTTAATTAACCTTCAAGTATTTTTGGGTATGTGTTGGTCAATACATCCATCTCTTTCTGGCTTTTATAGAAATAAAAGAATAGGATAAAAGGATATGATTGCAAGAGCAGGAGATAGGGCACCTTGAGTATATTACATGTGACAAATTATTTAAGACTTCCAAATCAGCCTGGTCCTCCTCGTGTTGCAAAGATTTCTCCATGTTTCAGAAAGACAAATTTGTACAAGAACAAGATGGGCACACCTAAAAGGTCTGCCTATGTGTAGTAGTGACCTTCTCAAGAGCAGTGATAGACACAGAGGGAAAACCAGGCCCACAGAGCACGGATAAAAGTTGTGCACGCCCTGATCCAGACTCTCAGCCGTGCTGCTCACTGATCACTCAGACTGTTTGGCTCATCACAGAATGATAGGGGTAGGAAGGAGATCATCTAGTCCAACTGCCAGGGCAGATTCACTTAAAGCAGGTTGCAAATGGCATGTTCCTGCTCAGTGCCATGTATGAAGGGATGCCATGTATTCTCCTCCTCAAGTGAAGGAGCTGGTGAAAGGAGAGAGAAGGTGAAGGGAAAAGTGAAAGATACAGACTTGGCACTTTGGAACATGGTTTAATGACCATAGTGACATTACATCAATGGTTGAACTCAATGATCTTAGAGGTCTTTTCCAACCAAAACAATTCTATGATCCCATGAAAGGAGGGACAGTTTCACAGCATCTCAATTTTCACTAAACAGGGACACAGGAGAGAATTTATAACAAACTCACTGGCATGAAAAAAAATCAATATATTCACACAGGAACTGCTTAGAAACACGGGAATACAACATGAGCACTTGCCACACTACAAAGGCGGGATTGGAGCACTTCTGTTTCAGCACTGGTTACTACAGTGCTGTTTACAAAAGGCACTCTCCACACCCAGCTTACCACAATCCATTGGAAATTTGAGCAGCCTTCAAATGGATAAGGAATGGAAATAGGAGAAAGAAAACAAATCAAAGGCAAGTAATTAATTTTCCTCTCTTACACTGCTGTTCTTGTTCAGCTGGGGAAAGGCAACCTTTCTGACTGAGTTCAGAAATGTGGCAGGTCTCTTCACCTACTCCTGTCAAGTCTTCTGAAAAGGCTGGAAAATGCTAACTGCAGATAGTAGAACAAAATCAGTGAAATGTATAAATCTGGAAATTCAGAAAAATAAAAGGAATAAAGAAAATATATAATTGCTAAATACATTGAGCTGAGAGTTCCAGACTGGAGGCCTGTTTTGCTCAAAAAAACTCCTGCTAGTGCACAGCTGTAATGACACCTTTACAGGAACGTTAACAAACAGAACAGTCTGTCAGAGATGTGAAGGATAAAACCAGTGTCTCTGCTTTTTCGTTGTGGAGAACACTCATACCTTTTTCTAAATCTGAAAACAGAAGTTCTTTCTCTTTATGCCCCTCTCCTTCTATGTTTTAAGATATGCATCACAGGAAGTTAAAAGGAGTAATATTTCTAACTCTCCTTCAGATGAAAAATGTACCCGTGCTCCTATCCTTTCTGCACTGCAGCCAAAATGTAATAATAGAGCTCCAGCAGAGGTGTGAATTGCTGCCATTCATCCTCACCCAGTATTAACATCATACACTGGAATTCATCTTTCCAAAGTCAACCTATTAGGATAGTTGGTTAATAGCCCAGCTAGTTAGGGTAATACTTGAGGATTAAAACCAATAGTGAAGTGATTTCTGCAGCATCACAGGAATCAACTTAAAATTAACACTGTGTTGCAGGCATTCTTTCAGTCAGTTTTTAAGATGATGCACACAAGCCCAACTGGCTGTCCATGAAGAGACTATTACAGTGCAGGGCAAGACCCAGCTTTTTCAGGGGGAAGAAGAAGGAGCAAAAGCTTAGCAAAGTCTGCTAGCTTTCTGCATCTTCACAGATAATCACAGTCTTCAGTGTTGTCCTTCTAGTTAAGAGTTAACCATGAAGTGATTGCAATGATTACAAGTATTACTCAATAGCAAGTGACCCAAGTCTGTGATATATGAGAAAATGTCCATAAAATATCCAATAAATATTCCTTCTAAATCATAGTAAGTGAAAAAAACCAAACCCTATGATTCATTCTCATGAATGTGAGGTCTCCTGTTTTCCTAAGAAGTTTTGGTTCAGTTAGACAGAAAATTATTTCCTGATGTACAGCTGTCATCGCTTTCTCAAGGTACGTTGCTTTTATAAAGTAAATATTTAGCTTTTTACACTACTGCCAGAGATACCCTGAGTGGCTGAATCCCTACAGTGTAAGTAAGCTGGTGAAACACAGCTATTAAAGGTACAGGCAGGAAGGTGTCTACGACTGGTTATCAAGAGTTAAACAAGCTGGGAGAACTGCAAGAACAAAGGCAAGATGGGGAGCCTCAACCTTTACAACTCACAAGGCTCAGAAAGCCTGATAGATCCCTTCTTCAAAGGCAACCATGGACCCCTCAAGTTAGAGGCATCCCCTGTGCACACACACACACATTAACCTGCTGAAGCAAAACTATTGGGCAAAGTGCGAGGTTGGGCAGAAAAACGTGATCATCTAATAGCTACTGCTAGTTAAATATGCTGACTAGGAATCACTACCAGCACCACAGAAATAGTTGTGAGCTTCTGTCCAAGAGTGGACATACTGTTCCTGGTCCCACCTTGTGTTGTGAAACCTCTGGTATTATCAACTATTATAAAAATAACTACAAACTTTGCCAGGGATCCTGTTCTTTGAGATCCTACCAAAACTTGCCAAGGTTGTTCCCAGGCCTCACCATATATGTCTGTATTTATGTTAAACTCCTAAGTACAATACTCTCCTGGCAAGAAAGATTCCTGAAGCAGAATAAAGCAGCACCACCTGGGTGCCTTCAGGCTCTTTATCAAAAATGAAAAGTATCTTATTGATCCTGAGAGAGCCGAGGGTTCTCTTGCCATGAGGAATCCTAGGTTTTTTAGCTCAGGAACAGAGCTGTTGATTCCAACTCAGCTATTTGCTATTCCTACTAGGCAGGTGAGGATCAAACACAGTTCCTCAGGGTTATGTTGAAGTTGGCACATCAATCAGCATTCTCCAAATCCAGTGTGACATAATTAAAAAGGTTATAGCTCAGACCCACTGCTAAGAAGTTAGAAAGGTCAGGCTCAGGGGCAGCTCCCCTATCTCAGCTGATAAAACATAAGTCAACATGCTAACAGAGCTGCCTCAGCAGGACCTTCTAGCAATAGTCAATTAATTTGCTAACTGCAGCTTATGGACAGAAAAAAACATTTAAATATCACTTACTAGCTGCTTTCATGTAACATAAATGTCTTTGCTACGATTCACCTGTATCTTATTTCACATCTCAGATGTCAAAGTGTTAAGCTAAATTAAAAGAAATAGTGCATCTGGAAATAATGATGATCTTGCCCACTCTCTAAATGTTGCCATTTCAGGCTGAGATCTCATTGCTTAACTTTCCACATGCCATTTTGTGGAGGCTCAGCTTCCTTACAACAAAGCCTCTACAGAGATCAGGCTATTTGAAAGATATCAAATCCCATCGATAGAAACAAAATTTAAAAACTTTTACCATGGTATCAGCCACTGCTTTCTTTCTACCAATACAAGGAACTTTTAAGGTGGGCACTCAATACCACGTTTAACAGAACCCCAGAGCCCATCTGGTGTTGAAAACTGCATTGACATTTCATTTGAACAAAAACCCAACCAATCACCACCAACAAAAACACTCACAAAAGAAAGGAATTAAAGGAGTTATGAAAGGGGACAGGGAAATTTATAGAGATATAAACACTGTATTAAAAAAAACACCCAAACAATCAACAAATACTATCACAATCTGCCCATTAAACTGGGCTAAGGTAGTTGGTTTCTGGACCCATGTTAGTATAAATCAGGGTAAACATTTGGAATCATGAAGTTCTTATTATGAACTGGCTGAAATTTGAGAAATTATTCAAGCAGTAGAGTCCTTTCATGGATTAGGTTGACGTCAGCAGTACCCTAAATGCACAGATCACAATGTGGATACCATGACTGATGCAGTATCCATCTCATTGTCTTTAAAAGAGAAGTTATTTCTTGTTCACCATGTGCACTAAACCATTTTTGCATTCCAGAAATTCTCAAGGGACCTTTTTACCTGTCACCATTACATCATTAAAAACTAATACTTTAGCATGGCAAAGAGTGATTGTCCAGTAACTGAAGAGAATGACTCAAAATTAAAAGGTGAAACATCAGTAATGCAGTGAAAAAGAGCATTGTTTCTTTTAGAAACAGCTTTGGTCAGTGTTCTCTTTAGGATGTCCAGCATTCGTTTCAGTAGTTTTCATGCTGGTTCTTGCTGTCCTTCTGAAGCTCAGTTCGTCCAGCAGCAATAGGCTCTTATTGATCAATCCAATTGAAAATGATAAGAACTAAACTGAGAAGGCCAACACAGACACCAAAAATAACCAGTGCACATGCCTGTGAAGAAAAACAAAAGGCAGTGTTTTACTGAAGGAAGCATTTAACATTTCTAGGACTTGTAGCTAATAATGAAAAAAAACCGTGAGAACAGATTTTAAAAGTGTCTTTTAAAATAATCTTTAGTGTTTCAAACTACTCTGCCTTCAAATACAAGGTATCTGCTTACAGGGAAACTCAGCTAAACCTGCTCTGGGATAGTTTCACTGGGAATACAGAGCAGTCTGGTTTGCTTCCTCACACCATCTGTCTGAAAAACACCAAAATAACCCATTTGCCCTTTACAACTCTGAAGGGATTAAGAAATTGAATTTGTATTTTACTCAAAATATAATTAAAGTTGCAATGGATTCTTTACATTTTTGAATAGCCAGATGACAATAAAAATAGGGTTTAAGAGATGACAGCTTGCTGATTTATAAGAAGGTCCCAAATCTGTTCAAAATTGTCAAGAATTGACATGGTCAGAGAGCATCATTACTAGATTTTCTTTCAGATGCCCTTTTTAGCCAATACTAGAGCAGCCCTATGAACCCTAAGAAGGGCTGAAGGACAATGTATGAACAGTTTGTCATCATTTTAGCCACTGTCATGAAGCTGCTTTGCTGAGCACTGGTTAAAATGAAGACAACTGCACTGCAAAAACCAGGCTGCTGCACAAATTCCAACCAGAACATTTTTGAGAAGGCTCACATAGAAAACAACCATAAATACTGTTTCACTTAAACGTAGTTTGGCTTTGTCCCAGCTGTCCAGACAACATCAAAGTAATGTGTAAAAACTGAAGAGAAGTCAACACTGAAAACTATAGGAAAAAGGATGTACTCAGATCAACAGTCTAGCACAAGGACATACTGCTAGTCAAAAATGTCTTGAGTCTCAAAAAGGCTAGAGCTATCATGAAGGATAAAACAAAATGCTCACAGACTCTGTGAACTACAGGGAAAACAAGAACTTTGCCCCTTAGATTACATGCTCGATAGTGTATTAGGATGCATCTAAAGTGAGCCTGTTTAAATAGCACACATTAACACACACAAAAAAACATACCCCGAGTTTTTGTGGTGATAGAAAGTCCTCTCTGCTAAGTTTAAGATAAAAGAGTCCAGGATATACAAAAAGCAAACATGTTGATGTGGTTGAACCTTTAGAAAACAGAAAGTAGGGCTTTACTTAGAGCAAGATTGTTAACTTTTTATAATACTGATTTTTTTCTTAAAGAAATTAAAAAAATAAACCGAACAACAAAAAACCCCCACAACCAACAACACAAACCCCAAACAACAACAACAAAACCTCAAAGGAAAAAAACAACCAAACAAAACACCCAAACAACTTACCAACTACTCCAAATATATTTTTCATGTCTGGCACATACATTGCAAATAAAACAACAATTGTATTCAGTGTTAAAGTGACAAGGATGTGGCAAATCCACGACACAGGAATATGAGAGAAAAATACCATCAGTACAGCTTTCCTTGCCTGTGGAATAGGAAGAGAAACAGTGCATGAGTCAACACATACACACGTTTAATCTTATCTCATTCCAGATGTGACAGAACAATTAAGGAAATCAATGCTAATGCTCACAAACATAATTACAGATGTTGGATCACTTTGCTGAGTGTGTCAAGCAGGTTAAAGGTGTTTGCCAGCAAGTTGTGTTGCTTAATATCTTTACAGCTGTTCTTAGTGCATTGAAGGTAAAACTTGTAATGGATGTCAAAGTTCACGAATTTGTGTTTGACAGAAAATAAAAAGAAGAACCTTACTGAAGTTGTGACTTGAACAGTCAAATGTTAAAAATGACCAAAACTGTTTGATTTTTTTTTTCTCCCCCCTCGGATATTAGCGTGAGATCCTGCCTGCACGTATAAGTACAGATGAGGCTATGTAGTTAGCATCCTGCAGTATACAGACTTTTTCTTTCTTCCTAATTCAATCCTGTAGTTTCATTTGCTTGTGGATTTAAGTACTTTGTCATATATACTCAAAGCCCCCCATATGTCATATACTATTGTGCAGATAAAGCTCATGAAAATAGGAAAAAAAAGATATTTGGTTTTCCATTTTGGATCTCTTGATTATTTTTTCTTCTCAAGACTCCCTAATATTGCATAGAATTGCACATGCTTAGGGCTCTGGAGCCCTTAGCACGAGAAGTAATGGGTCCTGTTGTACCTGTTGTAATGGGTCCAGAAGGGTGCTGCAAAAATGATTTGAGGGGTAGAGCACTTCTGCAACGAGGACAGGCTTGAGAGAGTTGGGGTTGTTCAGCCTGGAGAAAAGGCTGAAGGGGAACTTTATTGTGGCCTTTCAGTACTGAAAGGGGGCCTATAAGAAAGACAAGGGCAGACTTTTTAGCAAAGCCTATTGCAACAGGACAAGGGGCAATGGTTTTAAACTGAGGATAGATTTGAACTAGATAAAAAGAAAAAATATTTTTTACAGTTAGGGTGGTGAAGCACTGGCACAGGTTGCCCAGAGAGGTGGTAGAAGCCACATCCCTGGAAACATTGAAGGTCAGGTTGGACAGGGCTCTGAGCAACCTAACCTAGTTAACGATGTTCCTGCTTACTGTAAGGAAGTTGGGCTGAATAACCTTTAAAGGTCCCTTCCAACCTAAAGCTTTGTCTGATTCTATGACATTTAATATTAGTTGAATGTTTTGTCTTTTTTTTTAAATTAGGTAAGTATTAAAATAATACTTATCACAAGGCCATTAAGTCTTCAGGAATTACTCCTTTTTTGCAGGAATAAAAGAAGATCTGGGGGACAATCCTTTATTTCTTTGAGCATGCTTGGTAGCAAACGTCAGCATGTTGTCAACTGATAGGTAATCTATACCCTAATTCTATATACAGAGTTGGCATGTACAATTTTTTGTGTCCTAACTGAATGAATTTTAAGTCCTACTATAGTATTGATAAAGTAGGGGGGGTTTGGTGGAATAGGTCAATACATGTTTTTAATTTACAATTAAATTGAGTTTTCAAGTATAAATCTGTTTCTGTGTGGATGCATGCATGTAGAAAGGAAAAACTAAGCCAGCACAATTCAATTTCAGAGGGGAAAAAAACCAACAACAAACAACCAAAACAAACTAAATAAACTTTAGAAGTTCTGAATTCTCTAAATTGAAAACAATGCTGTGGGCTAGTTTTAATCTGAAATGTGTCTCGAGAGCACAAATTAGCTTAGTGGTTAGTTAGTTTGGAGCTCTCATGGAACACATGCAAATATGTAGTCTTTGATCAATCATTTGACAAGTGAATAAGATGCACAAGCTTAGATGCGACCCAAATACTGCAGTCTGCAAAGCATTAGCATTACCATTGCCTACGCCAGCTTCCAAACATTCCAGAGTACTTACCGGGAAATGGATCAGAGGCACTGTCAAAAGCACAGCAAACAGGATGGCAACTTTAACAGTCATAATGACAGTATCATGTGGCAGGTACCTGCTGTAACCTTGTAGCAGTTCAGAGTCCACTTTGTCTGAAAACAAGAAAAATTAATTGCTTTGTTAATCATGAGAGAACTAAGATAATTAACAACGCATATTAAGCGTATGTTCAAATGGATCGATGTGCTTGTGACTAATGAAGAGAGGTACCCATCCTCTTTGGCATTTCTGATACACTGGGACACCTAACCTCAACAAAACTGGAAAAACTTCAAGATGCAAGTCTCTGCAGAGCCTCTGCTGAAGCCAAAGCTACTGAATAAGAAGACCTGAGCGTGAAGGAGAAAGCATGAAAAAGAAAGATGATGTGACACGAAGCCAAGTATACAGTAAAGCTCACCCTGTGTCTGAAACACTCAACACTAGATTGCTTTGCTTGAACTAGAAGCCAGAAAAATTAATTTCATTGAATTAGCTGAATTGCTTTTTTTTCTTTTTCTTTTGCCAGAAACATCAAGTGAGATGCAAGATAAAATCTGATTTGAAAGAAAAGCTGCAATTCTAATTTAAAGGAAGAAAGAAATTTTCAAAACTATTCTGTGTATGTGCTTTTACTGGCTAGTTAGCAAGACACCGCTGGATGACATCAAGAAGGATAACTAGCGTCAGTTGCACTTCCAAAAGATATTTCATACAAAAAAAAAAAAACCCACAAACACACAACCAAAACAAAAAAAACAACCAACCAAAACCCGAAACAACCCACATAACCCCACTCCTCAATAAACCCCAGAAATACTGACATTTTCTGTATGCCAGATGGGTAGATATGTGCCACACAAGGACACTTGAAGGCTGTCAGTTTGCATTCTCACAGCCACAGAGAATAACAGAGGATTGCACTGGTAATGCACCCAACCAAGCTGACCACTTCCAAATGACAGTTCTGCTTTCTTCAGCAGTAAGAATCTTGTGTGCTCTCCACCATGTCCAGATTTAGCTGGGCAAACCCAACTCTACTGTGGAATTAAAATAGTGCCATATACCATGGATACACCACTGTAAGCAGGACTGCTCAAAGCAGAAGTTGAGCAAGAAGCCCTGTCAGTGATGAATCCTTTGCCTTTGACTTTTGCCCTTTTAAGATGACATTTTTCAAGTTAACAGAAAAAGTCAAGAGCCCTGAAAGTAATCTAGTACCCTTTTTTTGGGGGGGGGCATACCTCGACTCTCTGCTCTTTTGGACTTCAGAATGTACCAAAATTTCCACCAAAGTCCAGTTGCCATGTGAAGTTTCAAATTCACAGAAAATAGAATAAAACATCTGAACCACAGAAAGATGAAGCATGTCACATTTCAAAGAGAAAACTCTTTCTTTGTTTTCAATTTAAAATAAAATGCTTTGTGTTTTCTTGGGCTGATGTTTTAGGAACAGGGAACTCTCTAAAGAAGTAAGTTAATTAAACCAGACAACCAAAAGTTAAAAAAAAAAAAAAAAGAAAAAAGGGGAGAAGCAGCTTGCAAGGGGAAAAAAAAAAAATGTCTCTTACAGATATCCACTGTTGGTTTCAACACTTTAGGCCCTTGAGTCTAAGTCACTAAAAGAAATCAGGCTTGCAGAAAACCAACAATATTCCCAGTGAAGCAGAGTAAAAGACTATGGTCAAGACAGACTCTTATCCCAAAGAAATCATGACAGTGGAGGGAATAAGAACTGGAAGTTTTCTAGGACTGCTACTGTTCTCCTTTCCCCTTCTTTTTTTGTTTTATTCTATTCATTCACGTTAGGATCTCATCTGGAAACAGATGGCTAGCCCTCACTGCTTGCTGCATGTCTCACAGTGGCACTCAAATTTGCATTTTCCTACAAACCACACAGAGCCAGTCAAGAAACAGCAACAGTGGCCTAAACACTGTTTGGGGGTTTCAAGACTCCCCATATAATTTTTCAAAGAATTCTGAGTGTCAAGGGAAAAAAGGTGCAAAATTCACAGATTCACAGATTGCATGGGCTTGGATGGGATCCTCAAATGTCATCTACACCAATCCCCCTACAGTGAGCAGGGACATTCCAGATACATCAGGCTGCCCAGGTAGAGGTGGATTCAACATCATGTGCTATGTGAGGAAAACCCACCAGCATTTTACAGCAGCATACAGAGAGCCCCCACACATTTCTTAGAAAAGACATCACACTGATGTTACATGACAGGATACTAAAACTGCTGTATGGAACAGGCACCTGCTTCTGCCCATTTATGATGGACCCTTAAAAACAAGGCCACCATGTAGATAAGGGTTCTAAAATCTTTCTGTGCACTTGGGAAATGCAGAAAATGAGACAGATGAAGTCATCTACATTTATACTCAACTGAAAAACTACATCCTGAAGTATTCACATGTCTAAACGCACCAAAGCGCACTGCCATGCAAACTCTACAGCAAATGAGAGACGTCTGTCGAATTTGGTAAGGCAAGTGTCATACTCCATCCACTTTCCTGTTTGGTAAATAAAAAGCTATATTGACTTCATCACACACTATGTTAACACCTCTGAGAAGCATGCGTATCTTGGTTCAGTTTATCAGACAGATACCATCCCTGGCTCAAGAGCTGCATGTAACACCAAGTTATTGAAGAAAAAGCCTATGCTAGGAAGCTCAACTCAAAAGCTTTTTGTTTTAAATTTTTTAATCCTTCCCTAGTCTTTCATCATTGATGTCCTGACTTCAGTGGAAGGCAAACTACATAAGTGCTTTCTCTGATTTTTTTTTTATGTTCCTTGTCAGTTTTTTTTTTTTCAGTCCTTTAATTTGTCTTCACATTACATATAAAAAGAGGTGCCATGAAGAAGCCACTTTGTGCAATACTTCAGAATACAGCTTTCCTGAATTGGATGATTAATAGGAAACTTCCCACCCCCACTTCCAGCAGCATTTCTAGTGAAATAGGCACTGTTAGTCTCTGTTAAATTGTAAAAATACAAAAACAGAACAAAGAAGCCATACATGCTTTCTATGTAAGCTGTATTGGACAAGAAGAACATGCTGTGAATCTTCCTGCCTACCTAACACTAGGGCTAGCTTGCTGTGTGTCCAATTCCCCTCATAAAACACGAGGGTCTCAGTGCTACTTACTTAAGAGTCTACAAACGTGCTGAGGTATCACAGGGTTGAAGTGATCAATGTTGCTGGAAGGTAACAGCTTTAGTACAGACCTTTCAAACTTGAACAAGCACACTATTACTATCAGATCTCAAAATTTCTCACAGGCCATGGTAAATCTGTTCCCAGCTTTTAAGTGAAACTATTTTATGGTCCACCATCCAAAGGCAATCAGTAGTCTAAATACAAAGCATTTGAGAACGTTAACAGACCATCAGCTACAGTTCAGAGACCTGTATTTTGTCTGTACAGTGTTTCAGGGCATAAATCCTGCAAAGCTTAGCTGTATTACATGTTGAGAAATCATGGAGACTGTAATACTTTGAAGTGTTAGGCATATTCTTAAGTCTTTACAAGAACAAGGTTTCCAAGGATTCAAGAATAATGCATTTATCATTTAGTAGCCTTCATTCTAAAGAATACTTGAAGAATACACTTACCATAAAATGTCAGGTACCCAAACAAAGCAGACACGAAGTAAATTAGGAAACTCAGACCAATTCCTGTGACAGTCACACTCTGCATTCTACTTTTGGATGGACTAAAACACACCAAAAAAAAAAAAACCAACAAAACCCAAACACCTAAAATCAGTGTTGCTTAATCTATTGTGGACTATTAGACACAATGCAATCTATATAGCAGCTTGACTTCCATAAGAAAGTATTCTTTTAATTTACAGCCATGAAGTGTTTGCTGAGGTCTGTGCTGTCAGTAATACCTAGGGTTCTTAAAAGTATTTTCAATCTTAGTTAAAGGGCACTACTCATACAGAATTTTAACACTGTCCCATCTTATAGGGCATTAAGCCATACCAGATTGGCTTTTAAATCAAAATTTTAATTTATACAGGATGATTTGTATTCAGAGCCAGGAACAGAATCTGGGTCAAAAAACCCCACTGAATCAGACGTGGCCAAATGCAGATTTGGTTGCAGCAATAAAAATTAGCTATCAAGTACCTTAGCAAATGACCTTTTTTTCTCCAGTTTGTCCAGGTCAGAACAATGTACTGACATTGGTGATGGAACCATATTTGCTACTTTTCTCTCCTGTAAGAGAGGAAAAGCCAGTACAGACTAAAACTGTACATTTCTCAAAAACATGAAAACTATTTGTTTGCATCATTCGATGGCACTGACTTGGAAATAAAAACTATTCTATATTAATTTAAGGAAAATACGACAGAAATACCATGATTGTATTTAAATATTGCACATGCTTTCATACATTACCTTTGGAGCTCACAGAAGATGGGTAAGACTGACGTGTGGCAAAGAAAAGAGAAGGCCATAGTTGGTATTGCATAAGCACTCTAAAATGGAAGAAAAACGTCTCGTAGGTTGTTTTGTCATTAGAGATGGCTGAAAAGACAACTGGATGAATTCAGAATTCAGTTCAAGCTTTGGGAAACAGTGGAAATCCTTACACATTAATGCTTTGAGATGAATCTTCCAACACAGAATGGCATCTCTGCATCATTCCACAAAAAATGGACCTTTTCAAGCAGTACCTCTTCCAGTGGTAGTTACAGCTTACTATTTTGTGATCAGGAGAGGTCACTCTGTTTAAAAGTCAGTAACTGGAAGATTCTTTGTAAGCTTAATTAAGGCTAAACACCTATGTAAAAAGACTAGAATTTGCCCCAAAATCAGTTTATAGTTCAAGAAGTTATCTAAGAAGGTTTCTAAATTCTAATATCCATAGCTACCTGTTAAAGTACTGATTCCTTTGTCCTGACTTCACTGTTTTTCTTATTACTCCTTCACCAAAATTTGGACACAGCATCCAGAAAATACAGCATGTTTTGGCATCTAAAGTTTCAATATAGTTATATAATTAAAGCTGCAACCACAAAATTAGTGGTATATTATTCCAAAAACTTGTAATAGAAGAGATGAATCATCTAGCACAGCTTACTTCAACTGCCAAGTGGAATAAACTAAACTATAACAAACACTTTTGTGCTGACATAATCAGGCCCACACTGGTAAAAATATGCCACTTTCTAATGGTAAAGTTAAACTGAAAAAGAAGTAGAGATGAGTTCCAAGATTCTGCAGAGCACAAAAGGACAGACAAAAGGCCGTAATCTCATGGAGGATGTTTGTGGTCAAAGCAAAATTTCTTTGATCTGCAGATAACATTTGACACATGTTTGCCTTGCCCAAGTTTCTCCCCCCTCCCCCCACCCCTTTTCCTTGGGACTATGGGAGTTTTCTTCCAGAAAAATGTAACCAACTGTATCTCTCCTAAATTCTACTGCTGCAGGCCTATCCCACATTTATTTTTTCCTTTTCCCTTTCCTCTTCACCTCAGAGAGGCTTCCTCTCCTGCAAGTCTTGATAGTGGAGACATGATTTAAATGTCATGTTAATTAGCAAATACCAGAGCAAAAATTAGCTTCAGGTAAGAAAAAAAAACAAGGTTAGGTTCCGGCAGTCTCAGAAAGCCTACTCCCCCTCACCAGGCACTAAAGTGTGCATACAGACAAGCAGCACTGACTTCCACATAAGGGCATATTAAGTCAGCTTGATCTGACTGCACCATAAGGCTGACTACTGCTGCATCTCTTAGAATTTGTATTTCAGTTATATTTGCGAAACGTTAGCATTTATGAAAACTTGGACAGGCAGCCTTCATTTAAGAAAGACTGTGACTGTATAACACTTGGCAGCAGGTAAAGGAAATATTTCAGCAGCCCATATATAACCAGTTTCACAGAAGAATAGCTTACCCTGGATCAAGTTTAAACCCCAATTCTTTAAAAAACACCACCCTCTTTTATGCTTGCAAATTGTTAGTAGATATTACCTCTTTTGAAAGATGAAAGAGCTTTGCTTTACAATCCCCAGTAGAATTTGAAACCTGTAAGATATATATGCAAAAAATATGGCATAATGAAAGAGTAAATCCAAACCACAGACATGAAACTTTTTAGTTTCTGTGATGATTAAGAAGGAATTTATATTGCAAGTAATTCTGAAAGTGTTAATGTAAAGAAAGCATTACAGTTCCTAACAAAATTAGAAGAAGTTCAAAACAGCAAGCATGTTACCTGTAAAGTCTCTATGGCACTACTTAGAGGTAGAGGACAAGGGATCGACCATTTTTTTAACACGATCTGCAAAGACAACAAATTTAATGTATGAAGTTGTGCCAGAGGAGGTTTAGGTTGGATATTAGGAAGAATTTCTTTACAGAAACAGCAGTCAGACATTGAAACAGGTTGCCCAGGGAGGTGGTAGAGTCATCATCCCTGGAGGTGTTAAAGAAATCTGTGGACATAGCATTTCAGGACATGGTTTAATGGCCATGGTGGTGTTAAGCCAATGGTTGGACTCGATGATCTTAGAGGCCTTCTCCAACCAAAACAATTCTGTGATTTTATGAATTATATTCTAAAAAAAAAAAAAATTAATTTATATGTAGATATATGTAGCTAACAGACTGCAGGTATACAGAGCAGGGAGCTGCACCCATAGTAAATTAGCAGGCTTGACTGGTAGATATGCCACAAGAAATAAGACTTTGACAGAAAAAGTTGTCAGTGCCATTCCATACAGCTGCTTACCACACACAGCTGGCAGCCTTATGGCTTGCCTGTCTGGAGTGGTGCACTGAAACGAGCTCTGACATGAACTGAAACACAACCAGCGCTCTGCAGTCATGCTCTGTGCTCCACACTAAGTGCCTCCCATACAGAAGAGCTGCTGTGTTAGCTATCCCAGGCTCCTTGCCTAAGCAGACAAGCCCTTAACAGAGATAGAGCAGAGCCTAGGGCTAATCTTAAAAGGCAGAAACATATGGTTTGGACTAGAAAGCAAAGGAAAAACAATAAATGCAATTATTGTCCCAGAATGTCATTGGAGCTTTAGCTACACCCTGCTGGTTTAGGGACTGCCAAGTAACAGGCCTGAAAAATCAAAGGGAAATTAAAATAAGAAATGTTACCTCCTTTTGCAGAAGCCTAGTTTAAAGTGATAGTGGCATTGCTTTCCTCACCCTAATTAATTTCCTATTGTAGTTGCCTGGCTTCAGAGGTTGTAATTCTTTTGAAGCCTAGAGCAAATAATTAAAAACTTAATTAAAGATTCAGATTCACATGAAGAATAACATGGAAGAGAGCACTTCTCCTGGCTCAGAGAACTACTTTTTGCTGGAAGTCAAGTGGTGTTTCCCAGAGGATAAGAATTAGATGCTCCCTCTTGTCACCAGGCCAGGAGAAACAAACAATTCTACCTCTGGACAAAACATGGGGAAAGGAAACCAAGTCCATTGTGACAGTAACAGATCTTCCATTGCATAGTAGGAACAACTCAAAGTTTGGAACTAGGCAGCAGCTTGCTCACCAGCAGTCTGTGAACTTTGTGAAAATGGGAGTAATCAATGGAAATCCTCCAACCATGTTTCTGACACTAAACTGACACTGGTTTATATGTGTATCTAAATAAAGATACCAGATCTCTTCAATACCTGCCTTACCTCCCTCCATGCAATGTGAACTGCAGCCTCGTCTGAGGAAGGGTGTAAGAAGGGACAAAAAACATGCTGGTAGTACTTCAAGATGTTCAACAGAAGAGCAAGCAAGGGAGAAAGAGAAACGGGCAAGACACTAAAATATAACTTGGGTCCATATATATGCATGCTGTCACATGAATCACCCCTGCTTCATCTCCTGCTTGTGCACTAAGCAGGGAGAAGCTATGAGCTGAGACACAGATGCAGACTGCTGCTGCTGCACTACCACAACTGTGATGCCTGGCTGAGCTATCTCCCCAGGAAGCCCAAGGCTGCTGGATAGCTGAAGCCATTTATGAGTCTGAGCAAGAAGGCAAAATATTTTTTCAAGGAGATCTTTATGCATTTAGAGGCACCCAGATATGGGAAATAAAAGAGAGGCTTTGAAGGCTCCAGAGTGGGACACTTTATGGGAATTCTGGTTGGAATAGGCTTCCTGAGCAATGAAGCTAAAAGGCAAACTTTGGAGAAAGTAAGTGTGCCTGGCAGTAGTGGGGCAGGGTTTCCTGCAAGCTAAACAGCAAAGATATATATAAACATTGCAGAGGGAGGACAAGCTAAGCCAAGCCAAACCTAAACTGCTGAAGAGCATTTTTGTAAAATAAAATAAATACATATCAAGAACAGATTGAAATGGAAACAAAAAGAGACAAAATAAAATGCACTAGGTGCTTTTAAAACCTGTGATTGTATGTGCCCACCTGCTTAATTATTCAAATCTGTTTGGGTTTCCAATTGTACTCTAATGAGGTCCCCCACCAACAGAAAGACACATTTTAAGTTGGCAGCCCAGCCCAGTTAGTTGAGTAGTAATGCAAGCAGCACAACTTTCCTTAGGAACTTAAAGCCTATTTCATATAAATGTTGTCTTTTGAGTACAACAAACATTTGGCTTTAAGGGAAAAACTCCTAAAACCTGAAGAATTAGTTTAGTGAAAATAGAGTATGTTCAACCCACACGAAATACACTGCTAAAAAATGAATACACTGCTAAAAAATTAAGTTAGAGGCTCAAGACACTCTAATGTGCTTGTTTATACCCTGCAGAGGGGAAACAGGAATCCTTTTATTCCAGCAGCACCGACAGCACTCAGCAGACGGGGGCTCTCATTCATTACATACGGCAGGTTCCCAGTCTGCATCACATTTTGTTCTGGGATCAGAAACAAGAGATTTAGAAAAATACCACCAAGAACCATCAACACAAGCTACCAATGGGGCTCTTTCCATAGGGGGAGGGAGAGAAAAAGAAAACCAACCAGAGTCTTCACTCTTCAGAGGAGAGGCAATTAAAAAATAAATTAATTAACAAGCTAACAAGCATATAGAATTTCTTTTCACTTAGGTTTCAAGTCAAGGGAAAAATCAACTATCAGAAACAAAAGTGCTCAGGACTTCACAGAATCTGGATTTGAATTAATAGTTACATATATTTATTTCTCTTCCAGATCGCCTCATCTCAGCTTTTACACATTTTTCCAAGTGATGACTACAACCAGTATATTAACTTTAAAGACAATGACACTGAAAGCACATAGAGGACCTGCCCAAGCCCCACAGCAGAGCACAATGAGTGGTCTCTAAACCTTCAGCTCAGTACACTCACTAAATCATTGTGACCAAGCCATATGCTGCCTACTGCACTTATCTTTTCTGCAGGCTGTTTTAGAACTGTGGCTTGCTAGCAAAACGCTAAACAGATGGTATACACTTGAAAATGCACAGCATTATTGTATATTCAAAATATAATTGTATTACTTCCATATGCCTAACACAGTTTTTCTTCTGGAACAAATTAAAACCTATCTGCCATACAGAAATTAACATTGTGCAAACTAAAACACCATTTCAACAGCACATCTCACCCACTTCAAAGCAATTAGATATGAAAACTAAGCCACAGTTAATGCCTTTGAGTTTCAGAGCTTTAAGAAGTCAGAGAGAATATTCTATGAAGAGTATTAGTTTTCTTTAAATACCCGTAATGGCTTTTAAAATTTTTAACCTCAATTAGATTTAATGTGGTTACTTCTTTGTCACTTAACAAGAAAGACTAAGCATAAAAATTTAACCATTTTGTAAGAAATCCAGTAGTCTGTGTACTCCTTCAGTAGTACTATCTACCTAGCTTGCCGATAAGAGAATCAAAACTAAACCCTAGCTTAAATCTTCCCAACTTGACATGTCTGCACTCAAGTCTTGCTTTCACACTTGCCTTTTTGGAGCCAAAAATTGCTTTCAAATGCATCCACACATTACAACAACAGCTTTCTTCAGAGATACAACTGCCTTCAGCCAAAGACCCATTTCAGCATCATAGTTAGTTCTTTTTCCTTTTTTTTAAATATAAAGTTTAGGAAAGGTCCAAAGTTAAGGTAATTTACAAATATTACAAATGAGTTGCCATGAACTCTGGAGAGGTTGTGGCTGCTCTTCAATGTTCATCTTAGGAAGAATACTTCCCAAGGCCCCACAAACACTGCAATTCCCCAGAGATACCCTAGGGAGATGTTTTGACAGCTTTGAAGTTTGGTTTTATCACATGGTTTAGTTCCTAATGGATTGCCTTGGTCTCCTGGATGGCATGTTTGTTCAACTTCCCTTCGACTCTGTTTATTCCTTTGTAAAACAGGTATTAAATGCAAGTCAATGCAAGCCAGCATGACAGAGGAAAGGGGGAACATTTTAACAGGCTCCCAGACAAGATTCTTTTTTCTATACCTAGATGACAGAGTGTGAGTTGCTTGGTTGTACTACATATTACACATGTGCATTAACACACTTTTTCCCTATAAAAAGAAATATAGTGCAACTTAAAGGAACATTTTCCTTCTCAGATCTGCCTAGCAGGTCTCATTTAGGATATTTGGAAACATCTACCTCACTGGGGCCTTGAGAGGGTGAACATCAGGGTCAAAAAACCCCATATGGCCTAAAGAAAAGAACTTTTCCTTTCAGCAGGAAAGAAGAATAAGGTCATTGACGTATTAATGAATCTTGTAAACTGCCTTAATGAAGTTCTCGTTTTCTTTGCCTTTTTTTGAACTCTGTCACTCCATTATACATGTAAATTTAATTTATTTGGAGTATATTAAATTTTCCTCTGCACTACTTGCAGTAAGTAATAGAAGCTAAGAAAACAGAATTCCATTCCACTACTAATAGGGACACAGTACACACACCAGCTTCCTTCACTGCACCGTCAGCAAAACAAAAATATTGTTACATTTACCAGTCCAAAATATAGTTATTTTAAATCTTTTCACATGCTGGAAAGTT
The DNA here is from genome assembly GCF_027791375.1 of Indicator indicator. Taxonomy (NCBI): domain Eukaryota; kingdom Metazoa; phylum Chordata; class Aves; order Piciformes; family Indicatoridae; genus Indicator; species Indicator indicator. The sequence goes on from NC_072013.1 coordinate 29,087,951, forward strand.
TGTATGCTTTTCCATGCCTCAGCAAAACAAATGCAATCTGTCCAGGCAAGCACACACTCAACTTAAGAAAACCTCTAAATTCCACATAAAAAGTTAAGGGGGAAGGAGAAGACAATTTCAAAACAAGCTTATGAAAACATTCAAACAATAAGAAAAAAAATCAATAGATAAGCTGTGCACAGATTTTCAACTTACCACAAGAGCAAAGTACACCATAAAGAAAAATGATAAACTACTTGTGTAGCCAAGAAAGCCTGTAAAATAACAGTAAAAATAAAAGGGAATTTATAAGGAAAGTGATCCTAATGTACAGCTAAAGCTTTACATTTTAGGCATGTTTTCTATTACAGTGTTTGGTATCTGGGGCTTCGGACTCAGAATAACAACATTCCAACTGCCTGTCACAGATCATTTATGTAGTTTTGTAGGGCAGAATTAGAACTGGCTTACCACTAATGGCATGCTGTAAGTAAATGCAGCTCTTTAATGTTCTGCTGTAAAGATTTTATTTTAGTATTGCAGACAAAATACTACTGCAACCCAAGTAATAGGTTAACTAGGCAGGGCTGGAAGGCAGAACACACTACAACATCTTAAGTAATCCCCACCATCACTAACCCCCTGCCAGTTAAAATAAATAAATAACCCATTAATGTTTTCAAGTCTTCAATTGTAATTGCTGCTAACCTTAAATAATATTCACTTCTCTCCTTTAATTACTCACCAATTTTAGGAAGAAGTGCAAGAGGAAAAACAATGCAGACTGAAGCAACCAGTAGCAGCAGTCTCCCATCAAGGTACCAAGACCTGTTGGAAAAGCTATTTATGATTCATACCAAACTCAAGTTCTGAAAAATATGTTCTACTTTAAAACTGATCCTAGACAAATTAAGCACTAGGACAGGAAAAGTAAGTAATTTCCAGCCTCACATGCTATTTACATGATTCTGTATTCCTGGTTTATATACAGTGATAGAGCTCCCAGATGACAAGGAAGCAGAGCACCATCACGGCAACACTCCACAGGCAAGCATCTGCATGGCTCAGGGGTCTGATGTGTATGAAGTTATTCCTCAGCAGCACAATATGCAAATCCCTGCCTTTAACTATGAGAGGGCAAGAGTATTTCATACCCTAGAGCCTTCCAATAGAAGTACTTGATTAGCATGCCACAGATATCTTGAACTGGATTACACTGAGTTACGCATTTAAGATGGAAAAAACAGCAACATTAACTCCCGCTCACTGCTGAGCTTCCCTTCCAGTTTATTACTCCTACACGACCTTAGTTCCTTACTATTTCCCAGAAGTGTGAAATATAAATTTGTTTGGAAATTCAACTTTCTCTTCTGCCTGAGCTTCATTACACCTATCATCACATGTGCAAACAATAGAAGAAAATGAGTGAAACAACTTTCAGTTAATTTGAAGTGATGTCTGCTGTCCAGAGATGGCACAAGAAGGAACAGCATTAAAGAAGACTTTCTTATCTTTAACTTTGTACAAAGTGATTACTCGTACTTTGCATAGATCTGCACAGGAATTATGGGATAGAAATTATGATAATGAAATCCACTTTAACATGTAAACATAAAACTAGACATATATATTTAAAAACAAACAAAAAAAAAGGCACTGCAGAGGCATACGAAGTCTTAATGAACTTAAAAATCTATTCAAAATATCAAAATCTCATCTGCAAATTGAGGAAAGTACAGATGGGTAAGTTGTTAAGAAACAGAAACATCTTGAGGGTGGTTGCCTTCTAACTCGGTGATAGCCATATCCTGTACTGATAAACATCTTGCACATCAGCCTCCAACTTTACTACCTATAAACACCTTGGCCTTTGACCTTCAAGTTTATTTAGTCCAGGATATGGTTAGCACCTAATAAACAGGCAGCACCTCAAATTATCATATGGAAAGTACCATAACACCAGTGTCAAAGAAAAATACCTATATATGTATATTAACTACTGTCACACACCACAGATAAACACTTGTGGAACTCATTTGAAAAAAATACAGAACATAACTGAATAGAGAAATTTCAAGGTTGAGGACACCTTCACCATGTCAGAATCAAAGAAACCCTTAAGTGACAATGTCCTTATTGAAAATTACTCAAAATACAGATTCTTTTAAAAAAATAACTAAATATTTCTAGTCTAAGTCTCCTACTGCTACAGTGAAAAGGAAACCTTGCCAAGATCAGCTTCCCTGTGATAGTACTCTTCATGCTGTTATCATTCAGCAGTCACATGTTCCTCAATGTTTTTTTTTTCCTTCTAGTATGGTGGATGTTCAGATTAGGAAGAAGAGTGTCACAGCAGTAGGCAAAAGAACACTAAATGCTGCACTGAGCACGTGGGACCTCCATTTTATGTCTCCCAGTTGCATGCATGCAGCAGATGCACAGTTGCTATTGTAGCTCATGAGCTCAGCAGGACAGAGAAAAAATGGGTTTGATTGCTTTTATGGTAAATGGGAAAACATTTGTGAAGAGAGGGAAAAGAGGGAAGAAAACCGCAATGAGGTGAAGGGAAGCAGAACAAATAATTTTGTAAACTGCTTAATTTTGAAGTATCTATTTTATTTAAATATATCTCAGAAAACTGCTTAGTGGACCATTCATGTCCATTTTTCCTCAAAAGGTGTCCATTTTTTCCTCAAAATACTGTTGCAAAAATACATTTGTTTTCAAAAGGCAGAAAAAAATATTTTGATACTGCCTTTAAAACTCAGTTTGATCTGCAAATTTAATCCTATATGATAAAAGCCTTCCAAATATGAAATACAGAATATAAACCCTGGGCTCTACTGAAAATGCTTTGGCACGCAGATGTTCCTCCTCCTTCCACCATATTTTAACTAAAAACAGACATTTATAAGTTGCTTTAATTTCATTCCTGAATACAACAGGACATGAGATTCATATGTTCTAAATTAGGATCTTACTTTCAGTCCATATTAATTATATAACACACAAGAAAGACAACTTAATTGCATCAATCACATATTCCTGACAGGGGCATTAAATGTTAACAGAGGGCTCACAAATTACAACTTTTTAATGCTATCCTCATTTGAAACCATGTTCATGTCATCAAAACTATGTGGAATTCTTGTTATGCAGACAGAAACATCTCAACTTGCAATTAACAAGTGTTACCACGTTGTATGGTTTTGGGTTTTAAGGAAAACATGAAGATGTATCACACACTGGCTCTGTGCCTTTCAAACACACCTGCTAAGCTTTATTTACACAAATATTCAATGTGCAAAACATTTACATGTCTTTCCCAAATGTATGGCTTGGAAGGGTTTATACATATAAAATATTTTCACAGATAGCTTAACTGACACTTTTGATAAAGTAAGCATAACCTCTGCAGCCAAATGAAAGCGTATAGAAGCTCTAATGACTTAACAAAACCAGAACATTTGTGCAACCGCATCTGGAAAAACGTGGTCCAATTAAAAAGTTAAATCAAACTAGTCAACATTTATGCCTTTTGCATAAACAAGTTGCTACTTACGCTGGTTTTGTGGAACTATTTCCTACAGTTTAAAAACTGTTAGTAAAAAAAAAAAAAAAAACAACCCACCACAACGCTCCTGGCATCTACAAAAAAATGCACAGAAACAAAGACTGTGATTTACCATGGCAATTCAAGAAGCATGAACCACAGATGTGTGCATACAGAAGTCAGCTGTATGCATGTACCTGGAATACTGCTTGACCACTACATTTGAAACGTTTGCTTGGGGAAAGAATAGAGAAGTCTAATTGTCATATAAAGATTTCTCAATTGAAGCACTCCCAACAACAGAGGCAGAAATAGAATGAGACCCAGCATGACAACCAGCTCATTACTTGAGCTGTTGCTAGTATTCCTATGGACAATCCCAGCTCTTTCTAAATGCAAACCTGAACTTCATTCCCACCTCAAACTGTAATTTCAGCTAAGGAAGAAGTATGGGAGGCAGCAGTGCTGACAGAGTGCTGAGAATTACAATGGCTCAAATGATCGGTGATCACCAGTTCAACCAGTGTAACCTGTCTGTGTGTCCAGGAGTGTTTGCATCCTGAAGATCTGTGCCAGGACCTTGATGAACAAAGCTGGTGGCAGCGTTATCAAATAGTTTATACTGCCTTTCTTAGAACAATCCTTTGAGCAGCAAGCGTGCCTGTGGGACCTCTGGATTCTCCCTGATATAAGTTTTGACAAGCTGTTTAAAGGTCTCTTTTTGGGAAAAATTCACTGCATAAACAGAACTGACATAAATTTAAAAGCAGTAGTAAGTGACGTTACATGCTAAATCTGGGGGGAGACAACCTGGAAAGCAGGTACAGCAGCAGCCTCAATGTCACTCTGTACAAGGAGTGGAATTAGAAGTATGATCTTGGAGAAGGTGATAGCACCCAAATGAAAAGCTGGTGACTACCACAGCTGAAACAGATACATTAGCAGACTAAAAAAAAGCACTCCTTACTAAAAACATACTATTGCATGGACCAGGAAAGCAGAAAGACAAAGCAAGATGATCACCACACTTCATTCTTCGTAACACTCACTATAAAATTTAAAAGTTATAAATGGCAAAATATAAGATGAACTAAAGCACTTTTTAAAAGAACTAATAACTCACTCACAATATTCAGGGAATACAACCATAACATGGCCTTTAGATAATTTCATCATGTTTCAATCTAGAGAAAGTTCTGAGCTCAAAACGCCTGAAAAGAGCAGTTTGGAAAAGGAGCTGTAACACAACCTAAGATACACTGCTGTGAATGACAGCAGCACTGGAACAACTTGAGCAAGGTATTTCAGTGCTGAAGCTGCAATGCTTGTCTTAGCACAGGCAAATATCTTGCCACAGTTCTGATAGACATTTGAAAAGCACACTCCTTACATACAGCTTTATAGCTCAGTTGCAAAGAATAATTTCTTTTCTGGAAGACAAGTTAAGGATTTATAAACCAAGTCTGGAAACCTGGCATTTTTCCCAAGACAATTCCAATTACTGGAGTAAGACAACAAAATATTTAAATTTTCATGTCTGCCACGTTTTGTAGTGTGGTTTTAAAATAGGTGACACAATAACATGACAGCAGTTTAAATGTTTCTCACTCTCTCCCTCCTGTCCCCTTTTAAAATTTTACATAAGGGAGATTTCTGTAGATGGAGTTCTACCACTGAGTTTAAGGTTGTCTGACGAAAAATTGCTATGACAGAAGAATCCCACTGTGTGCTGCAGAAGGCTTGAGCATGCCAAATACATTTCATATTCCCATAACTCTTGTAAACAACTAATTTCTCAGCATATGAAATCAGTATGAAATGTCAGTACCCATCTCCTTCATCAGTCCTGAATCACCACCTTCTTCAAGACAAGTACAGAACGTATGAAGCATTTTTCCTTACCCACTCTCGTTTCCGCTTAAGAACTCTGCAACAGCACCAGGAAGTTCGGATTTAACAATTAAAAGGTAAGATGACATAGCTGCAAACAGAAGCAGAACAGATTTAGTGGACGAATACCAGTATCTCTGGGTATAATAATAAGCACAGCTTATCAGAGGTGTTAGGATGGGAACATCTCAGCTAAGCATTAGACATCGTGGCACCAGAGTAAAATTTTTTCTTATATACTTCCTTGAAAAAGAGCTGCAAATCCCCCAGTATAGTACTGATGTTAGCTAATGCCTCCAAAGACACTGTTATGATGTGACTCTTGAAACACAAGGAAAACATAATCCGAGTACTAAAGGCAAAACAATATAAAACACTGGCCTGACCTTTTACCTGGGAATACAGACCTGCAGGCTAGAGACAGGCTACACAGCTGTAGTACTTGTCCTTCCTCTTTATTCTTTGTAAGACATTATTAATAATGTGAGCAAATGCTAAGATCTGTTTTTATCAATAGCTCTTTTTTAAGACACAGTTTTAATTGTTGTTCAAATGCTGTGATACTAAAACACATGATAGAATTTTAAAGAATAGAATTTTAAAGATTTTGTTTATATACTGCACAGTTTGGCCTTCGGAGGTAAGAGAATTATCAGTGACAGATCTCCACTTTTCATGCTAAATCCATCACCAAGAAGACCCCAAACAACAATATCAAGTGCAAAACTACACAGGTACTGTGAATCAGAAGAAATTAAGTTACTCTTATAGGAGTGATGACTTGAGACTAAGTATTTATAATACATCAATTCAGAAGGCAATGATGCATACACAAATCCAAAAGGTACTTCACTGCATCACTTTTCTCCTTTACTACATAAAATACTCAAAGGTATAAATGACAGGGGTTTTAAATTACAACTTATACTACCCTGATACTCTCTCACACACTGTCCACACCACTTTTTCCTTTTACAGAAATCGATAACCCAGCAAAATTACTGAGAAAAATCAAGGTTTACAAACAGCTTCAACAAATATAAAAGCCTATGTGAAACAAACTTCCATCCTTCAGCAGCAAGTAATTTTAGTAACATGCTGATGAAAGTTTAATTACATTTGAAGGCTGAGAAAACTTCACCTGTTGTACTCAAACTTTACTGCTCTGTATTTAGTAATTCTTTAGAATTTGTATTTGTTACTGCTTTAAAATGAAAGCACACATCTTAAAGAGGTAACCCAGAAAAGCTTCTGTAAACTGATTTTTAAGTAAATTTATCAGGGTTTTTCTAAAGGAGTATTTTGAACTTTAAATTAAAAAAAAAAGGCATGGACTCACATACTGCTGTACTACAGCAGTTAATGTTAAATTCTGAAGAAAGGTAACGTGGTCTCAATAAAGAAAGCCAATTCTATTAATACCAAGTGACATTTACCTACCGCAAGGTTAAATTAAAACCATCTGGAAGGTCACTAAATAAGGAAATATTAATTCCTTCATAATTAAAAGCACTACTTTCTCCAATATTCAAGTGTATTTCCCTGTTGACATGTAGTTGTTGATTGTGTCTGGTGAGGTATTTATCTGCTGTCCTGATTTTACCCTCCTGCTTGCATGCAACAGCATGTAGATTCAACCACAGAGAACTTTACAGCATGCCTATTTCTAAATAACCAGAATTTGTAAGTAAATTTACACAATTTTTCACACTAAGCTGCAAGCAGAGACATATTTCACCCTAAGTAAAGACAGATTTAAAAAAAGATATTTAAGTAGGGGGGAAGGGTAGAAGGAAAAAGCCTCAAAATATTGTAATTCAACTTTATTTAACCATCAGCCTTCTTTCCTAGATTACACAATACTATATACACAAGCAGGTCAGAATTCTCCTATATTTATGTCCTCCAGAAAGATTTCAAAATTAGTTTGTTTGCAGCCTCAGCTGCAGAAAGCTTCACATTAATTTCCAGATCAGATTTCCTCCTAATACACAATCTGTCACTCTTCCCTTGCGTTCCTATTAGCCTCTGGCTAATCATTTGATCACTTATCCTTTGTTGTGTGCTTACACTTTGTTTTTAAAAGAGGAGTCCTATTTCACTGAATTCCACTCCCAAGTAGGGAGCCAATCATGCACCAAGAAACTTGCACATGCTAAACATTTGTATGCATCTTTCTTCCCTTCTCTGCGCATATGGGAAACAATCTCCCTTAGCAGGATTTTTTTTTTCCCCAGTTTGTATTCTGTTTGTTCTAGAAAATTATGAAAATAAATGGTAACTTTATTTATAGCCTGATGCTTAGCAAAGACATGAATCTTATACAGAAGACTGCAGATGCTGATGCTAAGTACAGTTTAAAAAGCCAAATCCTGCTTTTTCTTCACTTGTTGTAATTCTCCTCACAAGCAACAGCTTCCTTGTAGCTTCACCCAGTGTGGACGAAATAAGAGACACTAACCATCATACAACTCTCTGAAACACACTACAGAGCGAGTCAAGAACATTGTTTGTTTGTTTAAAGTTGAAACCAAAACAGTTAAGTGTCTTCAAAAAGGGTGTAACAACTTGAAAAAACTATCTCAAGTAGCAATACCAAGACAAGAAAAAAAAAAATCACATATCCTTTGCTGTAAATAAGGATTTTGACTTAACTTCCCTGGCACCCACCTCAACCAAAGCCACGTCAAGTTATATTGTAAAACTTAAACGTCAGCATTAAGCTTGGCAGTCTTAATGTGTAACGGAAGGAAGAGATTACAGAGTCATGAGGCTGAACTGTGACAAAAGCGAACACAAAAAAAGCATACTTTGTGCTTTGATTTATTCCCTTTTGAAATGCTGACTTCCACTGTCATTTTGAAAATAATTTCAATGTTTTGATATCTAACATTTAAGGCACCTTTTATCACACACAAAAATTACAATAAGCATGTATTTGTCTTTAGAAGTAGTTAAAGAAACTATTAGCAAATGTCAGAAGCAAGATGCCCTTCAGACTTGACCTCCTCTGCACAGTATGAGAGCAGACCTTCACGCTCTTGCAACCCAGCCTCATCCTCTAAACTAAAAAAAAAACAAAACCTAAAAAAAAAAATTGTTGTTTCCTTCATGACACCTTTTTGTTATGTAAGTCATCTATCTTCAGCACCAAGTGAGACAGGTTTCCTACCAAACAGTGTACAACATCGTTTAAGGCTTTAGCAATATGCAGTGGCAACAAGTGCTGAACTAGAACTATGACAGCAACCTTCATATAGTTGCTTCATTATTTTCAGGTCCTGAGTTTGCATATTAAAAAATAACATAATATAACTTTCATTATGCAAGGAAAATTCAGTATGCACCAAGAACTACGTAACGGAGAACTAAGCAGGTCTGAACTTCTCAATAAGCCTTGACATAAAAACACCATAAAACAGAAATCATAAATATGTATTACTGCTTTATTACTCAATAGGCTTACCACTATCTTGAAAACCAGCAAGAAATTTATTCTTAAAATACACTTAGCCATGTTCTGGGAACTTGGTATCAGCTCTTTGACAGAACAAAAGGTGTTTGTTAAAATATAAAGTAGGACACGTGTTTTCCACTTCCATATTATAAGCTGTAGTGCCATCATGACTTATGACCCTCTCTAAATATACACACCATTCATGTATTATTCAGAATGTCCTTATTGTGCTAAAAAGGGAAGCAAAGATTGTATTTTTTTCAATAGTCCTCAAAATACCTCTTTAGGCAGCCCAGTCTTAAAACCACAGCAATGTCTACTAAGCTTGTGTGCAAAGATTTAATTTATTCCTTCCTTAGAAAATGGCTGGCGATAAATCCCTTCAAATCACTTAATTGAATGGACTGAATCTAACTCTTCTGGTTAGTTTCACCTAAGCTACTACTGTAGCTGACCATATTAGAGTGCCATAAAGATGTCTTAGATTATTAATGCAAAAACGGAACCAAACCTCCCAGAGAAGATGATCAGGGGCTAGGGAAAACCAGACTGTACTAATACAGCCACACTGCCTCTTCAGCTCCTGCCTAACAACAGAGGTGTTAATTTGGAAGTCAGGACAAACAGAGCAATCTCGATCCTCATCAAGGGAAATACCAGATAAGACAGATTCCTTAGGAATACCTACAGATAATTAAGATAAACGAAAATGCTTGTGACTGTCAGCCTCTGAAGAGTTCAGTTTTCCCAAAACACTGAAAAGATTAGAGGCTGAAAGACAGAAACAGCAGAATAAACACTACTGCTTGCTGCACACTCCAGCCCAGACAGATATTCCATTTCAACTGCTCATGCCTCCTGTTGCTGGTAAGGTTATTTAAAATTGAATCTGTCCTAATCCAAACAATGAGACAAAGTTAGAAAGGAAAGCAGGGAATGACTTCAAGAAAGAAAATGAAACTAGAGAGGATTTTGAGCTAGCTCAAATTTTTGCCATCAAAGAATCAGAATGGAATAGCAAGATGGGGAGTATGCCAGTACTGCATTGAGCTCCTTTTAAGTAATTGAAATTGTGGAAACACCCAAGAATGATCCATGAATGCCACTGGAAAACATCAACTGTTTTATTCCTTACATCATATGGCCTTAAGAGCATGGGGTTTTGTTTTCCTTTTGCAATAAAGCCTTCTCATTAAATTTTAAGAAGTCTCCCAATCACTTGATATAATGTCTTTACTATTTTCTCTTAAAAGAGGAAACAGGACATTGTTGGAATAATTTGTTTATTTTTCAATACAGATGTAGACTGGATTTGTGAAAAGAGATGTAAGGCTTGCTTGTATGAAGAAGTTCTGAGAACAGAAACAATTTCTTTGTTGGCCTTCATGTTGTCTACACTCATCCTGATGAATTTTCACTCCCTTGATTACATTTCCTTCTAAGTCTAGCTTTTATCTGGAATTTACCTATGGCAAGGTTAAAACAAAAAGGTCATTCTCATTCCAGAGGGAACATATGAGCAGCAGATTTATTTTGGTAAAGATTCATTAGTGTTCACTGTATTTGTACAGTGAGTTTAATTGTGTTTGTACAGTTATGCTAAATGCTAATCAAACTCAAATATTTTCTACATACCTCATCATATATTCCATTCTGAAGCAGAGCTGAAGGTTAGGATTTTTGTTGTTTTTTTTAATTTAAAGCAGGCTTAATATTCTTTACAGTATCAAATCTTCCACCAACCATTCACTGCAATAACTCAAAACTCAAGAGCATTGATTATCAATCATTAAATTAGCACAGTAGCTGACAAACTTGTCCTTAATTAAGGCCATTCTGCACTGGAAGTTGTTACTTTGAATCGTAAGGATAATTAGGCTTTCAGCTTAAAAGCAAACTGCACTGTGACAACAGTCAGGTTTGTTTGAAAACAGAATTAGACTTCCCATACTTAAGGGAAACTGAGTAATTTTTTAAGGTATTAACGATGCAATTCTTGGCATGCAACAAGCTGCATTTTGTTCTTACACGATTTACACAATGCTTTTTGCACACAAACTGGAACACAGTAGGTTCAATGTAAACACAAGGAAAAAATTTTTCACTTTGAGAGTGGCAGAGCACTGGACCAGGCTGTCCAAAGAGGTCATGGCATCTCCACCTCTGGAGATATTCAAAACCTGCTTGGATGTGATCCTGGGTGATTTTCTCTAGGTGATCTTGCTCTAGCAGCGGGGTGAACTAGATGACCTTCAGCGGACCCTTCAAATAACACCATTCTGTGATTCTGCAATTTCTCGGTTTGTAGAGTTTTGTATCCTGATTACAGAAAGGTTACTCCTCACCCCCACCCTCCAGTCTCAAGAAATATTTGTTCCTCTTAAATTCACGGCAAATTTTGTAAATATTCTTAAAAATAAATTTCAGAATTAATTTCATTTATTCAGGCAAGGAAAAAAGAAAATAAAAAAAGACAAAAAAAAAAAAAAAAAAAAAAAAAAAACAAAAAACAAAACCAAACCAACCAACCATAAGAAAACCAAACACCCCAAAAATATCAGAAAACAAAATAATTTGTAAACAAAAGTGTCTGACCAACTTGACAAAACGTCATCTTTTCCAATCTATGCACAGCACTTTTAAGTCCTGACTCGCAGAGAGCACACATACACCTCCCTCCCAGCAAATTCGCTACTGATTGATGGTTTACCTCACACACAGTGCTGGGGGAAAGTGGACTGAAGCCGGGCTGCGCGGCCCGGTGCGGCCGGCAGAGGGGGGTGCGGGCTCGGCGCTGCGCGGCCCGGTGCGGCCGGCAGAGGGGGGTGCGGGCTCGGCGCTGCGCTGATCCGCTCCGCCCGCCCGCCACGGGCTACCGCTGGCCATGGGGCCTCGGGCCTGTGCCGGCCGGCTAGCCCCGCACCTCCCGTAATTCACACACATGCTTTTCCCAGCGATTACACCTCGTGATTTACTTCGGGCCGGTTGAAAAATACAAGTTATCCAGCTGTAAAGACACATAGAGCATGCGTGAGAACCACGGGAGGGTTTCTGCGGGCCGTCCCTCATTGTGACTATTAGCAGACCATAAAAATCCACCGGAAGAACTGAGCCTCCCATCAGCACTAATCCTGTAACCTCTATTTACTGCCTACAGCATTTGGGCAGAGCTGAGGATAAAACAGTGCTCCAGGGATACGGATCAGTCTCTCTCTTTCTCATTACTTATTCTGACAAAGAGGAAAAACGTGCCTTTGAGGACAAATTAACTGCAGAATACCCTAACATAATCCTGAGCACCAGTGAGAGAAACTACACGCAGTTAAGCTGCATTTATGCTAAAAAGCAAGTAATTCTGTGTAACATGAAGATGGCAGTTTGGAGAACTGAGTCCCAAGGAGTGACTTCAGCGATCACTTGGATACAGCCAGGACAGGGCTGTCACTCACACTCCCCTACAGCACAACTCCCCCAGGTATCTTCAACAACAACAACAAAAAAAAAAATATGTAAAAGCTCTGCAGCAAAACCTCCTCCAACAGACCACCTATGCTATACAGCCATGCTGCAGGTTCTACTGCTGCACTTAATCCCACTGCTAATAAATTTGAAATAATTAAACTCATGTTCTCAGCAGTTTCAATTAACATCTCTCTGTATCACAGCTACCAGGGCCCCCTTGCAGCAGTGACCTTCAGCTGATACCAGCTCACAGCCCCCAGAATCAGGCTGTAAAACTCCCGCATGCTTCCTGCTAGACCTCGGTGCTGAAGATTTGTTAGTGTTGGCAGCAGATGCAGAGCTGCTCTTGCGCAATGCTTTATTGTGTGTGTCTTCATTTTTCCACCAGCCTTGCTAAAATAATTCATCTTCTAACTTCATTGCGTATGTTTTAAGGTTCCTACCAGTCTTCGCTTGGGCACACAGCTGTGAACTGTCCTTTTTAGTCAAATCTGCAGAGAGGACAATTCCAGAAGGAGAAATTCCTGTCTTCCTTCTCCCTCTTTGGAAAGCATCTCGGAAGCAGATAGAACTTCCCTGGCAGGAGAGGGGGAAGGGCTGCATGACGTTGAGCCACAGCTTTGGCTCACTGTGCCTCATCCATCATTTCCTAGAAGCACAACGCTATTAAAACAATAGCGAGGACTCCGTCCAACTCCAGTTGCTCCTGGGAAGGATTACATAAAGAGCCAGCAGAGCCATGGAACTGAGCATTTGCAGCAGCAGCTGCCTTCCCCACTCCTTTTACACCTCCAGGCAGACAACTTTCTCAAGAGTCCTCTCTCATCTTAGAGGGCACCTGGCAAGACCTGAAAACTTTGAAGATCATCTTCTGCATGGCAGGCAAGAAATGGACATTTGGAAGATCACCCCACTTAAAGTTTTCAGCGAAAGGGTCTGGAGGAGTGGATGAACAGAATAAACAGCCTAGTAGCATGCAACTTGATAGTTTCTAGTTGCAGTAGACAGGCACACCAACAAGCTCTTTCAAGAAGGTGGCAGTTAATGTGTAGCTAAGCACTAGTTATTTAAAAGGACTGCTGGACTGGGCCCAAATACTGATAAACAGAATGATATAAAAATTAATAGCACTGGCCATCCCAGTCAACCTTTTGGTTTCACTTTAATAACAAGTACCTATACTGTAAAACCATATATATGCCAATATAACAGAAGTTAGGCAAATATTCTCAGAGTTTAATCACTCTAGGCTAAAACTTTCTGCACGTTCTACACAGCCTTTAAGTTACAGTATTTAAGATAATTTAATTTATATTTGTATATTGAAAACCTAATGTATTTTCCTGATGCATCCTTAGTTAATCCTTGTTACTCAAATGGATTTTGGTATCTGATTTGTGTTACTTGGATTAACATAACAAATCTGCAGGCAAGCTAAGCACTCGTGTTAAAGACATGGTAAAATTCCAAGTAATGTACTTAATTTTTTTAACCTTTTAAATTCCAAATTTGACCAACCAATGCTTTCCTGTAGCTATAAAACAATCTTTTTTTTTTTCTCTCTCTGGGTATCCTGATAGTATAAAATTAACTCCCCTACCTACACATACCCATAAGTGCACACAACTAGGATGTCAAATAGAAATTTGCACTTTAAACTTTCTTTAAAACAAAGGAAAACAAAACAAAACCCACCAAAAAACCCAAAACAAACCCAAAACAAAGAGGACAAATTGGAAATCATAAATGTATTAAAATTACCAAAATGTTTCCTCCAATGCAAATGAATCTAAATAATTTCTGCACTTTAAGTTATTTTTAGAAGGGACCAAATCAAACTTTTAAAAGCCCAGAGTGGATGCTGATAGTGACAGTAACACTAGTGAAGTGTCATTCATTATCTCATGCTCTCCAATCACTTTTGGAATAAGATATTGTATGATGCAATGTACCCAGGTCTGATGATGGAGGAGGTAACAGAAAACAACTGTATTTTTAGTCTTACTCTGAATTTAAAGACCTTGACAGAGCCTGGAAGTCTGCCCAACAGACAGGGTGCTGCTGGTTCCTTCAAACATACTGAAAAAACAAGAGGGGAACACCAACCAAAGTGTACTAAGAACCAAACCTAAATTCAAGACTTAATTCCAGTGCACCTCCCATTCAGGAAAAACTATAGTCCACAGTTTTACCACTCCCACTTAAAATCTGCAGGAGGACCAAAAAGACAGGAAAAATTCCTTTCTTTCTATGCATGAGTCAAGGCTCAGTGAGAGGTGAAGAGAACTCTTCATCCCTCTTTTTTTTAAGAGCCTGTTAACCAGCAGTACAGTCATCTACAGCGATGATTCCTGCTGCTCTGCTGACTTGGACTGCAGCATCACAGGCCTCTGCCAAAGGAGATAAATAACACAACTGAGAGTTCTGTTCCCAAACAGAAACCTAAACACTAAACAGAAGCTGTGATAGCTCCTTGCAGTGCCACCACGATGCATCTTCTGTATGGGAAAAGGTGCCAAGCAGGCCCCACTTGCAACCCATGTTTCCAGAGATGTCCCTTCCTCGCAGACTGGGGCATGTCTAGGCACTAGCAATGCTAATGGATTTGGAGAAAGGAAGTCAGCTTTCTCTCTGCAGTGCATTTGAAGCTAACTGACCTTTGCAAGTGAACATGCCAGATGCACAGAATGTCTCAATGACAGCTAGTGTTACTTCATGACACACACCAAGGAAGACAAACTAAGAATAGTGTAATTAGACATCCCAGCATTTGACAACACAGACTATCAGCCCGTATGTTGAAATTCAGCAAACTAAACTACTTGCCCAAAAGGAAAGGTATAAAATTAACCAAAAAAAGCCCAAGCTACCAATAATAAAGAACACCTGAAATCTCACAGCTAGGTAAACATTTAGTTGTTACCCAAATCACTGAAGTGCATAAGTAAGTTCCAACAGCAAAACCCAAAACACATGATAAAATTCAGTTACCAGATGAAAATACACAGAACAGTGAGAGGAGACTATGCTTCCTCAGCCCCTTCTCATCAGCAATGCCAGCTATTACGGACATGCTCCACATCCTGTGATGCAGTACCAAGCAAACATTCCAACCTGTCAGTCCCTCCATCTACCTCATGATTCCAGCACTTCTGCTTAGCATGATCACATAAGCCTTTTCTTTTAAGTTTTCTGTCCATTTCATCAGTCTCTTAAGACTACTTTCATTTAGTTACTGCCTTCGGTATTTGTGGGGCTTTGTAGACTGTAGAGGTTATATTCCACTCGCTTATTGAGAATATTAAGTTTCTTACCTCCAATATTCTGGATAATTATTGTAGCTGCAACAAGGACCTATTAAAAAAAAAGAAAAATCTTTAAAAAGGGTAAGGATAACTCAAATCATATGCCTATAGCAGTCATAAAAGACACATGTATTATCTTAGCCCAGATGCAGAAGCTATAACTAACACAGAAAGGAAGGGCATCTTCTCTTCACTGAAGAGTTTAACACATGGAAACCAATGTGATCCAAAATTAATATAAAAGCAAGTATTTCCCTGAAAATGTGGCACTTTCATTCCAAGATTGACACTGTTCTGTAGAAGGTGAGTTTTTCCAATCACTGGAAACATGTAAGCACATTCTAACTTACATCAGGTGAGTGCAAACGAGAACGATCGTTTACTTCTGATAAGACAGAGATTTGCACAAGCCACTTCCTCACTCCAAAAACCTGAATGTTTTTAACTGTCATGAATGCCACTATTCTTTTAAGACTGTAAACGAGACAGACTTTTCTAACTAATTTTGAACTGAAAAAAACCCAAACAATAACAGAGAGTAAGATTTTCCCAGTGTTTTCTTCTCAGTTCAGTTCTAAAAGAACACAATCATCTAACAAAGTTGTTTTGTTTTGTTTTTTTTTACCCATTGCTTTTCTTGAGGTAGCAGAACCTTCCTACACAAGTGCTACCATGAGGTCAATTTTTAAAAAAATTAAGCCACGGTTATTAGAAGAAAAACAAGTTTATACTTTTGAATAAAACCTGAGAGCACAGTTGCCATTTTTTCAACTGATTGGCTAGAAAATCGTATCAGATTTTAAATTAATTCACAGTTAGTTCAAAAGGAAGGGAAAAAAGTATGGTATCTTGGAATTTGTCATAGATGGGAAAAAATATTTCATGCCTTTGGAAAGGGAGAATCAGCAACAGCAGAAAATCTCCATTCTCACAAACCTCAGTAAAATGTTAGACAGGAAATCACCATAAGATGAATAACTGCTCTACTTGAAGAGCAGTAACCCAGTAGTTTGCTGTCAGCCTACGATGCCAGGTCAAGCAAGGTCCTACAGTGGTCTGTATCAGTGGCAAATGACTCAGATTAGAAGGAAGAGTAGGTACTACTTCAAAGGAAAAAAAGAATTAAAGCCACCTATGCCTAACTGAAGTGATGTATGTTCAGCTGAGGACAGGATTAGAACTCAGAATGCTTGTTGTAAACTAGGTAAATGAACGAGATCAGTTAAAAGCAATGCATTTCAGAAGCAGACCTCAAATATATGACTTAACAGTTACTAGATTGCAAACAGAATCGTCTGAGATAACAAAATTTGGCCATGTTCTACCTCAAATATAGGTAATAACGTCTCTTGTTACTGTCAAGTTCTCAGCCAGTTTACTGTGCTCTTTTTTGCAGACAATTTTTAAGAAAACTGCATAAATGTTACCAATACTTCAAGAAAGGTAAGTGTTCTAGAAAATGTCCAATCATCAGGAAAGCAGGGTGAAATTTGGTTATCAAAACAACCTAGAAATATTCCAGTGCTCTCCATGCACACTGGAAATAAAAGAGCACAAATTATTTAAACTGAAAATCGTGAAAAACTGTATTAGGGAGAATAAAACCAAATAATAAAAAAATAATCCCTGATGTTGACTACATAGTGAAGCTGTGAAATCTCCTTCATTTAAGCTTTTAAACAACAAATCACACAAACATCTCCCATAAATACTTTATATATGTTTAGCCCTGCCTCAGAGCAAAGACAAAGTCACATTTTAATATCTCTTTCCATGTCTTTGCATCTAATGGCTTATGGTTACAGAGCAGCTCTTGTAAAAAATAATATTAGCAAAGTATAGAATAAAATTAAGTTTATTATCTCTTGAAGTTGATCACATTTTAACTTTGATCATTAAATATCGATCTTCACAGACTACACTCATATCTGCTTATTAATGCTAATGGAAGTCTTACAAACACCTGATAACTCAGATTTAATTCTCAGCTACATTAAAACAGAAGAAATTAGATTCTAGTCTGCTAAGCAGAATTGATTAAAACAAATTTACAATGTTTCATAAATATTAAAATCACACTTCTGGATGGTAAAATCTGCTTTTAATATCATGCAACTGAAAGACAGCACAGAAGCCGTAACATTAAATGTGTGTTATTCACAAGTAGTATTTCCTGTGTACCCAGTATTACTGGGTAACATTGTTTATGACGAAAAACAGATTCAGCACACACTAACACTATTAAGAAGGCCTGGCTTATACATTGATTACTCTCATACCAAAAATGGTTAGTTTGCTGAGATAAAAAGTCAAGTAAGAAGTGTTCATTCAAAGTGCTTAATAAACAAAGAAAAAAATTAACATGTATTAAACATGCTCTCATTTGTTTCTACTGTGGAATCTACATGAAAGGCAAACTTATCTTAGATCTCTATTAAATGCTGGAACACCAACAGTAAATCACTTACCTGTCTCTTAACAGTTTACAGCACAGGTACAATGGGGCTGTAACAAACCTGAACAAATTGCTAAGCCAACTTGACAATGCCAGTGAGCTTTTATTTGCTCAAAACTCAAAAATGAGCACAGACAGGAAAGCAGCACAGAATTTTGCATTTAAGGAATGTCTGCTTTACAGTTAACTGAAGTTTGGGTTCCCATAGACCAGGCACACTAACTAAAATGTAGCTAAAAACTTCAGAACATAACAAAATTTTCAGTATGCCCAGGATATAAATGAAATAAGTAGTGTAATTACGGACATCTCTTTACTATGCAAAGAGCAGTTGTATCTCAGAAGCATGAGACCAGGAAGAAAACTACATAGGTAAAAAAAAAAAAAACAAACAACTCACCTTCCCAATTGATCCAAATGCAAACAAACCAATGTCTTCATAAGTAGTGACAGCTGTGAGGGAGGGAAAAATAATACCTGAAAACTCTAGCTTTGCCTTTTTTCTCATTTTTGAATGAACATCATTCAGGACAGAATTAAAAGAGTGTTTCTCCTTTACAAAATAGATTTTAAGTGCACTTGCACTCATGATGCAAAATACAGCTACATGCTCAACCATTCAAACTCCCCAGAAATTCAATTTAATATTAAAAATATTTAAGGAACAATATAATCTTAATGGCAAATTGCCTTCTCCCAAAGATTTTTGCAAGTAATACTACGGGTGAAGAATTCAGAAGTTAGCCTCCACAACTAGATAAGATATTCCCTCCCTCCCCCCCCCCTTTTTTTTAAATTAAGACAACAACAGAGGAACTATTTTAATCTTTCTGTGACTATAACATCAATCACCCTCTTGCCAGCTTTTAAAAACTCATTACTATTTGTGTTCAAGAGAGATGAAGGTTCCGTTCCTTCCTTGGTTGAAAGCTGTTACTAAAACCCCAAAACAAAACACACCAAAGCAAAACCAAAGACAAAACAAAACTCCTGCCCTTACCTGCACCTGACTTACATAATCACATTAAAATAGCCCACGGTTTCCTGCACGCTTTTGTTGAATTTTAGCTGAAGTTTACTTTTAATATTGCTGGTAACTCAAACCAATCCCTTCTCAGAAAGGAGGAAGTCATATTAAAGTATTTCATTGTTGCTCTGTATTTTGTTATTAGAAACTCAAGCAATATCAAAAAGATGAAAGTTTGCTGAGAAATACCACTCACATCCTTGGTATCTAATAAAACAGTTCACAGTTGTAAATGCCCCAAAGAGTAAATTGAATCTCAAACCCACATGATCTTATTGTCACAACGCTTGTTTTTTCTTCCTTAGTTCTTTCTACTTAGAACACTACTGCTTCTGCTCCCCTCACATCTTAATTTGGGGCCCAGCCCTGCAATTTGAGCTTCTGGGAGCGAACCTTCACACTGGAGTAAAGTCCCACTGAAGTAAATGAAACAAAGCATGAGAGACAAAGGCAGTTCACAAGGATCAGGTGACAGGACTGCAGCCCCAAACTCCCAATAGTCCAAGATTAGGTGGGTTTATGACACTGAAGTTCTGCACACGGATCAGATCAATGCTCCAGAGGAAGGGGGGGCAGGGAAAGCTTCCAAAAGCTTCATAAATTTGGTATACTACTGACACCAGTATGCTATGGCTAAATAAATGAAATGACAAAATGAAATGTGCCAGAGTCAGCTCTCAGCATAAACCTGGACTAATCTCTTACATCAGCTGTTTCCCAGTTATATACTGACATAATTAAGCATACTAAACTAAACTAGCCCTTTACCCCTGTATTTTTCTTAGATTTCTATTTATAAAAGTTGCTGATCACAAAGGAAAAAAAAAGGCATCATTTTAGAAGGCCATCCCCAATGGCATGAAAGAAATCAGTAAAATGTTAAACAATAGTTATATTTGGTTTTACCATGTGGGAACAAATACAGAGCACACACGATGAGGAGTTACCAAAAAAGAGAACAAAATTCTCCACACAATTCCAAAACAGCAATATGAAGCCTTAGAATATTTTCTATAGTAACTCTGTTTCTGCAATCAATTTAGCCCTGTGCCACTGGGAAGCTCTAATGCTTAATCAAATTATTTTTGTAATTTCAAGAATGTAAGGATAAAATATTAATCACAAATGATACAAACAAGCTCTGCCTGATTGACCTGATTTCTGTCATGTTATAAACACTAAATAGAAATTACCCATTTAAATGCAAGCTGAAATTGGCTAGAATGAGCAATACTCATGACTTACTCATAAAACGAGAAGTAAAAACAAAGCCACAAAACTTCAAAGGCCATCCCACTTCAATTCCCGATTCCTCTGCTTTACAGAGTAAGCTTAGCCTTTACCAGCCCAAGCCCCAAAACAATTGAGGTCACACCGAATTAACATCAGGAGAATACATCAACTAAACTAATCCAAATCTAACACTTAACACTCAGGACTATTTTTTTGCTAAGCCTTTTGGTACACACAGACCAACAGAATTTAAAAACTGAAGACACCTCTTTATTTTTAAACTACAACTAAAATGCCCATGCTTAATAAATTTGGGTCTCTGTTTAAAGTGGAATTAAAATCAGAGCTCTGTTTTCAGAAAGTATTTTATAAAATCATCTCCTTCCTAGGATTACCTTTATAATTTGAATACCTGAATTAATAGTTTACAAACACTTCCCAAAGTTTTTCTTCACCCTTTAAATTTTTCTAGCTCATTTTTTTAATATAAAATTAATTTACAATTCATTGATAAGGATTAAGCTTAATACTGTAACATTGTTCACAAATGCAAGTGGGTTTTATAATGAAAAATGTTCAATTACCTACTTTGAAAGCAAACATACATGGTTCTATTTCTTACTTTCAAAGCTGGGAATGTTACCTAAAATTCAATTTCTTCAACAGTTTACAGGAATTACAGTAAATTCTAGATATATATATGTGTGTGTATATATATATATATATATATGTATGTGTGTGTGTGCGCATATAAAGAGTTCTCTCATATTATACAAGGAAAAAAAAAAAAGAAACATGTAAGGCCGTAAACCCAGCAAACTTATCTAGATATAGTCCTGGTGCTAGTCTTACCTGTCAGCATTAGGTTGTAACTAATTAGGTACTGTGAGCTACTATTTTCAGACAAGACAAACACTTCATTCTTTCATTTTAGCGGTATTCCTTGCTTTCAGTGCTGTGTATTTAAAAACTGCTTTCTTGAGGAGTTATTGTGTATTATATCTCCAGGTTTGACACTTCTCTTACTTCAAAAAGTTCAAATCCTTAGTTTTCCCCTCTCACCAATAGTTCTCTTGTAAGGATCTCTAATTATGTCACCAGACAACCTAATACTACTTAGTGCCTTTTCAGGCTCAAATAAGACGTAAACAAAGACGATTAAAAAATTACCTCAAGTTCTTAAGTATCTTTCTAGCTACTTATTAAAAATAAGCTAGAATCCGAGAGAAGTAGAGCTCCAAGAGAAGAAAAAAAAATGGTTAAAGACATAGTCCCAAATCATGAAGCAGCCAACAATATTAATCACAAAAGTAGCCCTACCTCCTAACTTTAAGGCTGTATGAAGAAGGTGAAGAGAGGAACAGCAGATCTAAGAAGAATCAGGAAGCATTGTCTGAGAGACCAAAGCTAGCTATAGAAACCAAAGCAAGTAAGGAAAGAAATGGAAGCTTTCTCCCACCACCTTTAAAAAGAGAGGACAGGTAAGAGGAAAACAGTAATCAAATGACTGAAAGAGATGGAGACTTCCTACTACAACGTGATCTTTGTGTATGAGAAGTCAAGGAACTAGTAAATTGTTTCAGTAACAATTGAAAGAAGCAAGAACTAAAACATTAGCATATTGAATTGCACCTATAAAGTTCCAAGGGAACATCCATAAACAAAATATACATAAAGAAGTAGAGTAATAAAAGTCTTTATCTTTTTAAATGACAAACAGTAATTGTTAGAAACAATAGTTACACTGGGTCATGTCTTTGTGATATAGATGAAGTATTTCAGAAATTGCTGCTAGATAATGCATTTTCACTTACCAGTCTGAGTGCACATATTGAGCAGAAGAAACACAGAGTAAGAAGCTAGGCTGGCAACAATCAGCAGCAAGATACTAAAAAACACAAAACTTTCACAATTACAGCACTTTCTATCTTTAAGAATGCTACCTTTGCAAGAAGTAAGCTATCACAAGACCAGATTTCCTCATTTTTTAGCTTATATCTGCTGACTTGGGTTCATGTGGTCTCTGACCTTCCCAGTACTTGCAAGTTCCACTGTTTGTTACAGTTATGACCAAAGCACATCACATAGTATACAGTATAAAGGCCTCATACATGAATTACAAAGAGAATGTAAATACAGGCTTTTGTGTGTGTACACATACACAGACAAATAGGTGTCGTCTAATGAAATCAATCTAATGCTTAAAAATGGACAAAATGACAATCTGGTGACTAAGGCCCTGTTATCCATAAGTTAGTACGGACAACAAGCAGAAGTGCAAACAAAAGCAGAAGCTGGTTGTGGTTTTGCAGAAATGTGGCCATCCTACTCCAGAAGGCCCATTACTGTAACTGAAGGAGATAGCAGCTTTGAAATGAAAATATATCTATTAAGATTAATGGCCAAGAAATTGCCACCATGTGGCAATTTAATGCAAATGTCTGAGCAGCACTTGAGTTAAGCCAGATTTGAATGACTAAGCCAAAGAGAGAAGATCTTACTCAACAGTACTGAAAAGCACACACTGTATTCCTTAGCTTTTGCACAGAAGAACTAGTAATCAAGCTTTTTTCATTTACAACTAGAAGCTGATTTTAAACATTAAGTAATGTAGAAACAAAAAACTTACCTAAACCCTAGGATCCCTGTGTTTGCCATAGCATAGGACAAGCCAAGTATCCCACTTCCCATAATTGCATTCATTAAATTAAATACTGACAAACCAAAGGAAGAGCCACGATTTGGAGGACTCTGAAAAGGGCAAACAAAAGTGCCATTAGTACGAGAGAGATTTTCATAGGAGGAAATCTAAAGGAGAGGGAAAGTCAGTCAACTTTTCCTTCTCAAATCCAAATCAGAAAACCCCTTTTCTCGTTCCAAGACCCGTGAAGATGTCCCATAAGGATCTCAAGGCGTTCACAACCTTTGAGCACGGTGATACCGAAGCAGCAACATTATGCCCAGAGCAGGCTCTACCGCTGCGGGCTCGCCACAGGAGTGAAGGCAGAGCAAATTGCAGCACTCCTATGCGCTGAGCGACCAAAGCGTCAAAGGGATCAGAAGAAGCGTCAAGTCCAGATGTTCCTTGCACAGGCCCCGTACTGCCCGATGCGGCTCTTTCCGCCACTCTCGCCAGCTGTCACCCCCCGGGAGTCACCCGCACAGCTTCGTCCATCCTCTGCCTCTTCGCTCGGCCAAGCTGCACCGATCGACCCGACCTTCGAGCCCGAGGTTCCCTTCTGTCCGTCCCTCCGCCCGTCCGGGCCACGATGCCCGCAATTCTGAACACCGAGCACAGCTCAGGGCAGCCGTCCCACAACCTCCCGGCCAAGCCACAGGGACCCCCCCGTCAGACACAGCAGCGGCGAAAAGCAAAGTAAAGCCTAGCCCGAGCCAGTGCCCAACCGCCCCACAACGAAGCAGGCCTGGGCAGCCCCACGGCCGCAGCCCCCCCAGGGCGCTCCCTTCCCCACCACCGAGCCATCCCCCTCACACGCACGCTGCCCGACGACGGCGGCAGCAGCGGAGCGGATTCTCTGTCGTCATCGCCCTCCTCGTCGTCGTCGTCAACATCTTCCTCCTCCGGCTGCTCACGGACAGACAGGTACCAGCCGTGCTGGGCCAGAATCCGCCGGGCCCCCTGCGGCGACAACCCAGCCATCGCATCCCACGCCCCGCCGCCTCGCCTCTGAAGGGAGCGGGGGCGGGCCAGGGAGCAGCGGAGCCGCCTTAGAGGGCGGAGCCTCGGCTCCTGGCCCCTCCCTCCACAGCGGCGAGGCCACAGGGAGCGGCGCAGCGACGTGACGTCACGACGGCGGCGATGATGTACAAGCGCGGCGGCGCGCGGCGGGGCCCGGCATGAGGTGAGGGGGGCCTCGAAAAGCGGTTGCCGTGGCAACGGGGCGGCGCCCCCCCCCTCCCCTCCCAGGTTGCGGCCTCCTGTGCGGGAGGGGAGAGGGGGGGCCATGGCGGATTCTATCTCGGCCCAGCCGGGCCAGCTCCTTTTCCGCCTTCCCGGCCAGCGGCGGGTGGCCTGGGCTGCCGGCGTGGCTGGTCTCGGGGAGGGGACTCCGGAGAGGGCCCCGCTATGCGCGATCCCTCACCCTGGCGAGAGTCCCTTTCCCGGGTGAGGCCTGATCGGCGCTTCTCAGACTCGCCCGGGAGTCTCCCTGCTCGGTGCCCGGTATTGCTCAAGGAGCCCGAGCCAAGTGGAGCGGGTAGCGGCCGTCCAGTAGCACAACTCTGCCTCATGTTACCTCAGCTTACTCTGAGGGACGAATGGGGCAAACGGGGATCTTGGTTATGGGTACAAGGCAAGTTTTTCCCTAAATAGCTTGGCAAGGTGTTAGTCCTCTTGTGACAGCAAGGCTGCAGGGACCTGCATCCAGCCTCCTCCAACCAGACCCAGCGCTGGGGGCTCTTGTGGGCATATCTAATACCGAGAAATCCGTGAGAACCAGTTTCCTTCCAGCTAGAGAGAAGGAGAATGCCTAAGAAAAACACTAAATGCTGTGGCCTCTGGATGAAGGATTTCTCCTCTGTGGCAGACATGAAGAATGTCATGTTTATTTTTGAATCAACAGGGAAAGGAGGTGTGCTTTGCCAAAAACCTGACTTAGGAAAATGAGCTGGCTGGGAGATGTAGGGAGTCGCACCAAGGAGCTGGGATTTCTCGGGGAGGGAGGGTGGGAGCAGGGCCAGCATTGCTAAGGGTCGGGCACGGCTCTTTCTGAAGAAGAGACCGCATTGACTTCTTACCCAATAGGAGAACAGCAGCCCTGCATGTTGGGGTGTGGATGTCTGAGGCAGACAAGAGAACCGGTTTCCTTTCAGACATAGTTTGCATCTCTCCTGTCAACCCCCAGTCTTGAACTTCCCAAGAAGTCAGGAGAAGTGTCAGCATTGCACGTTACCTAATTCATTGATTCCTGCCTAGGAGCAGCTGATGCAGAATCATCAGGGGCCCATTGTACTGGCTTTAGTGAAGCAAACTATTTAAAGAATCATAAAGCTACTTTTCAAGTCCCCATCCTATGAGTGAACTGTGGAGAGAAGGGGCTCAGTTGCTTGGACAGACATTACTAATGCTTCCATGTACCGTTAAGAAAATTACAAATTTAATTCATGGTGTTTCTGACATGCAGCTCATGGAGTGTAGACACTACAGAGTGTGTAACCCCTTACCAGTGGGGTGTAGGAGGCAGAAATCGCTGAAGAGTGATTACGACCACTGTTGCTAATAACTGTTTTCTAGCAACCACTGCTTGGTAATGAATTTTATCAGCAACAGAGGGGATCCAGCAGTAGGATATAGACAGTAGAAATTTTTCTATTTGGCTTACTGGAATCAATATTACATTTATTAGAACAAAGGGAAGTTGCTGGGCTTTGGCAGGAGGGGATTATCTGACAGCTTAAAGTTAGTATTTAAGTCTAAAAATACATTCACAAAAGGGCAGAAAATTGAAGTATATAATTCATAATAAAGTGATTTCCAAAACTATTGTGGATTGTTTGGTACAGATGGAGATTTTAGTTTAAAAGAACAGCAAATCCTTGTGATTTGCAGCCTTTTTAATGGAATGATTACCTAATGTCTATAAAATGGATAATTTCTCTTCTAGGACTTTATGGAGATTTGGATACTCTGCCAGACTACTGAAAACTAATCATTTTAGGACAGCTGCATCAAATACATCATTTCCAGCAGTTTGGATGCTGTTGGCTCAATATTCTGGCAGAATACCTGGGCTGTTTGTAGTAGTTAAAAAAAATAGCTTTTTTACAATGCCTGAAACCCTGAAGGATAAAGCTGTAGAACTGTACGCACCACATCCTGAAGTGCGAGGGATGACACTTCTCAACAGAGAAGCTTTTAAAAGGACAGTCGTTGTTCCAGTTCTTAAAGTCAAGAAAGAAATTATAAGTGTTTTGCTAAAGTCCCTAAAACACATGGTACTACAGCGTCCTGGTCTGAAGCGAGTGGTGGAGGATCCAGAAGATGAGGACAGTAGATTTCTTATTTTGGATCCTCATAAAGTACCAGAATTTTCACTGGGAGAACCAGAACAAGAGGTATTAAAACAGCTCAGCGTTTGTCCTGAGGTGTCCAAATATAACTTGGAGCTGACTTATGAGAATTTCAAGTCAGAGGAGATCCTACGAGCAGTCCTTCCTGAAGGTCAAGAAGTCACCTCTGGATTTAGCCGTGTTGGTCACATAGCTCATTTGAATCTTAGAGATCATCAGCTCCCCTACAGATATTTGATAGGTAGGTTAAACAACTCATTTCAAAGAAGTAATTAGTATATTTTGTATATTGTTTAAAAGATTTTGTAACAGTTACTCTGTTATTACTTGATCAAAGAAGACTTCTGAGTGCTTTTCACTGGTCTGTTTTGACTTTGAACAATCTTGTGCTGATGCCATAGCTGTGCAGTGAAGGCACAGTTCTCCTACAGTAGTTGTGGTCTCACTTCACTGAGTGCTGCGTCGGGGTTAAAACATCTGTCTCAGACAGATGTCACATCTGCAACCCTGAATCATTGGGGTTGATGTAATACATGCTCAGTTTTGTGAATTTAACTCTGAACAGCAGTGTTTATCTCTGGTAGAATATGAAGAGCTTACAGCCTCCTACCTGAAATGTCTTTTGCCCTCTTTCAGGCCAGGTTATAATTGACAAGAATCCAGGAATCACCTGTGCAGTGAATAAAACCAGTATCATTGACAGCACCTACAGGAACTTCCAAATGGAAGTGCTTGCTGGAGAGAGCAACCTGGTAACCAAGGTACAGAGGATTCCCCCCTATTTTAATTGTAGTATGCTAAATCCCAAAGTATCTACCAGGAAGATGTGATGAAGAGAGGCTGCTAAGACCATTCCTTTGCACAGTGCCCACCTGTTACCTGTTTTAGAGCGTAGGAGTTGGTGGTTACTTCTAGGTTCATTTGTCCTGGTCTTCCAAGAGCAGACACACAGCCACAGGGATCATGGAGATAGGTATTCTTTCAAGTACACAGTCTAGGTTTTAATGACCTGTATAAGTATGAAGTGAAGGATTCTTACTGAGATACTAATTAAAAACATGTTTGATCTAAAAAAAAAAGTTTTCTTAATTTCACCAGGCCTTATATAGAGGCTGGCAGAGAGCATAAGACTGTTCTTAAATTGCACTGGCTTTGCAACTCAGGCAAGACAAATCTCATCCCTGTTTTGACATTTCTCAGGTGTGAGGCACCATGTAACTGCCAAATAGTCTTCACATAAGGTTTCTTGTCTTGAGATGGAAACTTGGCCACTGGTTCAACCAAAACTGTCAGCATTTTTATACTTTTAGAAGAGAGGACATTATATTACCAAATAAAACAGTTGAACAGCTTGGTAGAACATCTTGTACATGCACAGAGAAGGCATTTGAATTGTCAAGACACAAATGACAATCAAATATTGTGCAGATGGCATTAGCTCACCAAGCATGCATCTAGTGCACCACTGAGCTGCGTGCCACAGAGTGTGGACATACATCAGCGTGTATCTTGCTGGCAAAGTAAGCGATGCAGTGATTTGAATCCCAAGTGGCTTTACTTCAGAGTCACACATATTGATGTGTGGTGGTGCGAAGTCCGCATCTTGCACCCCACTCTTGCATCCCACTTTCATCTGAATAAATAGTGTTTCTTTTTAGGTCTGTTCTTCAGATAGTGGTCCCAGAGTTAGGGTTTGGATCAGTTTCCAGACTCTGTCACCTTGAGAGATAAAATACGGCATTTATTTCAAACTGCAGAATTGGCTCCCAATGGCTTTGAATTTGGCTGACTCTTGCCAAATTCTGGCTGACTTGTACTGTATCATTCTCAGGCACTTATTTACTATGTGGACTCTGCTGAGGAAGGCTTGAGGCATCTTCCCAGGGTCTGCTTTCAATAAAGGAGTTGTCAGCTAGCCACAAAGCTCTTGAAAAGCCTCAGATTTTTTTTTTTTTTATGGTCAATTTGAGTTGCTGCTTTATTTCCACCTGGTGATCGGGACATGCATAAGCCAGCCATCTGGATTGATAGTTGGAACATTCCTTAGGGCTGTTTCCGATGAGTAGATGTTTTTTTTTAATACAAGATTCATGTATACTGCTAATGGGACAAGTGTCAACGTACACATTACCTTTTGATAAAGCACCTTGTTTTTTCGCTGTCTTAATTACTGATAATGCTTAAATATGTCTGGAATTTGAACACAGAGGCTTAAGCAAATGTTTTGGACTTTCAGGTCAAAGAAAATAATATTACCTATGAACTGGACTTTTCCAAAGTCTACTGGAATCCACGTCTTTCCACAGAACATGGCCGTATCGTTGAGCTGTTAAAGCCTGGTGATGTCCTTTTCGATGTCTTTGCTGGGATTGGACCTTTTGCTATTCCAGCAGCAAGGAAAAAGTGCCATGTATTTGCAAATGATCTCAATCCTGAATCCTACAGCTGGCTCCTGCACAACTGCAAACTAAACAAAGTGGACAGCAAAGTAAAAGCGTTCAACATGGATGGCAGAGACTTCCTCCTGGGGCCAGTAAGAGAAGAACTAAGTAAAGAGCTCCCACTTCTGAATGAAGAACAGAAAACATCTTTCCATATAGTCATGAATTTGCCAGCTTTGGCTATTGAATTTCTAGATGCCTTCAGGCATCTTCTGGATGGAGAGCCATGCAGCACTGCTGCCCTTCCCATAGTGCACTGCTACAGTTTCTCCAAGCATGATGACCCTGCCAAAGATATTCAAGAACGAGCTGGAGCTTCACTGGGAACCTCCTTGGATGGACGCTGTTCTACTTACCTGGTTAGAAATGTTGCACCAAACAAGGAGATGCTGTGCATTAGTTTCCAGGTTCCAGCAGAGGTGCTGTACAAGAGGCCCTGCCCCAGTGAAGGTAAGGAACAAGCTTCCTATGTGAGAGTTGGATTTCAGGCTATGCCTTTTACTGTCCCAGGCTGGTCCCACCTTGTCAGCCTTGTGGGCCCCTTCAGCTATGCGACAGTAGCATTGTACTCTGGTGTGAATGTGGAGGTGGCAGCAGAGCTGAGCCCTGGCACATGTGCAACAGCTGCCGGGCTTCATGCGCAATCAGTTACCGCTCTGCTCCTCTGATCCCAGCATGAGCCTCCACAGAAAAATGGTGGACTGGATAGGATCATCCCACAGGCCATAAACCAGACCCTTATGCCTTAGATCACATACTGGGGGAGGATGGCCCCAAGCACACATTTCTGCTAGCTTAGTACTTAGGAACTGCAGCTTTATTCTTACCTAAGGTAGAATGGCATACCCCCAGGTGATGGGTCACGGTTCTGACCATCTCTGTTGTGCCTGCTTGGGCTCAGCTTAGGTCTGAATCCAGACTTAAGAATCAGACGAATCAAATTCTTTACAATTTAACAGAGAACCAGATATCTTTAGAGATCTTTAGTCCTGAATTTGATTTTTTTGTTTGTTTGTTTTTTAATACTTGGTCATTTGTTCCTTGAAGTACTTGTAGATGCTGTTTGGTTTCAGTGATCCTGGGCTTTGCGCTACACAAGAATGGGGGAGAGGGGGAGGCTTTCAGTCTGCAGTTACATGAACTGGAAGAAAGGATGTTAGGTAAAAATTTAATGTCATGAAACTTATTTTTATGCTGTTTTGGTTTTCTATTCTATTTAATATTTTGCTGGGTAGCACTGATATGTAGGTCAAAATGTAGATCAACATAGGTTTTTTGAAAGCCCTTTATGGCATGTAGTAAAGACCCCATTATTGCTGTAACAGCTTTTATTTGTGACTGTTAATCCAGATTCTAACTCTCATCTCTTCCCGTTAAATCCCTAAAGTGTTGCATGGCTTGTGGGTTAGTTCAGTCTGTTTACTGTACACTAAAAAACTTACCTTTTTCTAACCTTCTTCCAGCAAAACCAGCCTCTAAACGTCTGTGTACCAGCAAAGACTATTCTGAAGAGAAGTTACTGAGTTGAAGACCTAGAGTTTTGGTAACTACCTGAGTAGTTTGTGTAAGGTATGCTGAGGTTAACTCTGGTTTACCCCTTGAATTACTTGAAGCACACCTGTGTTACCCATCTCAGGTGCCGAGATGAGCTTCATAAACCATGCTTACTGCCTTTACCTTAAGTTGTGGGATCACTAAGCAGATTGAAATCACACACATAATAAAACAAACAAACAAACAAACAACTGTTTTTTGTAATAAACGTGCTTAGGTACTTTCCTGCTGTCTATTGTTTCAGGGACAGTGACACAGTTTCCTGCTGTAGCATTGGCAAAACCAGGTTTTTTGTATTTTGTTTGATCTTGCATAACCCCTTCACTGGATTCTCTCTGACAAATGGTTCTGGTGTTCCAGAATACTGGATTACTTGTTTGCAGATGCACAAAGAGCTCTTATGTAAGCAAGATAACCTGTCAAAAACTTAACTCAGGATACAAAAAGGCCCAAACAGCCATTTAAACGTGTTCCTAGGCTTTTGAGTAATGAATGCTTTTTAACACTGAGATTTAGTTAAGGATCAGTTGACTCTTAACTTCTTGTTGCCCATCATTAAAGCCAGAGAGACTCCAATGCCTTTTGCACAGTTGCAGATTAAGAACAAACTTGGGTTGTAGCACTAGACTGAAACCCAGTACCTGCCTGAACAGTCTTCTTGTCCTGAAACTGTGGCCTCCTATGGCCTTTGTGCCTCTGCTGTGCCACAGCTCTCCCCCACCTCCCTGACTGCTCCTCTCTGCAGTCTCTGGATGATCTTTGAGTGGCTGCCTGTACTCTGCAGGGATTCAAAACCCCTCTCCCTTTGATTTCCTTTGCTTACCCATCCAAACTATTGTTGGGCAATGTCAGCCACAAATAGTTTATTTGGTCAGAGAACTTGGATTACCCTCTCGGTTTCAAATATTTTCCTTCAGTCCTGGCCCAGAGCTCACGCCTAGCAACTCAGTCACCAGATGTGTTACCCCTGGCTCTGCTGCTGTGGTTCCATCCCTGGGGCCTGCAGCCTGAAGTCTTGGTTCTCACCCAAACAATCACCAAGGCCCATGGATTTGGTTTGCTCCTGGCTCTGTGTTACAGCCTTTCCCTTAGCTACATGGCCAGTGCTTCTGAGCAAGTCTTCACAGCTTGGTTACTGCTGGATTGCATTTATCAGACCCGGGGGAAAAAACCATCATGACTCACTTGTACTATCTTGAAAGCTGCTGTACAGATTACTGCCCTGGCCTGCCACTCAGCCCCCAGCATTCCTCCACTGGCCAGTAAAATGGTATCACAACAGCTTTAACCTGTTTGTCCTTGCTGTCAATGACAGGCACAGCATATCTGCACCCTACAGTCACTGCTTCTCTACGAGCAAGCGCAGGACTCGACTTCAGCCTGTGATGCTCTCCCCACTGCTGGTTATGTTTGCTGACACCACTGCATGCATTCCTACTGCTGACCTGGGGGCTTTCCAAGAAACATTTGAGAGCTGCTCTCTCTCTCTTCAGAGCCCTCCATAAACACTGCAGTAGCAAGGCAGCCCTCCACCATTCTGGGATGATGCAGTCACCCAGACCTATGCTAACACATCTGGCTATGCTGATGGAGACTGCAGGGTCCCTTTTGTGCATTGCCTTGCACTCCAGATTTAGAGGTTCTCAGCCCTATCGCACTCAAAGAAACCTGGCTTTGGTCACCACTTTGTGTTCAGCAAGTCAGCTTCATAACTGGTTTTCAGCATGTGACTGAAGTATCCAAGGGCAAGGAAGTATTTTAGTTCTTTCAAGTTTTGTTTGCTTGAGGATTAAATGCCATTATTTTAGCAGCACAACTGTAGTTAGATGCAAGTCACAGAATGGTTTCAGTTTGGAAGGGACCTTGAAAGGTCATCAAATCCAAATCCTCCCACAATGAAGAAGGACATCTTCAACTAGATCAGGATGCTTAGAGTTCAAATCAACCTGAACAGCAGAGGCATTCCAGCCCTCACATCATTATTGTGGCCTCTGGACCTGATCCAACAGCTCCACGTCTCTCCTATGCTGAGGACTCCAAAGCTGGAGAAAGAATCCAAGGAGAACCACAGCACTCATCACAGGACTAGACTACAACACAAGTGTACGACTGGTCTCTCAGACATGCTGCATGGCTGAGTTGTGCAGCACCCTAGCACAGACATTCTCTTAGGCAACAGACCCCTGGCAGGGAGCAGTACTCTGCCTTGTGTTGGATGTTACCTGTTGGCAGCTATTCTGGGCACAAACAGGATTTTGGAGAGGGCAATGGAAATTTTGGCACTTCCCTCCAATTCCCTTAATACAGGAAGTACCAAGTCTGGAACAGAGTTTGTTTCTCTTTATTACAACACAGAACAAATACAGTCATTAAGCATACTCCTCAGAGCAGTATTCAGCAGCTGCTAATGGATGACCCATAAAACATGGCCCAGGTTTTACTCCAGAAATGCTCCCTGTCCTGAGCGGTTCCTAGCTTCCCATAGTTTATAAGCACTCAGGGCAAAGACTAGTCTCACCACAGGAGACCCAAATCTGCTGGACTTCTCTGTCTTTCACTACAAGGAGAGGGGCAGGAGTACATAAAAGCCTCAGATCACACAGAATCACAGAACCGCTTGGGCTCCTTTACCTTCCCCTGTCCTATGGCATCTCCCCTAGGAATTGCTTGAAAAGGCCAAAGTTGGCCCTGCTGAAGTCCAGGGTTTTGATCCTGTTTGGTATTCCGTTCCTACTGCTAGCCACTGCCTGCTGCTAGCCACCTATGAATGCAGCAGTAACTACTGTTAGTTAAAAACACAATGATGCTAATGCACCTTCAGACAAGCTGCCCAACCAGCACACTGAACTCCACCACCTCATGGTTGCAGCAGCCAAGGCTGCTCTCAGCCTTCACTGCTTCAACCAGACCCTCCTTGTTAGTGAATATGAGATCCAGCAGCACTCCTCTCCTAGTTGGCTCATCTACCATTTGCATCAAGAAGTTATCATCAATGATCTGAAGGAACCTTCTGGACTGTGAATGGCTGGCTGAGGAGGCCTTCTAGTAAATATCTGTGTGGTTAAAATCACCTATGAGAACCAGGACCTGTAATTGTGAGGCTGCTATCAGCTGCCTGTTGAAGGCCTCATCAACTTCCTCACCCTGATCAGGTGGCCTGTACTAGACATCCACAACAGTATCAACCCATGCTAGCCTGCCCCTTAACTCACACCCACAAACTCTCAACTCATTCCTCATCTGCCCCTGGACAGAACTCAGTACATTCTAGTTGCTCTCTCACATAAAGGGCAACTCCACCTCCTCACCTTATTAACCTGTCTTTCCTAAAAAGGACATAGCCATCCATGGCTACATTTGAGTCACATAAGCTGTCCCACCATGTCTCTGTAGTTGCCACCAGATCATAACCTCTTGACCACACACAGATTTCTAACTCCTGTTTATTCCCTATGCTGCATACAGGTGTTTCAGGGAGCAAGCTGAGCACACTGAGTCCACCCTAGCGGGGGGCCACAGGTCTTCTGCTCTTCATTAATACCAGAACACTGGCCCCCTGGTGCAAATGCAGCTACAGCCCCGTCCTCCCTTGAATCAAGTTTAAAGCTCTATGAATGAGCTCTGCTAATTCTTCTAGGCTGCCTTCTAGCAGGGCCTCAATCTATTTCTCAGAGGCACCTGGGAAGGCAAAGCAGGCAAGGACGCTCACCTTCTGCCACAGCCATGAACTTGGCCTCCACTCACCCATTTCTTCACCAGCCTATCTCCTTCTCCCTTATAGTCCTCAGCCTTTCAACCTCTTCTTTCAACTCAGCCACCATGCTGAGCAGATCATTCCCTTGCTTACAGCGAGAACAGGTGCTGTCTCTGCAGACCATCATTGCAAGTGAAAGGCTCTGGCACTCCCTGTAGCCAGGGCCCTGGACACCTATCTGTTTACATGGGACTGCTCTCTGGGTCGCCACATTTCTTTTGCTAACAGCTTTTGCCCAGGTTGCAGCTATTGCTGTTCCCACCTGTGTGCAAACTGTGACAGCATTCCCAGATGAGTCACCCTGCCCCCTCCTGCTGTGATCCCTGGGCTCCTGAGGCATTTAAAGAGCTGACAGAGGCTGTAGCTGAGCCCACGCCCCGCCCTCCTCTCTCAGGAGAACAGCTGGCTTGGGGGGGGGGGTTGCTCCTTTTGTGCACATCTCTGCCGAACTGCTGTGGAGATGGTTCAGTTCTGGAGGCTGATCTCCGTGATAAAAAGGCAAGAGTCATCCCAAAAGCCAAGCAATGGGAAGTTCCTGCCAAGAGAAGCTTCTGAACATGAGATAGAAAACTTGCAAATGGAGCTAACCAGAAAAAAAAAAAAAAAGTCAAACAATTTAATGACCCAGCCTTCTATCAAGGCTTCTTAGATTCCTCCTAGAGGAACTAATCAGAAAGACTCTTAGCTAAAATTCTGTTTTCCAGACAAAGGAAAGAACCAAGTGACATCAGGAAGGATCCTGCATAAGAATTGTGTCCGTGTAGTTCCAGGGCCATCTCATCCAGCTGGCAGGAGGAAAAACCCACTTGTCTGAACTGGGGAAACTAGTTTCATGGGAAAAAAATGCAGGCTTGAATATTGACACTAAATGCTATAATCAAAATGGCATTTAAATGCTTGTGCAAATAAAACCCTGCAATAAGAGTAAAACCACAAACTTTAATAAAAAAGTCTGGCTTTATTTGAAAAAAAATTACAAGTGTATTTCTTTAAACCTCAAACATACACAGCTGAGTTATTCACATCTTCCATTAGATGTGGCTTATTGCTTCAGCCTCCCTCAGCAAAGCACCACATGACTAACGAGTTTCCCCCTCCACAAAAATGTATCTACCATTTTACAAAGTTCTCGTGCAGATGCGTTTTTCCCCCTTCAACACTTAAACACAGCTGGTTTTACACAGAAAAGTGACTGTAGCTTAGCCATTGTGCAGATGGCAGCAATTCCACCCAGTCTTCTCTGGCTTCATTTGCTGCTTGTTCCACTTGGTGTCCCTTGACCACAGGCTGATGCTAACTGGGATGCCAAAAAAGACCACTGAAAGCATCCTGTAAGGCTCGGTGACAAGCAAGAGAAGAAGTATAGCCCCCAGCAAGATCCTGTGGAGAGGCGGCTCGAACGTGGTTGAGGTACCTGAAACAGAGACAAGCATTTCAGAGCAGAACACCTGTGTAGTTCACAGCACAAGGAGGTCAAGACTGCTTTCTGGGAGAAAGCAAAGAGACCCCAGCTGCCTGCTGCTAGCCACCTATGAACACAGCAGTAACTACTGTTAGTTAAAAACACAATGATGCTAATGCACCTTCAGACAAGCTGCCCAACCAGCACACTGAGAAACCTTGGCTCTTTCCAATAGGCTGCACAGGGTTAAGGGCACCCAGTGTTCCATTTTCTATGCTCGCTCTGGGGCCGGGTTGCATTTTCCCCACTTTGGTAGTTCCTTCTAGGATGATGACAACAATGACAACACAAGTTTTCCTCCTGTGCTCTCACAGGAGTCGAAGGGTTTTCAGTTCTGTCCAGTTATTGCTGGGTGCTCCCAAGAGCCCAATGTACCAGCTGCTCTGATGACAACTGGGCTGAACTTTCTGCTCTCAGACCTAAGTGTATTTGGAGTAAGTCCACCAACACCAGGGAATTACATCTGTAGGAGGCTGTCATCAACATTTTGGTTGAAGAAGCCTCTAAACCTCACCATTAATTAAGCATCACTACCCATTTGCAGAGCCATCTGATTTTACACCAAACTAGCCAAACCGATGAGCTAACATTGAAACACAGAATCATGGAATGGTAGGGGCTGGAAGGGACCTTCAGAGATCTCGTTCAACCCCTCTGTTAAAGCAGAGTTAAAGCAGGCTGCCCAGAACTGTGTCCAGGCAGGTTTTCAGTATCTCCAGAGAAGGAGACTCCACAACCTCTCTGGGCAGCCTATTCCAGTGCTCCATTAACCTCAAAATAAAATTTTTCCTTATGTTCAGATGGAAAATGTGCTACCTATGCTGGCACTGCCACCAGCTCTTGGCTCCACTCAGCTCCTTCTGAGGGTTCAAACCCAGTCTTGCATGCCAAGAACTCCCACTAGAGGTGGCTGCTCAGGGGGGGCTGAATGGTTTCATTCACTACAGTAACTCTGTAGTTCTTCCATCCCATATAAGACAGATACACAATCAGTTTCGCACCAAACCCCCATTGAATAGAAAGACAGACACATTGTGCATGATCCGCATAATGACCACCAGATAAAATACCCTAAATGAGAATCCACAGTGGCCATGTAAGCCGCCGAGCTCCAGCTATCTGTTTTGATTCATCACTTGGTACATGTTGCTCCTGGGAAGGTTGAGTCATTCCACCTCTGGCTTGGCAATTCAAGCATAAACTTGCAAAACGCACACAGCCTTTTATAATGTTATGCTGAGAAACCTAAACCAGCTGCACGTTTGGCAGGAAAATACAGGACCTCCAGTAAAATATCCCAAACAGTTGCATCTTTTAATTTATGACTGTATGCTGTTTCCATAAAGAGTATATAAAACAGGTCAGATTTTATAGGTAAGACATATTAAACAGTCATATGCATTGATGCTATAAATGTGTAGAAAGAGGTGACTTAGAAATGATTAATTACAGTTTTAAACCCTGCTTCTTGCACCTAATAACCTAACGCAATGCACAGACACAAGCAACATAGACATCGGAGTGATTGCTGGTAAGATGCTGAAGATGAAAGGTTGAATTTGTCTCTGGTGGCTGAGTTGAGGTGAGCTCTGTTGCTCTGTACCATCTTGTGATGTAGTCTGGTCCCCTCTGGGCACCAGTTCCCATCAGCACAGGCATGGACAACAGGGCACAAATGCTCCTAACAGAGTTTAGTCCAAAGGGACTCTACAAACAGAGCAGCCACGCTACTCTCATCTCTTAAAGGGAGACCTCTTAAGGTCTCAGAGAGCTCCTCTTTTGTGGGAAAATCCATTTAATTTTTGTGTTTGTTGTAGGTTTGGGGGTTTTGGGGGGGTGGGGGGGTGTTAGTGTTGTTTTGTTGGGTTTTTTTAACATTCTTGTTACTTGTCCCTTAATGTTTTAGGAGGAAAATCTCATCCTTCCCACAGGCCTTTTACAACCACTGTGGGAAACAGGAGCTCCTTTCCCCAGCCAGGAATGATGAAGGGATACTGACAACAGCAAATAACTTCCTTCAAAAGAATGGTGTGAAACTACCTCCACCCTCCAAACTAGCCTTATAAAAACCAATTCCCATCTCAGATTTCTCTTCTATCGTCTCTATCTCATTGCACAAACTTCATTTTCCACTCATGCATGGAACAGTCCAGAGAAAGCAGGATTACATTTTTATTAACAAAGGTTGATTGTGTGTTTTTCATTACTTATCTTTTGTTTCTTATATATCACTAAAGGAGAGAGGCAGATTCTGTTGTTTCCCTTTCTTTAGGTCATCTGAAATTGGGGCACTAGTTTCATAAAAGGGCTGATTTACATCTATCCCAGCATTTACAGTTAATTGGTATGTGATCTCTGAAACCACACAAAATCACTGCCAAAAATGCTCAGGTCAACTTCTACTACAGCAACCTGCATTAATTCTCCTTACCCCATGAAAGAAGCATGACACACTGCTGGCTGTCAAGTCAGGTATGTATTTTCTTGTTAAGTATCTAAACTTACTGCTCTTGACCCATTTAATTACTGTGGCACACCAGGCAATTGCAAAGAATCTGCCATGCTGAAGCCACACAATGAGAAGCGAAGGTTTCAGACTTTTCCACACTGATCCCCATCTACGCTGCCTGAATCTGACCATGCCCTTCACAGGAGAATCCCTCTGAACTGGATTGCTGGGGTTTCTGGCAGAGGTCAGCACATCTTTTCATGTACACCTCCACAACAGCAGCAGGAAGAAGTGCTTGCCAAGTTCTATTTCCAAAAGTCAAGCTCCGTTAGGTCTTGGGACCTGGAGGTAATTGCTTTCACTAGTTAGCAAATTCCAGCACACTAGGTCTGTTTTTCATAGGTTTATTTTAAGTACCTGTAAATCTTATAAGCAGAAACCAGGAAAAAGAGGTTTGCTTTTTCTGGTGCAGAGGTTTTTTTAATGTAACTTGTTTTACTGAAGGCAGACTAAACTCTGAAGTAAAAAAATTATTTTTGAGCAGGGCTAAAGAGCTGTGTGTTCTCTGCCCACAGTTTCACACTTCCCATCCCCTTATGCTTTGCTTCAGGCTTTGCCCAAACAAGTCCCTTTTCCTTAGCTGCAGCCAGTGGATGTTGATCTTCCCATTAATCTTTCACGTCAGCTAAAACACATCATATTTTGTTCCTCATGAGCCTCTGAGGGGCTCATTCCTGACCTTCAGTTTCTCATCACCATGGCAGGGGGAGTGGGGTGAGCATCCTGTTTTCAGGGAAAGAGGTGTAATTCACACTTGGTGCAGAGGCTCAGAATCTAGCACAGCCATTCCTGGGGACAGGTTTCCTTTTTGTTTTCTCTTTTTCAAAGGCCATGCCTCCACCACTTCATGAGGGATGACTGGGACCACTGCAGAAGCAGATGTGGTGTCAGGTATGAAACCCTGTGCCTTTCTACCCACTGCCCAGTGTCCTGGTAAGCTGAATGTTTGCGTCTGTAACTCATAACATGGTGCCATCACGCCAGCTTCAGAACGGAAGTGCTGGCTGAGGCTTGAAGATCAGATTGCAACATGAGATGCTTCCTGTTCCTGTTGCTGCTTTTGGGTTCCAGGCTTTTGGGTGCTGGCTCTCCTCTACCGAGATGGCAGTGGGACAGGGAGGGATGAGGGATGAGCCAGGATAAGCTCCTGGCTTAGGTTTCTAGCTCCCTTGCTTCTGCTTGCTGCTGCGCTTTTTCTGCAAATAGGCTAAAGTAACTGTGCATTGGCGTTATTATTATCATCTGATTTGCTCAGTAAACTCTTGTCTCAATTCTTTATCTCAACCTGGAGATTTTTGTGTGTTACTTTTCCTTCACTTCTGTGTTGGGGGGGGGAGAGAAGTGGGTTAACTTGTCTACTGTGCCTTAAGCTGTTACACCCAGGCTACACCCAGGCAGTCTCAGCACCGCTTAACATTGCAGTTTCTGTAATCCAGAAGACTCAAGGCCAGCTCATCAGAAGTTAAAACCTGAGACCACTAGGAAATTGTCCTGTGGAGTAGTGAGGGGATGTCTTATTTCAGAGAAATTCAGGAAAGACTTCAGGGGGAAAAAAAAAAAAAATGAAAAGAGCACAATAAAACCACTCTAAAAGAAAGAAAGAAAAAAAAGAAACAAACAAAACCACAAAACAAACAAAAAACCCCCACCAAAACATCCAACCAACAAAACCAAAACAACCCCCCAAACATCCAACCAACAAAACAAACAAAAAAAAACCAAAACATCCAACCAACAAAACCAAAAAAGCCCTGCAGTACTTCCCTCCACCCACTCAGCTGAGAGCTATCAGTTCTTGGGATTGCTTCACACAATCTTCCACTGTCTACCCAAGATAAAAATGCTCCCACCAGTGTTTCTGCAGATGCATCACTTACCATATATGTGGAGCACTATTTGGCATACAGATTCTACTTTTCCTGATCTATTAGGTGTTTTATGGGGGTGAAGAAAAGAAATATCATTCACACATTGTTTGACAGGGAAAAGAAAGAAAGGGGGGGAAAAAAGAAAAGATAGTGTAATTCCATCCCACAAAACAGATTTACTGCTCATCTGCTTATCTGCAGTATCCAAGACAGAAAGTAATGGGGCAGACATTACAGCTGGGAAATTTTCCAGATTCATCATTTAAATAGTAAATAGTGGTTGGACAAAAGCAAGCTAAATACTCCAGTCAGTGTGTAAAGCATTAGTAAGGCAGTAGCATACGCTGCATTCCTGAACCTTTCTGGAGACAATATTTTCATTAGATTTACCAAGTCTCCAAGATGAGCTGTCGATACATTGTTCAGAGTATTCTTGCAGAGACTGGGTCTTATCAGAGAGACATAGAAGAATCTGGATTTTCTCTGGCTTGTTTTTCCTTAAGGAATGTGTGGTTTGGGTTACTCTATAGCCCCAGAGCAGGTAAAAAGATCTCCTCCAAGCAACTGGGGTTTTGTTTGAACCAGTTCTACCACACAGTCACTCCATGGAGCCAAAGCAGCATTTGCTTATAAAACGAGCTGAGTTCATTGCTGTTATTCATTAAATAGCCCTGGGAAATTCATTTTGGACTAGGTCTTCACTATGTGTTATTCACATTCACAGTGTGGCTCTCACCCTCTCAGAGACTGTGAATGTCTAAGTTAGGACAGAAACACAATACACAGAAAGCTGGTAATCAAAGAAGATGTCCAGAATAGCAATTCATCCCTTTGGGGACTAGCTACAAGCCTGATTCCAGGTCTTCAAAAGTGAAAAGCCAATTTTTTATGTATTTTATGTACTTTTTGGGCACTGTCATCACTTTTAGATCTTACCAAACAACTCAGCTATCATTTGTGTCAGAAGGTCCTGCTGAACACCAGCCAGCACAGCCTGCTCCAACATAGAGTACAACTTCAGCAGAACCAGGAATTCAGCAAAGGCTCCTCCTGGGCCCAACTCAATCCCTCCTTCAGGCCTTGCACCATGCCTATGATCATGCTTCCAGCCATGATGGCAGTAAGGCTCCTACATCAGCAGCTCTTCTCATCCATCCTCCAGGACAGCAAGGGCTAAGAGGGAGTAATCTATTCAATAGCTGAACAGCATAAGTTGTTTCCTGGAAATGAATAGGTCCATGGCTGCCTCAAGGAATCAAGATATCATTTGGTCAATAAATTCAATTTTAAGTATTTAATTTGAATATGACCAGGAAATCAATAAAATGCACAACAAATTACCAAGGTGTGGGGTTTGCTGCAAGCACCAGCAAAAGCTAAGGGGAGGTTGGCAGTCGATGTGGTGGTGGTTTGGGGTTTTTGTAAAGTCTCTGTGTATACAATTGCAGCAATCAGCGTGAACATCAGGAAACTGCTAAGCACGATGAAGTCTCAATATGACAGATCCCAAGGCACACAGAAAAAATAATGTATTTTTAACCTGATTATGGCATCTGTTAAACCTTGCAGCAGGACAAGATCAAATCCAGCCCACAGTGCAGGAGTACAATGAAAAGTCAATCAAAACACCACAATACAGTGTTGGCTACAGAAGAATTCTGTTGAAGACGACAGGAGAGCCTACTGTAAACCCCACCTGCAGGCACCATTTCCACCAGTTCAGATTCAGCTTAGTAAGCCAGTCTATTTTGTTAGTAATAATACTGTTTAGCTATGCTAGTTTTCTGAGGGCTTAGTGAGCAGAAGTGCTCACCAAGGTGTCAGGTGAGCACCAAAGACACAAAGGCAGGAATACTACAGACACTGCCTTTTCTTTGGCAGAAACTTGCTCAGCCTATTTCATATATCTAATCCCCAAAAGAATGCCACAGAACTGTCACTTATTTGCCATTATTCAGAGCTGTGCCCAGAGTTCCTCTCATTCAAACCAGCATATGATCAGGTGTAGAAGGTCAAAGCATGCTTGTAAAGCCATCACCTATGCCTCCAATGCAGAAGACGCAGCAGCTGGTCTCACTTTGGAGCTGAAGGTGCCAGAACGGACTGCTGAATGCATGATTAGTATTGCCAGCAAACCCTCTGGTTCCAACTGATTCTGCCTTTGACATTTGACATTTTGACATTTCCTGGGACTCGCTTGAACTTCTTGGAAATAAACATACCCGTACTTGGATGATGTTTGAGTATTTTCAGAGGGAAACTTCAACCAACGTTCCAACAGAGACAAGATAAAGTCTTCGTCTTGCAATAAATTCTTCAAGATCAGATGTCTACTGTCTCTAATAAGTCTACGTTTAGTATAAACAAGATTTAAGAAAAAGCTTCTTAACTGGGAGCTTGTTTGAGTTAAGGACAAGAGGTAACAGCCACAAACTTGAATATAGGAAATTTCATATAAACATGAGGAGGAGTTTCTTTACATTGAGGATGACAGAGCGCTGCAACAGGCTGCCCAGAGAGGGGGTGGAGTCTCCATCTCTGGAGTATTTCAAAACCCATCTGGATGCCAACCGTGGCAACCTGTTCTAGATAAATGTGCTCTGGCAGGGTGGTTGGACTAGATAATTTACAGAGATCCCTTCTAACCCCTAACATACTGTGATTGTGATGGCTCCTACCTAGACTTTTATTGCAGTTTTAGGCCTTCTAAGTGAAGAACT
Source organism: Indicator indicator (assembly GCF_027791375.1). Taxonomy (NCBI): domain Eukaryota; kingdom Metazoa; phylum Chordata; class Aves; order Piciformes; family Indicatoridae; genus Indicator; species Indicator indicator. Next base: position 29,130,650 of record NC_072013.1, read on the forward strand.
CCACTCTACTAGAAGTAAATTTTCTCTGTAGAAAAGCCAAGAAAACCTCAAGCCATCAAAGCAATGAAAGAAATCTAAGACCTCTAGTGATTCTTTTTAGCCTCTTCTATCTGCTTTTTCTAAAGAGCCATTTGTCTCAAGTGCTGTCAGAGTGTCTCTGGGCAGGAGTGCACGCTGATGTGTGTGGTGAAACAAAGTTCTTTAAAACAAAACAGGTCTGCCACAGCATACCTCAGCTAAGATGGAACAGCACTGCAACTGCACACTGAAGGAGGAAAACAAAAAAAGCCTAGGGAAGTAGTATTAGCCACGAAACAGTTGTCTCTGATAAAGCCACTTTTGGAGTCAGAAGTAGAAATCAGTGACAAGTTATTTCTCCCACTTTCCACCCCACCTTTCCTCTTCTCCCTTTTATCAGAGGACAAACATTTCAGATCCTGTCAGGCCCAAAGCCACATGTGCCCTGCTGCTACAGTATCACAGCAGCACCTCCATGCTCAGTGCTCTTGCTCTGAAGAGGCCACTTCACTCCTTACCCCTCAACTACTGCGCTGCCCAATAAAAGAACCTCTGGAGTGTTTAACATAAAAACTAAGGCACTTTTATTTGATGTTTCATATAAACCATTTCCTCTTTTGATGATGAAGCACATACATGAGATATCTCTCATTACTTGCATCTGAAATGTTATCAGAGTTTACTTGTGACATTGTTGAGTACAGTTGTGAACCTTGCAGTAGAAAAAATCTTTAAACTCAAAAGACACAAAAGACAAAGAAGCCATCCTTGGTGGGGGGAAGAGAACAGAATCAAAATTTCCCATGCTACTTTCCCTGAAAACTTCCTCTTTTTGTATTGAAATCCAGACTGTGGAGACCAAACATTTCCAGTGAAAAGCTAATATATTGACAGATGGAATCATAGAATCATAGAATGTTTTGGGTTGGAAGGGACCTTTAAAGGACATCTAGTCCAATCCCCCTGCAGTCAGCCAGACATCTTCAACTAGATCAGGTTGCTAAGAGCCCTGTCCAGCCTAACCTTGAATATTTCCAGGAATGGGGCATCTACCACCTCTCTGGGCAACCTGGGCCAGTGTTTCCCCACCCTCACTGTAAAAATTTCTTCCTTATATATACTCTGAATTTTTCCTCTTTAAGTTCAAAACCATCATCCCCTTTTCCTGTCACAACAGGTCCTTCTAAAAAGATTGTCCCCATCTTTCTCATAGGCCCCCTTCAGGTACTTGGCTGCTGTAAGGTCTCCCTGGAGCCTTCTCTTCTGCATGCTGAACAACCCCAACTCTCTCAGGCTGTCCTCCCAGCAGATGTGCTCTATCCCTGAGATAATTTTTGCAGCCCTTCTCTGGAGCTGCTCAAACAGGTCCATGTCTGTCTTATGTTGAGGACTCCAGAGCTGGATACAGTACTGAGGGAGAGCCTCACCACAGCAGAGGGGCAGAATCATCTCCCTCAACCTGCTGGCCATGCTGCTTTGATGCAGCCCAGGATATGGTTGGTCTTCTGGGCTGTGAGCACACACTGCCAGTTCATGTCCAGTTTTTCATCCACTGGTAATCCCAAATTGTTCTTTATAGGGCTGCTCTTCACCCCTGCATCTTCAGTCTGTACTAGAGCCTGTCCAACACAGCAAGCAGGACCTTGCACATGGCCTCGTTGAACCTCCTGAGTTTCACATGGGCCCATTTTCAGAGTGAGATTGTCCAGGTTCCCCTGAATATCATCCCTCTGCTCAGGTGTGTCTGCCTCATTGTCTGCCTCATTGTCTGCCAATGTGCAGAAGGTGCACTTAATCCTACTAAGTCATTGATGAAGATACTAGACAGTACTGGAGGAGGACAATTTTCTTGTGACAGATATCTCAAAATGTATCTTCAGTTGTCCTAAGTGAATGTGTAAAACAACCCCAATTCTTCTACTGGTAGAAAAAGTTTAAAGGACAAAAAGTTTTAGAGAGCACCTGGATCTCCAGCATTTTACTAGCACTGCAATTCTACTGCTGCTCTAGTTTTAAAATAGATGTGAGCTCAGAATCAGGTACCCACAGTGCCCACAGTAACTTAACACATAGATAAATGTTTGCTTTTGGAGTAACTGAGAAGCCAATGCTATTGCCTGAAGGAAAGAAGAAAAAGCACAGAGAAACAAAAATCAAAGAGCAAGAAAAGAATGCCTTCTGCCCCAAAGACACTCCCTGATATAATTTTAAAAGAAGTGGATGTTTTAAAATGTAAAGAGAGGAAATGACTGATGAAAAAGGTTTTATAGAACGAAAGAAGCTTTGTATTACAGCACTGGGATACCACTTGCAGGCTGTGCATACACGTTCTGCCATTATTTAGACAACTCCAGTCCCACTCCAGGGTTCTACCCAAGAAGACACCATCCTTGATACAATTACTTCATGCAAAGAAAGACTATAGACTGAAAGACTGTCTACTTACAGCTCTGTAGACTATAGATGTAAACACCACAGACTTAAAGCACTCTGAAACAGGACACAAACCCCTTAAATGTTTGCAAGCGGACCTACACACATCTTCAAAGAAACTGCAAATCCAATTATACCTGTAGCCAGTATGTTAAAAATGTTAATGAGTTAAATAAACCTCTTTTTCTTTCACTGAGGAATTATGTGAACTAGAGAGTGACATTCAACAAGAATTCAGGTGTGTAATCCAGTGCATGCCTGACAAACACATCTTGGTCCTCATGCGAGCTCAGAATTCACAATGGGTGTCTGCATATTTAAGTTGATCACAATCAAATGTCACATTTAATTAGGTTCTCCAAACATCTGAGTAGCAACATCACTTCACATGAGGTGTAACAGTTCCAGTCTTAGAAAAGGTGAATGCCAGTGCAATGGAGCAGCCACTCCTGTCTCTGCTGCAGCTCCAGTGATCTGACCTGATGCACGTGATTTTGAATGCACTTTCAAAAGTAAAGCAATGACATAGGTCATACTGTTTTATTGGTTGTTTTTGTGGGGTTTTGTTTGTTTGTTTGTTTTGTTAGAAAACAAAAAAAATCCATAGCTGCTGGAGTACACCATAATCCCCAACAGTCACAATTCAGAGAAAGGAACCATATTCTCAGCTTGTCTAGGTTGATAGGTTTATAGACTTCCATGCTGTTACAGGGCAGATGCAAGACAAGGATTATCTAAAAGTTCTTCTCATTTGAGTAAGTGACTGCACATTTTAAAATAAAAATGGGAAATGGAAAGCAGAACCTGAAAACATTAATGCATTGCAAGAAAAGGAAAACTTGAAGACTACACAATTTCTTTTCATTCACAAGTTTCAACTCCATAGAAGATATTTTATACGAGTTCTGTGCTACCTTTGCTTTCTTCAGTTGTTGGGGGGACTCCCTCATTTCCCACTTTCCTCCCAGTAATATACTTAATAATTTTAATGGCTCTATGCATGTCAGTCAATAGCCATAACTGATTATGCTGTGCAAAGAGTTTGTTGCTTGCTGCTCCCCACACACCTCAGCACCACACGTTCCTGTCAGCCTTCCACACGCATTGTGACTGCTACCATTTGGATGAATTGCTCCTCTTCCTTCAAATTGAAAGAATTGCTGCTTAAACTCTTTCCCAAATAGCTGCTTGAAGTCCTTGTCCCTGCATACTTAGCTGGTAATGAAAGGTTAATGTTTATTTCTAGAAACCTTACTCATAGGAAGCCTTCCCTCAGCACAAGTGACTTCCGTAACCCGCACCGCAGCGTGCAGAGGAGTTGGGAGTGCGCTTGGATGAGTGGGGGCACCTGGTCCCCCATTTATCATCTTCCTGAGGTCACCCGCCAGCTGCCTGTCCTCTCAACACCCAGTCTTGCCACCGCGGCGAAGGCATTCTCCCTCGCTCAGGTTTCCAGGTCTGAACTTCCAGATACAGTAAATCAATCAGCCATCAGAGAATCTGCTCAAACAACTGCAAGTAAGCAGTTTAACACCCTTGAACAGCCTCGCTGCGTAACAAGGACACTGCAGTCCTAGCTGGAATCCAGCAAAACACTTGCTCTGCATGACTAGTATAGATTACACTTCAGAGGACTGCAGAACTGCAGCTACATTTAGTCTATGACTAAATCAGGCTCCACTTGTCCTTGACCCTGAGAAGAATGTCATTGAGCACCAGGCCTTTTCTCAGCTCCAATCTTGTATGCTTTTTCTTTTCAATGGCTAAAAAGACCATTAAGCCATCATTTCTCTAATTGCAAAGTAGCTCTTTATCTCTTTAACATGTTGTGAAAATGTTTTGACATGCCTTGATCTTTAAATTCTTCATCTTTCCCCCTGCCCTCCAACTCCACTCTTCCTCCCACATGCCACATTTAGGACAAAGGTCACCAGAATAACATGGATATGTTTAAACTATTATTATTACTGTGAGGAAGTTAAGCATTGTTTTGTAACTTACTACCTGTTTTCATAGGCTTATCTTTTTCTGTTTTCTTTTCTTTTTCTTTTATTTATTTTTTTTAAGCATAGGGCAAGTTCAGCATTAAAAACATCACTCTTTTTCCTCACAGCTAGGGGAATGGTTCCCCAGGTTCAACTCCAGGAATATAGCACCTTTTCTCCAGACAGAAAGAGAAAATGCAACTTTTATTCTGAAAATACAGTTCTTTTGGACACACAAATTCTTCTTTTAGGATAAAAACTCTATACTGTTCCTGACTCTCTTTTTCTCCGACTTCCACACACCCCACTGTGTACCATAAATCCCCCAGCACACAGCAAGCAATCCATATTGATGAACTGGGGCTTTGAGCAAGCTACATGAAAGAGATTCCTCCTGGACCAGCTTCCATGTAAATTATGCAGCTGTGAAGCAAATGGAGCCCTTTCTGAACAGAGCACTCAGTCAGAAACACCTACAGAAAGAGGATGGAGATCCACAGAGACTGTTTTCCCCCTTTTTCCGTACATTTTGCTGGATGCACAGTTCTGTGGGGAACAGACCACAAGGATGGGCCTGGCTGTACCATAACTGCAAAGTACAGAAAAGCCTGCCATAAGCACAGAATGGATACTTTTGGCCCTGGAGCTCTGGCAAGGACCTTGACTTTGGGCCAGAGATCGGAAAATGGACCAACCAGCACACTTTTAGAGTACTTTTTTTCCACACTGAAGGATTGCATTTTAGTCTCAGCAGGGCAGGACAGAGCCCCTGGGTGAACTAAGGTGTCAGACACACTCACAGCCAGGCTGCAGCCTTACTGAGGTCTACAGCCTCCTTCACCTCTACGCCCTCACCCAGTTTGCCGCCTCCATCTATCTGCTCTGTTGCACAGCTCTGAATTGCCACTGCAGGGCACTGATCTCCCTGAGAATGATGAGGTTGGACATCACCTCCTCTGCCCCAACAGCATAAAGAACTGAGAGCAGGAAAATAACACCACAAATGCACTTATCACAGCCACAAGCTCTACTCCCAAGTCACTTCTGATAGAAATCGCATCATCTGAACAACAAAAAAGCTGTATATAACCACAGCTTTCAATATCTTGCCTGCCCAGGTCAGCCAGTTTGTTCTGTTCTCAATGTGGCACAGCACCCTCTACTCTCACAAAGTCACAACAAATTCCTGTCCTATGGCAATTCCAGTTTAATATGACTCAGAAACAAAATAGTACAGGATGCACAAGAATTTCTAGAGGGTTTTTAACCTCTGATACTGAGCAGATAAGTAAGCTGCCAAACCTAATAATTATCTCAAATGAATAACTGTGAGCACAGAACTCTGAGCTCGTAGTTATTCATTTGAGATAATAAGAAGCTGAAGTTATTTTCTTTAGGCAGTATTTGAAAAGCATAGTTGTGGAAAGCAATAAGATTGCAGTTTGAATGACACTATTTAAAGAAGATGAGACTGTTGGGGTCAAAAGAAGGTGAAAAAAACAGCCTGACTGGTATCACAGCTGAATAATGCTCTAACACATTAAACCCTCCACTTCTTCAGGTTCTGGTTGATACTGATCAGGTCAGGATTTCAGTCTGATGTTGAGGATCAAGTTTACAGCTCTCAACCATGCTGGCATTTGCTCCTCAGGAAGGCCTAGAAGAGGTGGAAGGGAGAGAAAAGAGGAGGACAAGACCTAAGAGTGAGGGTTTCTTCTCAAAACCACAGCTGGTCTAAGAATTAGAAGCATCTACCCAAGTCATATGCAGCCTTTCGGCTGAGCTGTCAACTACCAGCCTGCAAAGGAGTCATTTAGCCCCTCTATGCACTGCCGAGAACAGACAGCTCACAGAGGTGGAGGCAAGGACAAGAAAGAGTTGCTCTCTTCTCTTGAGAATACTGTTATAGGGGACTGAATTGGAAAAATCTTCACTCCTTCAGTCCTATGAAGTTTTCTCCTATCTGTCAAACATGTGGGCATGACACTTTGGGACATGGTTTAATGGCCATGGTGGTGTTGGGTGGACGGTTGGACTCGATCTTAGAAGCCTTTTCCAACCAAAACAATTCTATGGTTTTCTGATATGGTAGGAGCTATTAGTATTTGGTTTAAATACAGAGTATCATTTAAAGCCTATTTTTCTTTTTTTAACAGTTTGACATTTCTATTGTGAAATCTGTGTGTAATTCTCTGGATTTTATTGTCCTTTTCTATTGTGCCCTGGTGGAATATCTAGAGGGAAAAAACCCCAGTAATGATAGAAGATTTTCAGTTTACTTTTCTAAAAACACAATTAAATGTCCAAGTGTAGTAATTCCTTATTTTATATCATTTCTGTTGAGGTAATTTTTATTCTCTGCTGCTTTTAGTCTAATACAATTTCCTGAAGCAGCAGGAGCACAGGTATCAAGGCAGAAGTGTGCTGAGTTAGGGAGAATCCCTTAGTTTCACCTGGGGAAGAAAACTGCTTACAGAGTTGTCATAGAGGAGTGGACATTCACCATTACTGAAGTTCTCCATGGATTATTTGTATAACAACTTGACCCATTTCACAAGCTGCATCCTCAATAAATGCAACCAAAGAAGTTGTGCATACTGATTGATTCTGAAGCCTGCTGGGGCAGAATCTGCATTTTTAAATGTTCACAGAGAGTGCCTAGCATTGAGGGGGATTATTAACAAATAATGACATTTAATAAATTATCTTGTGATACCCTGCTGAGAAGAGAACTCACATTAACGCTAGGTGGCAGAAGGCTCTGTCACATTGAGGACACCTGCAAACAGATACACTTCCTAGATCCAGACTGCAGCTTGACTGCTGATTTTAAAAAAGTCAATTGCAAAAGAGCTGAAAGAAAAAAAAAAATGCCATAAAATATGATTTTCCATCCACTCTTTCAGTTCTAATTCTGGCTCCAATATCTTTAATACTGTTTAAAAGATCCTTGGCTATCTCTGAACCAAAACATACCTTCTAAATTTGAACCTTACATCACCTCTTACTCAAGTCAGGTGAAACTCTGTATGTGATAGGTGATTCTACTAACCCTTTATTTAAATACAAGAGAAATTCACAGTTTAAATAAACAAATGGCCACCAGGGCCAGTATGCAATAAAAACATACACTCCTAGTTACCTTGGAGATACTTAAGCTTGGAGTGCTGTAGCAAGCACACTTCTGCAGCTGAAAGAAAACAAACACCTTAAAAGCAAACTCATTCAAAACTGCTCAAGACTCACTGTGGAATGGCAGGTGCTTCTTCATGGAGATGCATTTTTCAGGAGATACTATTGTAATTACATGCAAAATTCCATGGTGTAAACTGTTTTCTTCTAGGTTTACATATTTTACCCTTTTAAAAGTGTCTATGCCTAATTTTCCTTTATTCTGGCCACTCTCTCTTTAACTACTCTAAGTTTCTCTCTAATCTAGTCTAAATCCTACATACAAAAAAACCCAAACATTTTTATTTCCAGTGAAAAAGACAAATGAAAAAATATCAGCAACTGTAACTCAAAGACTGTATATGGAAGAGCATTTGTTGTGATAACAACCTAGACAGAAAAGAAAGGAAACAGCAATGACAGATGTAAGGAGGAAGCCATAAACTCAGAGAGGAAAAGCAGAAGACAAGCAGTGTCTGGACAATCAGCCCCCAAAATGGTATGGCTGGGAGAACAACAGACTATTTCCTTAGGCAAATAGGTTAGCTGACAGCAAAGATTTCATCTAGATCACTGTGGCTTCACTGCTTTTACACTTGCCAGCCAGTATCGTCCCAGATTTACAGCGTTTGAGGGTTGCGTTCTACAAGTGTAGCCAAAGAGCTCAGTAGCCTTCTGGTGGGTTATTTTGCACCTCTAGACATGGAGGCTCTTTGTGTTTAAATATAGTGTATTTTATCATTCACAGTTGTCAGCAGTGGAAATTGTCATCTAAGCAGTAAAAGATGCTGTTGAAGAAACAGAAGGGCTGGTTAGAAAGTAAAAATTATTTTGGCAATGACAATTCATGTCACTGCCCATTTTGAGGGCAAGGGATCAAGCCACTCATTGCAAATTGCTGCCTGAGAGGCAGAAAAATCAATAGTAGGTAGGAAAGTCTATTTGCCACAGCTACAGCCCCTGCCAGCAGATTATTAATGCAGCTGTCTGCATTTTTTAATGTTTCCTAAGAAGCAACTATGTTAACTGAAAAGGTGCAATGTGTCACCAGCCTTTTTCTTCTCTCCTCTTCATTTTCTCTCTATATTAAAACTTTGGCTACCAAAGAAAGCAATCATGTTTCACCTCATCTTTTCCCAGCTTTTCCGAAGTTCAGTTCCTGGTCTATGGCAATATATACAGTCTAAGTACTACCCTTGACAAGCTGTTTGACAAACCTAACTTGCACATCTATTTTACTCCCAGAGCTTTGGAGTTGATAGGGCTTAGATGGGAAATGGAGGCCAATTAAAATAAACACAGAGAGTATCAATGAATTCTTCAGGAACATAAAAGACAAGCAAAATGAAACACTACTGGCTTTTGCCCATGATCAGAATTCAGCCCATCTCTCAGGCTGAACGCTCTGGCTGAGGTCCAGAGAGATACTTAAGCACATGTCTTATTTTAAGCATGTGAGCAGTCTCATTGATTTTTCACCCGTGCCAGTAAGAATATTCAATGCGCTTAAAGTTAAGCACATTGTTAAGTGCCTTCCTGGATCCTGGCCAGGCTATTTAGCCCTTGGAAGAGTTAGTCTACAGAATATTCACCATTTTTTTAACTTCTCAAGACTTTCTTTCAGATAAAGCTTTATGACGTTTGGCAATATTTCATTCATTGAGTATCATACGAGCATTGACTGGTTTACAGCAGCCTTCAGGGTACAAGTATTCTTCCCATTCCCACATCTTCTGAAGTAGTAACTGGAAGAATTATCAAGACACATAAGCAAATAAACAGATAACAAAAATTAGTTTTGCAAGGGAAGCCAGGAGTCTTACTGATCTGGAAAGTAAAGCTAGTGCCATAGTGAAAAGCTGACAGACATGTTCATTTTCAGTGAAAACGAGTAATTTGCCAAGATCCTTTTCCCATGCCAAGTCCTTTACAGCAGCTTTAAAAAACAAGCTAATTATTAACTGAAATGAAGTATCACAATAAGTACGCATTCAATTTGAATATGAGCACATGAAAGCCTGACCATACCAGTGAGACCAGCAGGACAATACAACAATACACTCCTATTTACCAAGCTGATGTCACTTTTCATTTTAGTACTTGTTTCTTCCTGGAATGTTTAAATTCAGTATCAAATGCATGTGACAGGGCAATATATGAACAGAAAACAAATTTAAATCTAGAGCATCTCTTTGAAACCTCAGTTGACACACAGCTGTATTACTCACCATGCTTTATACCAATACAATTCCACTGATTTCATCTTACACTCAATGGCAACTCAATCCTCAGCATCTAAGACCCCACTTTAGAAACTGGTGGACTACACAGATAACCTCTGAGACCTCTGCAAAAAGTAACTAAGAAGATAAAGACAGCCGGCTGACGAACAGACACTTTCTGGTGGATTTTAGTTTAGAAATCCTTAATTTGAAAGAAATAATCTCTCTTTTTTATATACCTGAAGTTATTTTACATATCTTCATGTTGAAATTGATGACATTTTCCCACCGTCTTGTGCAGAGTCAGAGCGACAAACACAAACGCCATAAGCATTTGGGCTGGAAGGCGCATCTAGAGACCACTCAGTCCAGCCCCCTGCTTAAAGCAGGGTCACAGCTCAAGCAGGTTGCTCAGGGCCATATTCAGTCTAGTTTTTATTATCTCCAAGGAGGAAGAGTTGTCAAACTTTCTGGACAACCTGTTGCAATGTTTGACCTCCCTCACAGTAAACATACAGTTGCAGCTCCCTTGGTCTCACTTCATTTCTCAAGTCCATACTCACTCCAATGTGTTCATGTCTCTTGCACTGGGAAGTCTAGGACTGGACCCAGCACTCCAGATGTATTTCTTAGCAGTGTTGAGCAGAAGGATCACCTCCTTTGACCTGCTGGTAATGCTCTGCCTAATGCAGCCCAGGAGGCTGTTGGCTTTCTTTCCCACAAGGACACATTGCTGCCCCATGGTGAACTTGGTGTGTTCCAAGTCCTCCTGTGCAAAGCTGCTTTCCAGCTGCTAGGTCCTCAGTCTATATTGGTGCACAAGGTTATTCCTCCCCAGGTGCAGGACTTTGCAGTTCTCTTTGCTGAACTTCACAAGATTGCTGTCAGACCATTTCTCCAGCTATCGAGGTCCATTTGAAGGGCAGCACAACCATCTGGTACATAAGCTGCTCCTCTGAACCTTGTATCACCTGCAAACTTGCTGGGGTGCACACTTTCTCACCAGCCAGGCAGCAACAAAGAGGCACATAACAGGTAGGTTGAAGTCACTAAATTGTGTTGGTTTAACTAGATCCCTTTTTTAAATTCAGATGATTAAATTAGCACATATTTTAGTATGTGCCAGACTCAAGTCTGTTTCTGAACAGTATCTGCTAACTTAGTTCATTCTTAAAACCGAATTTCCTTTAAGAAAAGTCCAAAAATCATTTTTTACTTCAGAGGAAAAGACAGACTGTTCTTTTTTTTAAATCATCTTAGTATGTAACTAACCCAAATGGTGGTCTCTATTAAATCACTTCTGTGGACAAAACTACACCATCACTTGAAGGAACAAGAGCAACAAGCAAGCTGTATTCCAGAACTGGGATTATAGCCAGATGGAAAAACATGGAATGTTTATGGCATAATTATAAAGTCACAGTATTTGCTGCCAGAATTGCAAAAGCTATTCTTAAAATTATATCCTAAGTAGAAAGTTGTTTACCTAAACTGAAAAAGCATTCCAAGAAACATGAACAAACAAACTTACCATGGTTCCAAATCTAAATTATTCACACTAAGAGTTTCTTTTAATAAAAGTACAGTTAGTGGCTGAATAAAGTTTCTAAAAAAAAAAAAAATTAAAGATAATGAATGCCTGATGCTCAAAAAGCTGTCACATGAAATCTCATTATCAACTCATGTAAACTAACCTCAAATTTAACCAAATGCAACTGTGATAAATATTGAGTCAATCTGAAAATATCTGGGGTTTAAAGCAACAAAACCAGATGCAAGGATGAGTAAAACATTGGACTCCACAAGCAGAATAGAGTTCTTTGCCACTGAAAGGTCTGGAACAATTATACTGTCAGGGAGAAGCCCTAAAAATGAAAAGTTTTGACAGTATTGCCACATTTAGCAAGAGAGTAAAGTGCAGGAGAAATAGGAGGGAGTTAATTCGCAACTGTTGCATGTTACTTTTTTTTTTCTTTTTACAGATGGCATTCTCCACTTTCAGGCAGTTTTGGGCATGGACTGTTCCTCCACACAGCTCTAAATCACTACACAGCGTCTAGTATGATGGACTTGCATTATACATTCCTAAGCACTTCTGTAAAGCAAAAAAAGGCAATAAATAGTAAGAAACCCTGCCTCATAAAATACAAACACTGCCAGATTTACTGACATACTCTTGAAAAAGTCTGAAGAGTTACTGAACTCTACTATATAGAGTTGTGCTACTACAAAACAAAACAAAACAAAACAAAACAAAACACCAACAACCCAAACCAAAGAACCCCAACAAAACCAAAAACCAAACCAAACCAAACAAACAGAAAAAACCCACCACCAAAAAAAGCCATTAGAAACACATTCTACCTTCACTGTGGGAAAAAAACCAAAGACAGGGCTGTGATTTCTTTTGGTCTTTTTTACTCCACATAAAGCTGATCACTTTGCAGCCTTAATTAACAGCAACCGTCCTCAGCCCTGATAACGTAAAGGGTTTAGTTGTTGAGAAAGAAACCCATGGACAGTGGACAGAAACCTATCATTTGCCAGCCAGGCAGGTCTTCCTAGCCTGCAAAATATAACTCCCACAACAGTTTTATCTTTGTTTTGCTGTCACATGTCACTCACTAGAGAGAGGGAATGTGACAAGCTTGCCCAGTCTCACTACAGATGAACTCTAATGTAGGGACATGGACCTTTTAATGGCAGTACAGATACCTGCTGGGCACTTGTGTATACAAATGTGTGCAAACACAAACACGTGTGTGCATGCACTGCCCACCACTGTGCTCTGTCATGTATCACAATCTCAGAAGGTGGTGATGGAGAATGAAAAGTTGGCTACATCAATTCTTTTTTATTACTTACATTTAGCATTTAGTAACAATTACAGTTATCATGGGTAGAAGTGGAAAACCCCATGAACTAAAAAGGAAGGGAAAAAAACCCCAAGCAAAACAAACCAAATCTGACACCAAAACTGAGCTGAGGGAGGAAAAGGAATCAGAGGGAAAAAAATGGGAGTTTTATTCTGAAAAAAAATAACCCCTACCACTACAGTCTTGCTGGCTCCTTCTCCAGTGACAGGAAATTCTGTAAAAGAATCATGTGGTGCTGGAACATAAAACTGCAGAGCTTCATATATGAGACAAGTGAGAGTCCTGACCAGAGATTAACGGATGAAGTACAAAGCCCGGTCCTCTCCTCTGCCTTCCAAACACTAAAAATTTAGAATGTGACAGAAACCTGTTGATTTTGACAGGGTTTAAATTATACCAACATGAAGCTAAAGAAGCAGAAAACAGATAAAACTGGCAGAAAAATAAAATGTCCAGGACTTCCTTACTTTATTGAGTCTCCTGAAAGTTTTTATCTTTGCAGAAACAGGCAGAAAATCCTAGAAGGCCACAGAAAGGAAATGGATTTACGAGGTTTGAGAATCCAAAAATGAAGATGCAATTGAGATACTTGATTTTTTTGTTTGTATCCCTGAAAGCTTAAATAATAAAAACAGTAAAAATAAAGCACAGAAAGCACCTACTATAAAAGTCCTGCATAATTGTTGTCCTTTAGGTATGTTTCCCTCCCCATCTCTGAAAAGTTGTCTGGCATTTTATATAATTGGGAGGAAGAATTTTCTCCCCCGGCGAAGTCAATTAACTTCACTGTATTGTATCATCTGTCAGAAGCAAATCTGCTGTGTTCTGCGTGTCTGACACAAGCTTCTACACCTACTTGACAGATCAAAGTCATTTAAAAGATATTACTCAGGCTTTAAAGGGAAGTTTCATGGCTACATCAAGTCAAAAAGCTGTGAGACAAAAAGTGAGTGATTATTCTATTAGTATGTGATGCACTCCCCTACAATATTAAAATACAGTGTGTCTTTGTATTGAAGTTTATGTTCTTTCAGGCAATTTGCTATTTCATTATGAAGCTCTGTTAGTCTTCAATCATCATAAACATCTGTAGAAAATTAAAGAAGGTAATTTTCCTGCTTTGTGCCCTTGCACTGCATAATTTCTCATATGATCAAGTTAAAAAAAATTACTATAACAAGAAATTTAAGAAACTGTGCAGGTCACTGTTTTAACATACAGCCATAACCAGGTATAAGCATGTTTGTGCACTGAATGTTATAACCAAGCTTCTTTACTTTTTAAAGGGCTACATAAAATCTTAGTGCTTTATGCAACACCATACAAGTGACATCATCAGGTTACATGTCATGCCACTCTTCAGCATCATTAAACTGAGTGCCAAATCTCATCACATTTTATGGTCACCATAACTGAAGTCCAAACTTATTTTCCATTAATCTCAACTCAGTGTTTGCTGTGCATCAATGTATAAATCTAATTAAGGCGTTATAGGACAGATTAATGCACACAACGTGCTTAATGCAGTTCTTCAGTTAAAACACAAATGAATATGCAGCAGCATGGTGGGTAACGAAGGTGTTGAAATGTATTTCCTCATCATTGACCGCTGAAAGCAACTGGACCAATATTCCAGCTCTTGCAGATGGCAGCCACAAACTGGGAACACTCACTGGATGCATAATTGGGAAACACAAGGGTCTCTGTGGACATGTACTTCTCAGTTTAAGCATATTGCAGAAGAAATCCAGCCACTTCTACTTGGGCATGGACCTATTCTGAAGTTAAAAGTTGTGTTTTATTCACCAAAGGCACTATGACATTCTGGTAAGAGGGTCAAATCGAATTTCTTTACTAACAAAGCAAACTAACAATTTCTGTTGAGTTGGTCAAGTGCAGTGCATCATGTCTGCCAGGCTGCTGATGTGATTGAAGAAAAGAGAGCAAAGGATCATATTGATCTCCCATCAGCAGGGCAAGCACTCTAGTAAGTCAGCTTGAAGTAGCTACATAGAAGAACTGTATTATCTGCCACACAAGAGCTATAGAGGTTTTCAAAGACTTCAATAATATTTTGGCACATAAATCTACTATGGGCTAATGTGATGCCCTTTGCTTGACTGAGAACTTCTTGTACTACAAAGGTGCTATGAGCTGGAGCCACAGAAGAGAAAAAAACACAGCAGAAGCAGGGCTGGCTCTTCCCAGACCACCTCCGTGCTATTCCACCACATATTGGAGCACACTCAAATCCAACCTGCCCTAGAAGCTGTAAGCCCCACATACACTTTACCATGAGTGTAGCTTTACACAATTCCCTGTAACTCTTTATAGAGGTTAAAGTTGTATCAATGCAAATCCTCACTTTTTGTACAAAAAGTACATTTAATTTTTTCAAGGAATAAAAGATTTGGTAAGATTTCCAAAGGAATGCTATGGATTTTCTTCCCAAGTTACTTATCTTTTTGCATTGTGGTTATCCTTTAATCCCACTAGAACACAAGAACTCCCACTCTGTCCATCTAATGCACTGCTGCTGAATACGTTCCACACTGACCTATGGATCTGTTTAACCAACACTGGTCTCAAACTTCTGTACCTCAAGAACTGAGGTATCCCTCAGTGGCTCACCTCAAAAGTAATGAAAAAAATCAAGCTCACCTTTAGGTTTAGTACAAAAACAGGCAGTAATTTTTTTCCCCCTTAAAGTTCCACATTCGAAGTATCTTCATAGGTGCTGCACCAAAATAACATTTAGCACCATTTACACTGATAGATCTCAAGAGCTAAGTGTAAATGGGGATTCATTATCCCATGGAAGTATTTTCCCTGCAGGGATCTCATTTTATTTCATCTGTGGTTTAAAAGAAAGTATAAAATGGTAAAATGCACAGCTGTCAAAAAATATGAGGGGGCGAGGAGAAGAGATAAATCATTCAGGTTCATCTTGAGCATTTACTAATACAGGCTTTTCCCAGCTACAGACAGTTTGATAGTAAAGGTCATGCAGCTGGGAGCAAAGAACATAGGTCACAGAAGAAACAGCACTACACAAATTAATTAATACTGGAAACAACATGGAGATAATGGTGGTTTAAAAAAACATGAGCTCTGACTACCTTTGTAGCTAAGGAGGTGAATACATACAACGAAGTATATCAATCAGGGGAATGAGGGGAAAAAAGGCAAGGATTTACATATGGACTGAAGCCAGACTCCAAAGGCATTTTAGTGCTCAACTTCCTTTGAAGATATTAGCCTACCTGATTTAACAAAAGCTCTAGAGAGATCTGCAACAGGATCAGATATGATCCACCTCTCTACATGGTTGGTTTCTTCCTCTGCCGTCCCCTTTCCAGACAGCACATGATGCCCCACACACCAACATGTAATTTTAAACTGTTTCCAATACCTTCCCTTCTCTTGTCTGATTATCCTAAACTAGTACATTTTTAATCAGTTCAGAGCCTACAGTTTGTTAAACCTAGCTAAACAGACTCTTCATTCAATCAGTTGCTCTAGAAAATGTTACCTTTATCTATTCAGTATTCAACCTGTTTTTTGAAGTAAGTTCTCTGAGCATTAGCTTCTCTTTTCTGGGGCAAAACACCAATTTTCAGTTGTAGTTGCATTCACTGCATTGCCAGGCTTACAGAAAACAGCTAATAACAGCAGTAACAAGGGGGAATGATTGCACTGTAAATGTAAAATTATATATAATGACATTTACACATAGGCACACACACAAACATTTATCACTAAAATAATTCCAGTAGAAAAAGGTTTTGCTGGGTGCACAGAGCATGCCCTCAAAGCAGTTACTCTTCATGCCCTTAATCCTACCTTCTTCTTGGAACAATTCATGGTACCACTGCAATTTCTTCATCACTTTGCAAGGAAGTAGAGTTTTTGGGAGCTGTCATTCCATCTTACATTTACCCCCATCATGTGGCAGCTGGAAGCATCCAAACTTTTACCAGAAGTAGTAAAATTTTTGGAGACAGCTCAATAAAAGAAAATATAAATCAATGAGTTGAAGTGTGGGTTGGAGAAAAGAATCACAGAATCACCTGACTGAACAAGACCTTAAGATCACTGAGTCCAACCATAACCTCATCTCCCTGTACACAACCCATATAAAATGAGGAGGAAAGAAGATGAAAGGGATTCAAGGAGCACACATGCTTATTTAGACATTGCTTTGCTGTTACTTCAAGAAATTTTGCTAAATTTATC
This sequence comes from Indicator indicator, assembly GCF_027791375.1. NCBI lineage: Eukaryota > Metazoa > Chordata > Aves > Piciformes > Indicatoridae > Indicator > Indicator indicator. The sequence continues at coordinate 29,147,591 of NC_072013.1, forward strand.
ATCTCTTCTGAACCTTTTTGTTTATTTTTTCTTGCTTACATCAGAAGTACTTTAAAGCCTCTCCTTTATTTGCATTTCTTGCTTTTCATATTGTTTTTGCTTTCTTAAGGAAACTGGCAGCTGAAATGCTGTTCTAAAAACAAGTCACAAACATTTAGCAGTTCTGCCATTTCAAACACCAGACTCAGCTGAATCTGCTGCACAGAAAGATGATGCTGTTTCAGCTGTTGGAGACTTCAGAAAGGGCAAAAAAATTGCTGAATAAAATCAAAATGCCAGTTATGAGTCAACAAAAACCCTGGGATTAGTTTAAAATAACCATCCATCAAAGCTTCCCAAGATGGAGGATGCATTGGTCTTTGAAAACACCAGTAGCCTTATCCTCCTCCCAGCCATCCCAGCTGATGTGGTCCTCTACTGTAAGCAGCAAGAACATCCCAGAGCCTAATGCTTTTATTTCAGATCAGATAGTCGTATTTTGCAGACCGAATAACCATAGAATTGTTTTGGTTGGAAGAGACCTTTAAAATCATCAAGTCCAACTGTTAACCTAATACTGCAAGGTCACCACTAAATTATATCCCTCAGCATCACATCTGCATGTCTTCTAAATACCTCCAGGGATGGTGACTCAACCACTCCTCTGGGCAGCATGTTCTAATGCTTGACAACCTTCTGTGAAGAATTTTTTCCTAATATCCAACCTAATCCTCCCTGGCATAACTTGAGGCCTTTCTTCCTCATCCCATTTCTTGTCATTTGGGAGAAGAATCAAACCACCACCTTCTTTCAGGTAGCTGTAGAAAGTGAAGTCTCCCTTCAGCCTCCTTTTCTGATGAACTAAAGCACAAATGGGAAAAAAACAAAAACAACCAACCAATTAAATTAAAAAGAGGGGCTTAGAGGAGCTTAGACGAATAACTACCAAAAATTTCAGAAATTGTATCTTACCACCTTTTTCAAGCTCATCCAAAGACAATAATGGACTAGTGAAACCAGCTCCCTCTCTGGAGGTCTAGAATAGAGGCCCTGCTGCTGTCACCCCACAGCAGGGCTGCTGGGCAGATGCTGCATTTACATTGAACTCCATTACTGCTTCACTATTCCCAAAGAAACAAGAGGTGTGCAAGTGCACAAGGAAGGCATGGAATGGGCCCCTATGTCAGCACTAAAATCTCATACTTTGCTATCCTCATTCACAAAGTATCGTTCTAAGGGGGTAAAAACAGCATTAAAAGAAAATACATTTTTTTTTTCTTTTCTGATCTTAAACTTCCAGGGCAGACAGCCTGTAAAACCTGCTGCTGTAGTACATATGGCAGCTGATCTTAGCAGATAGCTCCAGCTTCAGCTTTTGTTTCAAAACACTTTCCTGTATTTCCTATTAACCAGCAGCCAACAGCTCCCAGTAAAGCCAAATACCTGCTAACTTGGCCAAGCTATTATCCCAATGAACAGCCTGCAGCACTAGCATGCTGCTTCACTGCCAGGGCTCTCTGTCATCAAGGTAGCTCATCCAGGGAACTGCATTCCTTTGCTCCATTTGCAAACACCCCTGAGCCATGTTGAGCACACTCTTCAATTATATGGAAGTACCTGTAAGTATGCACAGTCCACCCACTGGGCTGCAGAAGGAAGCCGTATCCACACATAAAGCCCAGGGGTAGGAATAGTAAAGGTGCTGCTGCAGGCCTAATCCTGCTTCAGAGAGTCACAGAATGCATTGTGTTGGAAGGGACCTTTAAAGGCCATCTAGTCCAACCCCCCTGCAGTAAGCAGGGACATCCCCAACTAGATCAGGTTGCTCAGAGCCCCATCAAGCCTCACTTTGAATGTCTCCAGGGATGAGGTCTCCACCACCTCCCTGGGCAACCTCTTCCAGTGTTCCACCACTGTCATAGTAAAGATCATTTTCCTAACGTCCAATCTAAATCGACCTTTCCCTAGTATAAAACATTT